>NC_141767.1:20942500-21277587 GCF_051362555.1 Lingula anatina
CCTTGCACTGTGACTCACATAATTCATCTATCTTTTTCTGTGCAAGATTAATACTCTCTTTGTTGTCAGAAAAAATGGTAAGAAATATGGACATGGGTTCTGTCAGTTTAGTTCTTTTCTCCTTCTTCTTTGGTTCTGCTTTTGCTCCAATACCAGTAAGGCTTGCTTTTGCTCCAATACCAGTAAGGCTGGTGAGAATACCTGCATAAAAATTAATTATAAATTTTATATGTAATTCAATGTACTGTTCCTTTTAATACTTTTATAGCTTAATTGAAATGTAGAAGTTAAAAATTAACATTGTGTTAAACTTAAATTTACTACTAGGACTCCATATGGATAGCGAGTCCAAGTTTAAATTACTATAAGTTTAACAGATCCTTTTATCTTTGTATTAGATACATTAACTGTCAACTAAAAAAATGCAACATTTGCTGTTATTCACCATATTGATTATACATTATACCTGCTCCAGCATCAATCGCATGTTTTATGTATCCTTTCTTTTCTTTCTTTTTCATTCTTTTACTAAGCTCATCATGGAAGTCTTTCACCATGTTTGACTGAAATATGGTGATACGAATCATTCGCAGATGCT
Organism: Lingula anatina; assembly: GCF_051362555.1. Classification (NCBI taxonomy): domain Eukaryota; kingdom Metazoa; phylum Brachiopoda; class Lingulata; order Lingulida; family Lingulidae; genus Lingula; species Lingula anatina. The sequence goes on from NC_141767.1 coordinate 20,943,099, forward strand.
GAGGGTTGCACTGCTTACTAAATTCTTCAATGGTATCAAACATTACTGTAGCTATTTCCCTAGGTGAAGAGCTCAGTTCCCCTGCAAATTAAGATTTGTAATACAATTTGGGCACTGTGGTACATATTTTGAATTTCAAAAAGATATACATGTAATGAACAATGTAAAGCTGTCAAATAAGCAGATATAAACAAGTGAATGACAAAACTGACAGAATCAGTGATATTAAAACTAAAATATAAACAACCAATTTATGGATACAAAGTGTGTTATTATGTCTCCTTCATCCTATTTATCAAACCATTGTCCATACTAAGTAAGCAAACAACAGCGTATTGGTGTTATCAAGATTCTTCTCATTTAATTGTTTATAAAGATGATAATTTATATTATTTCGACAACTTTTACCTGTTCCTAAAGCAGGAAAGCAAATGGAAGAAAGTTTCATTTCTTCTGCTTTCTTTAGACAGTTTAAGACGGGTTTCTTCCATGCTGATCCAAAGAGACTTTTTACATGTGGTGCAACAAGATGGATGATATGTTTACAGGGAAGTTGTCCAGCTCCTGTGGCTGCAACACCACTACCACTCTTCATTAATTTACCTGGAGGATAGATACTTATGTAAAATTATGATATCACATTCAAATAAATACAACATTGCATAAAATGTTAAACTAGCAAAAATGAATATAATATATGAACTACAGGCCCGTAGCCAGGGGGGGTTGGGGGGGGGTCAAAAGAAACGCCCTTTTTGTCAGGAAAAGGTCCTTTCTGGGTAAAATTTGATCTAGGTACACAAAGGTTTCTTTGGAAAAGGTCCACTTATTCAGAAAAAGAACCCCCCCTTTTGAAATTACTGGCTACGGGCCTGAACTATATGAATTATACTTTGAATTTTTAAATTACTCATTTCTCTCCATTTTATCACACCAAGTACCCTAAGCTTCATGTCTGATAACTTAATATATCATTTTTAAGCCATTTCCAAGTCTCTCTATATGTATATACAGGTATCAGGACAATTACCCCCAGGCAATTCCCCCCTGGACTATTCCCCCCAGACAATCCCCCCAGACAATCCCCCCCCCCCCCCCCCAAACAACATATATTTATATACAAATATAAAGTAAAGAGTACAAAGTTCAAATATTTTCATCCATTTTCTGAATATTTCTCAGTGTGCCTGGGGGGAATAGTCCGGGGGGGGGGGGGGGGGGGGATTGTCCTAGAATCGTATATACAATAAACCAGTTTGTAACCTAGTGATAGGCTTGCATTGAAAATCATCTCGTGTCAGTCCTTCTCCGAAAACCATTTGATTCTTAGATCCCCAGTGGCACAGCAAATGCAATTTCCCATTTTCTGGCTTACCACTGTGCTCATGCCATGGCTTGGCTTTGAAGAAAAGGCAGATTATATTTGCTGCCTATAGTGAGCTTAGGTCAATCAAGCAGGCCATATGAAAGTATCACCTCATAATTATTGTACCTTAAAGGGATAATAACTCTTCGTATGAGATCTATATTTCACAATAAAAACATTGTGAACAACGCATAGAAATATGATAGATTCTGTTGTACCACAAAAACGTCAGTTATAGCTTTTATTCTGATATCTGAGCTTGTCTTTAGACCACGTGACCTCCATTGATGGCTATACTCTGTTATAATCTCTTAAGAGATTATAATGAAAAAAAGAACTTTTTAGAAAAAAACCAGGGACTAACTTTGAATGTAAAAATGGATTCATTAACCATTGGTAAGTATGGGAAAATTGTTGTTTACTCCAGGAAAATTCATTTTTTGGCCAAAACGAAGAGTTATTATCCCTTTAACCTTATATAGTCCATATAGACATATTCTGGTTTGAGCTTAAAATCTTTATAATATATTTGGATTGTGGCATAAATGTGCATCATACTTTGATGTTTGCATTCATCTAAGATGTCCTGTCCAGCCTTAGCTAGAATTGCCTTAGAAACAGCTCCTGAAATGTCATAAAATATTCAACTTAAACTTATACGTTGTAGATGAAATTATCAGTGCTCAAACAACACATCTGCTTAATTATTACATTTAAAGTGGTATACAAAGGCCTACTATAACAATGGTTTAATCTGTTGACTTGAAATGCATTTTTGGTCAATGTCCTAGTGAATACAAATAATTTACAACTCAATTCTTCATCCCTTGAGATGAGTTTGCCATCATCATTATCTTGTTATTCACCTGTACATCATACCTTTACTGAGATCCAGCTCTGCATTGGTACTGTTCACTATGGCATCTGTGGTCTCTTGGGTTAGATCTCCCTGCTGAACTTGGAGGCTAAGTTTGCCAACCATTGCCATCCTCTGATTTGGTTCACTGCCTGCAACTATGGATCTGTATGAACCAGCTGAAAATAACATATCTATATGTAACATTTGGATGTAACAGTTTTCACATCAAACTAATAAACAAGTAAGGAAGTTTTTTTTGATATTTTAATGTTTCTAAATCAAAGACATTGTCCACATGTAGTTCAATCCAGTTATCAAACTTATCAGTGTACTAGTATGTTATGGGCCATATACAGTACATGTATGTACATATCAATAATACATATGTTTTTATGCAATGCTCCAAATAAAACCTTGAGTGTTAAGGTCAAGTTTGTGATAAATATATGTTATTTATATTACATACCAGTATCATCATCCTCTATATCTACATCATATTCCACTGAATTCATTGCATGAAATCCTGGTTTCTTCTTAGTTGGACTTGTGGTTACATTCCTTATCTCTGCCTCAAATGCCTAAAATTAGTGACGTACCAATAAAAACGTTTTTTCACTTATGCACAAGTACATGTTACTACCAGTACATGTAGACAGCAATATAGGGGTAAATATACAAGAACCATTGTTTAAAGGTGTGAGATTAATGGTCTGGTGGCTAATGGTGCATTTCTACAAGAAAAAATATCACTTAACTGTGAACATTTTACACAATAGAAATATCTCATTTTGATCTCATATTTACAATTTAGAGAACTGAGCTATTGTATCACCATCCAATTAACTGAATACAAAATTAAAACTCACTGCAATATTTGCATCATCTTTGTCATATACAACAAAACGTATATCCTTAAGTTTTGTAGTTGGGTTACGTGTTCCAAACTCTGCCACTGCTTGGTACATATCTCTGGCCACAACATCCTTAGGAAACCCCAGGTTTCCAGTTCCTACAGCAGGGAGGGAAATAGAAGAAAATCCTGCCTTGGTCGCAGTTTCCAAACAGGTATGAACAAGCTTAAGCAAAATCTGTAAAGAAAAATATTGCAATGATTTGCAATTGAAATCGGTCAGAGTTAAGTAACCGCTGCTGTTTTTGTTTAATATTTCTTATTCACCATCATTTAATTATTTAATAGATAGACAGATAGATAGATAGATAGATATTACAGTTTTACACTTGTAATTCTTAACAGTAACATTTACCAAGTTTTATTTCATACATGAAATCATGAGATGTAAAGGCTTTGACATTGCATGGTTCTACAGCTCAGAAAAATATATCGACATCACGTATACTTCAGATGAGTTAAGTCATTTTATTTGATGGTTTATAAAAATCACATTTCAAGTACAAATTGGAAAATACATATAGCTTTGTAGGACATATGGACATAAAAATACGATTTCAGCGCATATTCAAATGTGTATTCTAGTGTATAGAATATCTTCGATGCTGAGATCAGATCAACACCAGACAACTTAACAATACCTTTTCTGCTCCAGTAGATTTCCAGTTCTCACATGATCCATGGTAGACTGCTTTACATCTAAGCTTCCCTCCATCCGTCTGAACAATATCGCCAAATTCATTGCCATTTGGGGCTTTTTGTTTGCATTGATCTTGAAGCACGCGCCCTCCAGCGGTTAGCAGTGATTTTGATACAGCACCATTGTTCATATCAAGGTCTTTCCCAACAGTGTTCACAATAACATCAACCTGATGATAAAAAAATATACAAATATATTTTCTTTTGCTTTCAGAAATGCCAGTCCTAGTTCAGGGGCAGGTAGGGGTGGGGTAGTTGCATTAGTGTTGACAGTTTTATCCTCTCAATTTCAATCATTTTCTAACAGCTAGTGACAACAACCCTGGTAGAATGTATGATTTATGCAAGCTGAATAAAGGTTCTGTAAAATATTTGATCTGCAACTTACTTCAACTCAAGCAATTTTACATTCTATATACTCGTAATCCTAATTCTCAATGTTGAGGTAACAACCAAATATGTTAAAGATTTATTACAAATTTATCAAAAATACTGCAAATTTTTGTCTACTTTAGTAAATAGGATAAAATTCTCTCAAACATGCTGCCATTGTGGTTGTTTAATATTGTCTTACCTGTTCATCTGCAATAGCTCCTTTTACCAAGGTCACCTGCAAGCCCTGACTTGTCTTCACCACTCCTGCCTTCCCTGTCTGATAATACAATGGATCAGAATCCGACATCATGATGCTTTCTTCTAACTCTGCATTGATTAAAAAAAAAACTGTTGGTAAATATAAACTTATTCCAGAGTAAAAAGAGGTAGACAGGAACTGTGATATTTTATGAAAAATAAATATCAATATATATCAAACAATGATGTAAGTCAGATAAACCTTTAAGAAAGACAATAAAGAAAGTGATCTACACAGAATTATATATATATTCTACAGACTAAGAACTTTTAAGAAAACAATTCACCATTAAAATCTTCATCCCTTAGAACTTCTGGATCTGTGTATCCTACTGCACCAACTAAATCATCATCATCGTCATCTTCTTCATCCTCATCTTCATCTTGAGGTGTACCTGGTGTTCTAATCACTCTGATCAGAGCTCTTTTCAAGGCATCAATAGTGCTGTCCTCCATGGCCACCAGGTGAATACCTGTCAGTGAACCATGCCTTGTGTTCTTAGAGAAGTCTCGAATGGCTTCACAAATTATTCGCCCACATTTATGAAGAGGGAATTTATACACCCCAGAACTCAGTGCTGGTAAAGCGATAGACTTTAATCGAAGTGTAGTCGCCTCCTCAAGACAGCCCAAAACTGCTTCATATAAAAGATTTTCTTCATTTTTATTGCCTCCTTGCCAAAATGGTCCAACTGCATGAATGACCTTTCCACAATTTTTCAGTTTTCCTGCAGTAGATGTGAAAACCTGGCCATCCAAAAGAGCTCCACACTTCCTGGTGTACATTTCACACTCTCTCTGGATTTCTTTTCCACCTTTAAACAAATATAAAGAAGTCCTAAATTTAACTATACGTGTAAAATATATATTACTTTTTATTTTATATTTTATTAGGACTAAAGCAAATTATTCAATAAAAAATAAATAAACAAATAAAGACAATGATTTCACACTCAATAAGGTCATTAGGATGAAAAAGCAATATTTCATTAAGTTGATACATATCCCATTTTCTCTACAGGGTTTTCTATACACTCTATTATCAGGTTTGAAAATTTTAAGATTGGGTCCTAACCTTTATCTAGTATAGCTTTCGCCAGGCCTCCTTTGTGTTGAAGATTTCTATTTGCAGCATTAACGATGGCATCAGCTTTGTGCTTTGTAAGATCATCTTGGTAAATTGCCACATTACATCCTTCAACTGTCTTGGTCTCGGCAATCAAGGTGGACTTTGTTATTGGATTTCTGGCATCTTCTTCCTCTACTGTTTTTGTTTTTTCACTAGATGCAACTGGCTGAGGTAACTCAACAGTGCAGTTACCTTTGTTCTCTAGATGGTCTAGAAACTCTCGTCCTCGTTGTGAAATTATATATTTGCGCATGCCAGGTGTGTTTACTTCTTTCACTGTGGAATCAACTTTCTTGGCAAGATCAACTACTCTTTGTTCAGCAGCAATCAAACCATCTTCAGTGCCTGTTATAAGGAACCCTGGGTCTGCTGGACTTTCACTAAACTTAACTTTGACTTGATTTCCAACCAATTCACTTTCAATGTTTCTGAGTTCCTGCTTCTTATGCATTCGAAGAAAACGTACCTTTCCATTCTCCATGCGAAGATATTTTCTATGGATGGTGTTAGCTCTCAGAAAATCCTGAATTATCTCCAAGAAATTTCCCATTAAATCTTTTGTGGAAACAACAGTGACTGCACTCATGTCATCTTCGGGGAAAATTTTGAAAAGTCCTGCATGTTGTCTTTCCTGTTCAGTGATGACATCTTTCCATGCTGGAGAACCCACGATGGATCTTGATTCAGCAACTATGGGGAGAGGCGTTTCGACAAGACTAGCTCTTATGATGGCTTTGGCACGTGCCACCTCATCCTGAGTGGCAGCATACACTGTAATGTCTCTCTCACCTGCTTGCCAGACTGCCAAAAGTTGTTTCTCTTGAAACAGCCCCACAAGGTGTGCATGGCATGCTTTGGTTGGAATGAGCTCAAGAATATATTTTGACACTGAGAATGCCTCACGTTGTAATGAATTGTTGATCTCATAAATGGCTATCTTGGCTTGATTTATGTCATCTGGAATCCCAGTCAGCACCACTGCTCCATGATCCAGGTCAATTCTTATCTTCAGATTTGGAAACTTGCTTTTTGCAGTGTCAATATATTTAATTGCCAAAAGGTATCGTAGTTCATGTGACATAAAATTCTTCTTTTCTGTAATGGTTGCAGCTTCACGTTTGATTTCATCATCCACCTGGGCATTAATGCTATGGACATCTTTTGCCACTCTTTGAGCTGTCACTGCTTCCCCAAAAACTCTCAACATGTGGTCTTTCTCTTCTATCTGTAGTACAAAGTCATCATTTGATGGCTGGGAGATATTTTTCAACCGTTCAAGTACCCTGTCCCAGGCAGCTTGAAGGATGGCAAACTCGCTGTAATAGAAATCTTCTACAAAACATTTTTGCACTGTATTTTCTACATTTGCTCTCCAAGCCTTGGCCAATTTTTGGTAATCTGGCATGCTGCGGGTAATGGTACAAACCGCAGTGAGAGTGTCCGACTCTTTGCTTGGCCACTGAACTCTGGCATGTATTTTTTCAAACTGCTCATCCACAAGTTGTTTGTGACGTGGAATGTTGGAGATGAAGTGGATGACTGTCCTATTTAAGCCATGAGGACTCACTGGTGAGGGCAGGGGGAAATATGGCTTGGAGCGGTCATGGTCTCCAGGGAGAACACCAAGGCACTTGTAGAAAATGGCTGTCCTGCAAACCTTGTCGTTCAGAACTTGTTGTTTTTTGAGGACCTTCTCCACTACTGAAACCATAGAACCCAGGAAATTTGTCAAAATATCAATACTAGTTTTAATAAGAAATATGATAAAAATCATTTGATGCATATTATAAAAAAGCACATGTTAATGAAATTAATAACATCAAAAGCATCAAGTGCACCTACCCTCAATATTTTCAAATGTAACTACTGCTGTGTTCATGTCTTGATAAAGTTGGACTGCTTCAACAGGTCCCCCATTACTCCGTTTCTGGTTTCCAAAATGGGCTTCTAAGAAATCTCTGCTGACATTTGGGGCCAAATCAAACACTTGGATGCTGTTGGACTGCGACACTTTTTCCACAGTTAGGTACACACCTTCTATGGTCCTGTCATCACATGCAGTTTTTAATCCCTCAAAATCTGAAGCAAATAAAAGATTTTTTTCACAAAGAAAAAGTTTAAAAGTGAAAACCTATTATCCATAATGAGAAGAATATATTCCTAAATACTGTATATTATAGCAAACCATAAAAAAAAAACATTGTTCAATAAGTTTAAACTTCACACAAAGTAGCTAGAGTAATTCAAGCATGCCAAATTTACTATTAAATAAATTAAGCTGCCAGTCGTTGATCATTCTCAAGCCTCAAACAATCCCAGACAGCCTCAGTGATCTGGCCCACGTCTGGCCCAGATCTGGCAACGTCTGGCAATGTCTGGCAAAAGGTATGGCTTGCCACATGTGGGCCAGATGTGGCAATGTCTGGGCCAGATCTGGCCCAGACATTGCCACATCTGGCCCAGTCCACATTTGCTCATATGGCCAGATGTCGGCCCAGATCTGGCAATATCTGGCAAATGTATGGCATGCCAGATGTGGGCCAGATATGGGCCAGATCATATTCAAATGGGCCAGATTAGGGCCAGACATGGACCACATATGGCCCAGATTGTTTTTTTTTATTATTTCACATTTGCTCATGTGGCCAGATCTGGCCCAGATCTGGCAATATCTGGCAAAGGTATGGCATGCCGGATGTGGGCCAGATTAGGGCCGGACATGGACCACATATGGCCCAGATTGTTTTTTTTTTTTTCTTTTTTTAATTATTTTTAATTATTCAATAAGATAACTATAAAAAAAGACATACAAGATTCAAGATTCAAGTATTTATTCTGTGCTAAAAGCCTAAACAAAATTATTACACATTATATAACCTTGCTGGCAACTAACATGCAACAAATTAAGGGCCACTCCTTGTCTTTTTGTACAAAACAATTTGTATGTTTGAAAAAAAAAAAAAAAAAAAAACACACTGCAAAAAGGCAAATATACAGACACTTAACAGGAGGAAATGTCACTTACATACATGTAAAGAAAACAGTTATAACAACAATTTTTTTTTCAACACAAAGCTGCTCATCGAATCTGAATTAACACAAATTACAAAAATTGTAATTAATTATGCATGTACATGGGGGGGGGGGGGGATTTGAGGGGGAAATATTTTTGCACACCTCAACCTAAATAATATTATACATTGTCATTTTTAAACTAATTCAAACATATCATTAATAATAATAATCACTAATGAATATAGTTTTGTAATGAATAAATCTTGAATAATGAATGAAAAAACATTCTTTTTTAGATGATGGAGAGTTATAACAAAATTATAAATAACCATGCAGTAACTGTTTCAATTCAACTTGCATGCTGGCTACAGTACTGTACATACATGTAAATTCTGAAAAAAAAATATGTATACTCCAGCACAGATATAGATGTACAATTAAAAGAGAATTACATGTGCACAAAAACAAACCCCAGTATCAATGCTTTTGAATTAAATCACATCACGAATCAAATCACTCAATGAATTGAACCAGTTTGCAATGCTTGCGCTTTTTTCAAATCCATAACACCAAGAAATGATACACCCGCCTCCTTGACAAGCTTATAATTATTAAAGGAATCAACAATGGAACAAGTAACTCTACCAAGTTAACAAAAGTTCATTCAAATGTCAAGTCCAAACACAACATCCCTTCCTTTCTTGGAGAGAAACGGTCCTTTCAAAACATGTTAATTGACAGTTCAGTCTTTAAAATGTCTTTTCAAACATTTGCAGAATAGCATATGAACTCCAACTTTTATTCCTTAAACCACACTGAAAATTCTCAAAACTAATCAACTCATATCAAATCCCATGTCCTTTCACTACTACTGGTCTCTTCCTTTGCTTGCCTTTACGTCATATTCAAATGTTCCCTTCACTTTTAAAGGTTTCTCAGACGTGTACATGAATAATACTGTTTGTTTTCTGGTCCTCCACAAGAGCCACATTTATTTTTCTTGGATTTCAGCATTCTCCATGTATTTTCATCAATGATATAACAATATGCACCTGAATCTGGTAATACACTGAGATTAACACCTCCTCTATTTCCTCCATGTCTTCTGTGCATTGGTTCCCACACCAAATGTATATGCACTCCTGGATTTTCATGTTCAAAGCTGTCATTTACATGAATAATAGTTTCAGTTTTGCAGAGTTTTGCAAAGTGATCCAACGTTCCATGTTTTCTCAGTCAGGGAGTTTCTACTTCGTTTTTCATGTCTAAACTCGTAATGTTTAGACTGGCTTGGTTTGTCAAATGACTTCAGTTTCATCATACTCAGTTTCTGGTGTTCCAATTTCATTCAAAGCGTTAACTGTCTTATGTATATTCATGTTTCTAACCTGTGTTTGGGAGAGTCCTGAAAATATCTTGTAAGTTGTACACCTGTCCCTGCTGAATACAACATAAGCGCGCGTCTCCTTTGTCATGTATTTTTAATTTTCTATCTTTGTTCATTATTCATGCCGTTCGTTGGTTTTGAAAAGATCAATCTTTTTCCGTCAGCGAAAAGTTTAAACTGTCTAGCCATCGCGTCGAGCGTGACCCAATGTCTCCGGACTTCTGTACGGTTCGAATTCCGTAATTTCACATTTTTTCTCCATTTTTTTCAAAGAAACTTGACTCACAGTTTTGCACTAGTGTTTATCCTTGTCGCCAGTGTTGATGCCTTCGAAATAAATCGCACCACGAATCAAATCACTCAACGAAATTGTATCAGTTTGATACGCTTGTGCTTTTTTCATATCCATAACTCTAAGAAACGCTACATCCGGGCCCTTGACCGGCTTAGCATAAAAAGCGGAATCTTACAACAGCGGAACGAGTAGTCCAAAAAAGTTTTAGATCAGTGAATTCATTCAAATGTCAAGTCAAATTAAACAAATAGCACACTTATGAGGGGACTTTGAAGAAAAAAGAGAGAGATAAATTAAATCAAAATTTATCAAATGACGTCAGTTCAATGCATTCAGCTCACTGGTCAATAAAAAATAAATAAATAGAAAATAAAAATTGAAAATGAAAGTACCATATCTGGCCCAAGTCTGGGCAGCATCTGGCAAAATGTGGCGTAAATGCCAGACTTTGCCAGACTTGGCCCAGATCTGGCAAGTGTCTGGCAAAATGTGGCATAAATGCCAGACTTTGCCAGACTTGGCCCAGATCTGGCAAGTGTCTGGCAAAATCTGGCCCAGATATTGCCAGACGTTGCCAGATCTGGGCCAGACGTGGGCCAGATTATTGAGGCTGTCTGGGAATAATTGCCATTTGTAATCTCAAGCCATGGAATAACCAAATGAACAAATCAAACAATAATTTCACATAAAAGAGCATTCCAAAGAACACCCTTTTTTGCTGGAAAAAGGTCCCCTTTAGGTAAAATTTTATCCAATTCCACACTTGCATTGATAAACCAGTGGATGGAGATCACAAATGGCTCTTTCATCTACAAGGCCTGATTTTTCTATTGAAAATAAGTATAATACCATCTTTCTTATGATTCTAGGACAATTCCCCCCCCGGACAATTCCCCCCGGACTATTCCCCCCGGACAATTCCCCCCCAGGACAATTCCCCCCTGGACGATTCCCCCCCAAGAAATATCTATTTATACACAAATATACTGTAAAAAGTGTAAAGTTAAAAACATTTCATCCATTTTATTAATATTTTTAGTGTAACTAGAGGATCAGAGAGGCGATACCGCCTCTGGATATTGTACCACCAGCTGGAGTAAGCGCATTCTCATGGAAACCCCGCCCCCCAAAAATGAACACCACCACCAGTCTTGTGCTTGACAAGCTCTATAAAATGCAATAAACAAGAGTTCTCAAAATATGCAAAAAAATAAAATAAAATAAAAATATATATATATATATATATATATATATATATATATATAGCGAACAAACATAATTGTTCAAATCAAGCAGATGTTCAAATTGAGCTGTATTTTCCTAACACTGATGACTCCTGTGATTTTCTAGACAATAGGCCTATTGGTTTTCCTTGAAATGCGTTATCAGTATTGCATATTTGCTGACAAAAGAGAAAACCTTGGGACAACAGTAGGCAGATCTCTGCTAGTTTTGAAGATATGAGGGGCAAGAAAATATGCAGAGTTCAGTTTGTGGTGAAAAAGTAGGTCAAAGGTCAATTTCAAGGTCACAGTATATGACTTCCTATAGAAGTTCAATAGTAGCTATGGGCATTTCTTTGCCAATTTTGGAGATATGAAGGCCAGGAAACATGCAAAGTGCAGTTCATCATAAATAGTAGGTCAAAGGTCACAGTAAGATGTATATGACTTCCTATTCAAGTTCAATAGTAACTTTGGACTTATCTCTGCCAGTTTCCGAGATATAAGGGATAGAAAATTTGCAAAGTTCAGTTCATGGTGAAAAGTAGGTCAAAGGTCAATTCCAAGGTCACAATAAGACTGCCAGTATATGACTTCCTATTAAAGTTCAATAGTAACTATGGGTGTATCTCTGCCAGTTTTGGAGATATAAGGGTTGAAAAATTTGCAAAGTTCAGTTCATGGTGAAAAGTAGGTCAAAGGTCAATTTCAAGGTCACAGTTAGATTACCAGTATATAACTTCCTATTAAAGTTCAATAGTAACTATGGGCGTATCTTTGCCAGTTTTGGATATATAAAGATCAGAAAACTTGCAAAGTGCAGTACTGAAAAGTATGTCAAAGGTCAATTTCAAGGTCACAGTTAGATTACTAGTATACGACTTCCTATTCAAGTTCAATAGTAACTATGGGCATATCTTTGCCAGTTTTGGAGATATAAAGATCAGAAAACTTGCAAAGTGCAGTTCATAATGAAAAGTAGGTCAAAGGTCAATTTCAAGGTCACAGTTAGATTACCAGTATATGACTTCCTATTCAAGTACAATAGTAACTATGTGCGTATCTCTGCTAATTTTGGAGTATTTCACATTTTCCCCACTGAATATTGCAATGTTGTAATTTTTGATATAGGGCAACGCCTAAGCCATATCAAAAACAAAAAATGGACACCACCCCCAGTATTGCACTTGACAAGGTCTACAAAATGCAATAAAAAAGAGGTCTCTGGCATTTACCGTTCCAGATTTAGAGCGAGTTTTCAGTTTCAGTATCTAATGGCTTCTACTTGCGTGAAAATGCACTTATTGACCCCAAACTCTCACAGATGAAAGGAGTCCCCAATGGTAACCCCTCACTATAACAGGAGAGCTTAGGGCTGCGTAGTTTCCAAAAATTAGCACAAACAAATATTTTTTTACAGAAAATTCCCATTTTTAGAAAATTTTGGCTTGTTTGACCTTGAAAAAAAGGTCAAAAGTCAAATCCAAGGGCATATTTGGAATCTCCACATATGACTTTCGGTCAGACTTCTGTAGTAATTTTTCCCATAATTCCTTTGGTTTGGGAGATATTTAGCATTGAATTTTCAAAATTTTGACATGGGTGCATTTCAACAAGCGTCACGCCCAGGCCAGTGCACCGACGGAGACAAAAAAACCAGGGTGTTCAAGTTGAGATTATATGTGACCTAAATCCAAGAGATGGGGACACAGGTCCTTGCGGTCTAGGAGGAGAAGCGGTAACGGTGACTTGTTTCCGGCGCCCGACTGCGGAGCCGGCGGAGCTGCAGGAGCCGGCGGAGCCGCAGGAGCCGGCGGAGCCGCAGGAGCCGGCGGAGCTGTACGAGACGGGTCGGGACTAAAACCATGAGTACCGCCAGCGTACACGCTGGTGGTACTAATAATACAACTTTATCATAAAACAAATTATTTTATAGCAAATTCCTTTTTCATTTCGTACTAGTACAGAAAGTTTTATTAAATATCTAATCAAAGTATAACCACCTATCCTTCAGGTAAAGGTTGGGTAAACAGATAAACAGGTAAACAGATATTTTATATTTTATTGTGGTGGGTAGTGAGTAGGTGGGTAGTGGTCAAGCAATTGAAAGTGACAAATAATCAAAGGGATATCTGGATAAGCATAAAAATCTGTTTACCCCACCTCTCCCCAGAGATGCACCTTGATTCAAGACTTAATCAAGGGGTGGGGGGGGGGGGAGAGTAATTAAGCAATTTTAATTTAACTTTTAAAAAAGTAACAGTTATTTTATCAAAGGGTTACCTGGATGAGTGAGATCATCTGTTTACTCCACCTTAACTAGAGATGTACTTTGATCAGATTTTTGATAAAATTTTCTGTACTTGTACTACATGAAAATAATTTGTTCAATTTAATGAATATTATCTATCCTCGAGATGCATCATCAAACTGAGAAATATTCATAAAATGGATGAAAAGATTTGTACTCTTTACTTTATATTTTGTATATAAATATATATATTCTTTCGGGGGGAATTGTCCTGGGGGGGAATTGTCCAGGGAGGAATTGTCCGGGGGGAATAGTCCGGGGGGGAATTGTCCGGGGGGGAATTGTCCTGATACCCTTTCTTATATGATGCAGAAGAGAAATGTACCTGGAATGTCTTGAAATGTTACTAGCACTGTTCCCATTTCACTACCATATGCAATGCTCTCTATATCACAGTTTGTTTTTGCTTCAAGAAAATTTTCTAAAAGTTCATTTGTTATGGTCTCTGCCAGTCCCTTGATGAATATCCTGTGCTTATCAATTGGGGGTGGAGGTGTAGAGAGAATGGCATGAAGTCTACAGCCTTCCAACTGAAGTCCAACCTCTGACTCTGATTTCTGCAACACCCGATTCACAGCTAAAAGGATGGATGATATGAATGGATAAGAAGGATTTAAAAATTTTGTCCAGCTTGCTTGATTCATACATTAATCTTTAATATTGCACTGAGTTTATAAATGTCATTTAATTATCACAACCTTAGTTGCAATTAACTAGTACAAATGACCTTAATTCATGACAATAAATCAATTTTCATAACAATTATTAATCAAAGGAAAATCCATGCCATACTGGGTGTGGTAGTACTAGTGCTGTTGTAAATTTAAGTCAACAACAAAAACAAAGAATACAAGTCGGTCAAAATCACCTTCTGGCTCTTTAAATGTCACCACTGCTTCTCTAGCTTCATTGTTCACTTCCACATTAAGCACATTCCCTCCTCCAGACCTTTTTCGATTTTCAAAAAACATCTGAATGGTGACCTTGCTGGTGGACTTTTTTAATCCTTTGACTCGAATGTTGCTAGAACATGCTTTTTTCTGCACAAGTCTTTCTTTTAAGATGTTTTCATTCTCTAACAGAACAAAGAAAAGACCAATTGACATCTGTTTAAATGAAGTTCAAAATTGAAGACACTTTTTTTTCATCTTCACTATATTTATCAATATCTAGCATAATTCTCCAAATTTTTCTTCTCTTTCTAGTTAATACTAAAGAAAAGATGCCAGCTTTTCATACATTTCATATAAAAACTTCATGCATTAAGTTATGATGTAGTCCACTTTTTCAAATCACATTCTATATCTAACAAAACAATTAAATTGATGGGATTACCCTCTGGCTCTTCTGTTGGTTGTCCTTCAGTGTGTAAACATATCTCCAAGTCTTGGCCTTCCCATATAATTTTTTTAGATTGGTTGTGCATTACCACACTTTCAGCAACTGAAAATGTTAAAATTAAAATGTTAATAAGCAAATTAGATGTGCAAAAATATCTTTCTGGCACAAATGACCTAATTTCAAAGTTTTATTGATAGCAATATCTTCAATATATAACATCCAAAACTGAAAGAGGTTAAATAAATAAAAATTACCTGCTGCATCTTCAAATGTGATGAGAATGAAATCCTGCTTGTGCTCTATCAGCTCAACTTTCCCCCCACCTGTTCTTTTCTTGTTTTCAAACAGCATTTCCAGAGTTTCATTAGAGGTTCCCTTCTTTATCCCTCGTACCTCTATAGTTCTTGAAGGCACTGGGAGACTAACTGACAGTGATGCACCTTCTAAACTAAGTCCTTTCCTGTCAAGTACCTGCCTGGCCACTGCACATATTATAATGTGTACACTTTAATAAGTAACAAGCAGTAAATGTGTGTGATTACAGTGTGTGACAAAAAGCTAAATATCACACTTATTCAAATGCTTATTTTTTGAAATACAAAGTTATCCACCATAATTGCTATTTAAAAGGGAAATAAAAAATCATAAATAACCATTGAATAAGGTAATTCCTAATTATATTGATTGACAGGATACATTGTGTAATGAATTATCTATTTATCTATCTATCTATTCTTTTTCTTTTAAACTCACCATTAGGATCACTGAAAGTGATAGTCACCACACCTGTTGTTGGGGAGCGGATTATTTCTTTTATTTCACCTCCACCTGATTTTTTTGAATTTTCAAAAAACAGACTTATCATCTCATCTGAAGTTGAACTTTTCACTCCTCTGACTTCTACAGTGGTGAAACTGTCTTCCTCTGGGCTGATTTCTTCATGTTGTATATCTGGCTGTGGTCTACTAATCAAGACATCTTCACCATCAACACTAAGCACTTCTCGTGACAGCACTCTGGCAGCAACTATGAACAAACAATGTTTCAAAGTTGATAGTCAACACCATATTATGAATTTCACCAATGACTGAAAACTCACTTTGATGATTAATAATAATAAAATAATGTTCATCCTTTCATTACTAAGTAGTAATTTTGGCTTGACATCAAATAATAATTTTGTATAAAGAAAGAAGTCCTGAAGTAAATAACAATTATCCGGTTTAATACTAATAGGGTGAATGCTATGAGCAACATAAAAAAAAAAAAAAAAAAAAAATCTAAAACAATTTTTTATCTAATTATCAGGGTTTTTAATCAACATTTTGAATGTTATCTTGCTATTTTTAAGTTTATTAAAAAGAAAATAATCTCAATTTTAGAAAAATATAACTATATTTATATTACATTGCTTATATTCTTGATTTACCCTGGTAATTAAACCAAATACAATTCATTTACAAATGTATAGTTATAAGTTATCTTTCTAAGTCTTTATCACTGACAGTGAAATTTACTTTAAGAAGAAAATAGATCTTTAAAAAAAATGAAATTATGAACAGTTCTTACCTTCTGCGTCCTTGTACACTACAGTCATAACTCCACTACTGGGATCCCTGGACAGAATCTCAATGTCTCCTCCACCTGTTCTTTTCTCATTCTCAAAGAGCATTTCTACCAGTTCTTGAGAAGTTTCCTTTCTTATGCCTTTCAAAATGACAGTGCGCTGAAAAGGGGAGTCTCTATCTTCTTGTAAATTTTGAGATGGTCTCTGTACTTTCAGATCCATGTCTTGTAATCTGAAGCTGCCCTTTTCTAACACACTTCTTGCCACTGCAAATTATTACAACCAATGATCAAAACAGTATTTTTGAAAGGGGAATGCAATTTTTTAATCACCTTTGAACAAAAATAATTCCTATAAACAAATTTATAGTGACTGACAGTATAGACTGTGTAATGAATTATTGTAACTATATAATTTTAACTCACCATTAGGATCACTGAAAGTGATAGTGACCACACCTGTTGTTGGGGAGCGGGTTATTTCTTTTATTTCACCTCCACCTGATTTTTTGGAATTTTCAAAAAATAGACTTATCATCTCATCTGAAGTTGAACTTTTCACTCCTCTGACTTCTACAGTGGTGAAACTGTCTTCCTCTGGGCTGATCTCTTCATGTTGTATATCTGACTGTGGTCTACTAATCAAGACATCTTCACCATCAACACTAAGCACTTCTCGCGACAGCACTCTGGCAGCAACTATGAACAAACAATGTTTCAAAGTTGATAGTCAACACCATATTATGAATTTCACCAATGACTGAAAACTAACTTTGATTAATAATAATAATAATAAAATGTTCATCCTCTCATTACTTAGTAGTAATTTTGGCTTGACATCAAATAATAATTTTGTATAAAGAAAGGAAGCCCTGAAGTAATTAACATGTAGCAATTATCTGGTTTAATACTAATAGGGTGAATGCTATGTGCAACAAAAAAAAAAAAAAAAAAAAAAAAATCTAAAACAATTTTTTATCTAATTATCAGGGTTTTTAATCAACATTTTGAATGTTATCTTGCTATTTTTAAATTTATTAAAAAGAAAATAATCTCAATTTTAGAAAGATACAACTATATTTATATTACATTGCTTAAGTTCTTGATTTACCCTGGTAATTAAATCAAATACAATTCATTTACAAATGTATAGTTATAAGTTATCTTTCTAAGTCTTTATCACTGACAGTGAAATATACTTTAAGAAGAAAATAGATCTTTTTTCAAAAAAAAAAAAAAATGAAATTATGAATAGTTCTTACCTTCTGCATCCTTGTACACTATAGTCATAACTCCACTACTGGGATCCCTGGACAGAATCTCAATGTCCGCACCACCTGTTCTTTTCTCATTCTCAAAGAGCATTTCTACCAGTTCTTCAGACATTTCCTTTCTTATGCCTTTCAAAATGACAGTGCGCTGAAAATGGGAGTCTCTATCTTCTTGTAAATTTTGAGCAGTTTTGGATGGTCTCTGTACTTTCAGATCCATGTCTTGTAATCTGAAGCAGCCCTTTTCTAACACACTTCTTGCCACTGCAAAATATTACAACAAATAACACAAAATTGCGAAAGTTTAAGATTTTGGTCATGCATTTTATCAAAGAATTATAAGAAGCCACTACAATAAAATTAAAAGTCTTAGACCAAGCCCATGCTAGCCTTTTAAAGGAAATTTTATTTTTGAAAAAGTGGACTTTTTGCCAAGACATCTTTGTGTACCTAGATCAAATTTTGCCCAGAGTGGACCTTTTTCAGCAAATAGGCTGGTTTATTTGCAACTATCAGAAATTCAAATCACATGTCATACCTGCTGGATTCTCATACGTAATCAGAGCAACATTTCTGGAATGATCTCTTTTCAATTGCCTTATGTCTCCTCCACCAGATTTCTTTTCATTTTCAAAAAACATCTCCAATGCTATGTCAGAGGTCTCTCTCTTTATCCCATGGACTTCAACTGTAGCATCTTCTTCTTTCTCATTCCTTGCCCTTGCAACTGACAACTGAGCTTCTTCCAACTGCAATATTCCTTTTCCCAAAACTTGATCCACAACTAAAAACAAAGACATGATAATAAAAAAAATTGAGTTATTTTCTGGAAGAATATATATATCATTTCTGTCTATTAAGTTGATTAAAAAACAGTTAATCTCTCTCTCTCTCTCTCTCTCTCTCTCTCTCTCTCTCTCTCTCTCTCTCTCTCTATATATATATATATATATATATAAACAATTTATGAAAAAAGGACACCACATTTTTAAAATACCATGTATACTACAAAGGTTTTTAATCTTACCTGCTTTGTCATGAAAAGTAATGTAAGCCACTCCATTTGCTCGATCAACTTTCAAGGTTTCTATAGAACCTCCTCCTGAGCGTTTTTCACTTTCAAAGAACATCTCAATTGTGCTGTCCTGAGTGGTATCCCTGAACCCACGTACTTCTATGGTTTTATGGTAATACTCCTCACTCTCTGCTGTGTATGTAGAAATATCTAGTCTGGCACCATCTAACTCAAGATCACCTCTGCTCAATACTGCCTGTGCATCTATTGAAGAAATATTATCTATAATTATTAATGATGCTATTTTAAATAATACATGTTCCAACTTTCTCTCAAGTTCACAACTCTTCATAAAAATTTCATGAGATATTTTAAAGCCAAATACATCAGGAAGTTTTTTTCCAAGCTTAAGCATCTGTCACATGGACATGTAAGTAACAAAAGAGTATTTTTTAATTTGAAACAATGGAAATATTTTCATATTACATACATAATATATATTATATATACAAAGATAAAAGCTGAAAACAAGATTAATCAAAATAATACTAAAAAGAAAATTCAAGACAGAAACATTTTTGCGAAATCCCATTCATCGATACCTTTATTAACTTGTACAAAATAAAATTCAAGTAAATACCTTCTGGATATCTGAATGTTATATAAGCAACATCCTTCCTTGGCATGTCAAAGGACTCAATTTCACCACCTCCAGAGCGTTTTTTACTTTCAAAAAACATCTTGATGATTTCACCATCTGTGCCACAGTTAAACCCCTGAATCTGAAGGGTTTTATTCTCTGTTTTTGCTGTTTCTGGCACGGTTTTCACTTTTGTTTTATCCAGTTGGTTTTCTGTCTCAAGCCCAATGTGTAGTGAACCCTGGGTTACAGTCAAAGCAGCACCATCCAGCTGGTGGGAACTTTTACTGAGAACTCTCTCTGAAACTATATAAAAATAGACTGGTTTCATGCACAATGTTTGAATTTAAGTTTCACCATTTATTACAACCCAACATATTATTTCCCCTTATTTTTATTTTCAAGGTGCGTGTCAGTACGCTTTTCACAGTATCATACCCCGGAACAAATTTTGAGATGAGATACACTACTTTCACACACCCCTCAGAACCATCGCTATCACATCCCGTACTAGGCAAGAGCGGTGTTGCATCTGATAGCAGGTACTGATGTACACCTTGAAAACAGGTAGTCTGATTTACCAGTGAACTCAAGATCATTCGGTGCCAAGTCTGGTAGTTGGGTAGGCCTGATGTTGTATAACACAAAATATATACAGACTTCAATTAAAAAATGAAAATGACTCTGTTGTTATATATGATAATTATATTATTTAAAAATTATTTACTTAACAGGCTGTTAATAAACTGGATTATAAATGGTATTATTTTTCAGAGTTCCTGAAAACAATTATATAAGTTTCTTCTCAATCCATATAGCATGTCAACAAACAATAATAATTAAGTTCAATCATACCACTGTGTTCATAGCTGTCATACACATCCTATTAAATAAACTGTTTCTTGGGTAATGGATGGAATTAATCAACATTTCATTAAAATATCCTTTAATCAATATTTCACATAACAAAATTAAACAGAAAACAAATACCTGCAGGATCCTTGTACACAAAGCGAGCCACCCTCATCTGTGTGTTGTAATCAAAACTTTTCATGACTCCACCACCAGAGGGAAATTCATTCTCAAAGTACTGCTTTATAGCATTCCTTGTTGTTTGTGGAGTAAATCCCTGCACTGTTATCAGACAGTTGTACATCTTGAGGTTCCCTAAAAATACAAACAATATTTATAAAACATGTCATTTCAGTGAACGGTTATTGTGATTTTAATGACTAAAAAATTTGCCTTTCTTTAAACATTCTATTTAAAGTGGTATTTTATATTTAAATAGGTGATGTTATCATTAATTATCCAGCTCAAAAAGTCACAGTTTTTGCAAGTTTACAAATATTTCTGTTTTAATTAGGCCAAGTAACAAAGCCAAATGATATAAACTTGCAAGCTCATATTAGTTTTTAAGTATGAAATTATATAATGTTATATAATGTCAATGCATGCACCTGTAATGTCTATAGATATTTTTCTGTTTTGCTTAATACTTGTCCAAAAAACATCCATCCATTCACCAGCATGTCAGCTTGTCCATCAATCCATCCATCAATATGTCTATCCTTACTTATAAACTCATTTTGGCTTTTTTTCATAAGAATAACTGCTGCATTCTTTTAAATATAAATATAATAAAAATGTCATGAGTACATGTTACATACCTGGGTCCACTGAATGAGATACAGCTTGATATGGAGGCGGAGGATATGTCGGACTTACAGGTACATTCCAGATAGGGACACCTGTAGGACCAGCTGGTGACTGACCATAGCCATGATAACCGTATCCTGGGCTGAAGACAGGTCCTGATTGTGATGGGGTAGGTCCCATGTGATATCCCCAAGCACTATGAAAATCTTTAAATGCATGAAATCACCATTAAAAACAATTCTGTTTTACAGAATGAAATGAAAATACAAACTGAAATTTAAAGCAAAATTGAAAAGAATAAATTAAGATCATACAGACATATAGATCTACAGTACTAGTGTGCATATATGTATGTGAGTGTTTGTGTATTAATAAGAGAGAGAAAAAGAACAAAGAGAAATGAAAACGAATTATTATAAATTATACACTTATCCGTACTACATGTACATGTACCTCCTGCAGCTGGAGATGCCAAGGTTGGTGCAGCATAATCAGGCCTCCATGCATACTTTGGTTGAGTTTGAGCAGGATCAAAGGGAGCATTGAAGGAAGCAGGGGTACCTTTTTCTAAGTGAGATGATTGATGTTCCATTTCCTGAAATGAATTATCCATACAACAGGCATGGCAATCCAATGTTTCATGGAAAAATCAAGATATTTTCAAATGCCAATTAGCTGCCTACGTACTTACTATTAAAATGAATGAATCTGTAGGACAACTGACTGTCAACATTGTTGACACCAAAAAGAAAAAGATGTACATTAGGCATGAGTAACAGTATGATCGCTTACCATTAAAAAACAAAATTGACCCGTACCTTTTTTTCCTCCATTTCCTGGATCATTTTTATTGCCAAATCTTCTGGGCATTCTGACAGACTAGTAAATAAATGTCTACTCTCCATTGGGTGCTGAAGGTGTCTTTGTGAGATATTCTCTCTCACTGTAATTGAAATAAAAAGAGGGATATATGTACTGTAGGTATATGGCAATGTTTTTTTTTTCATCACCTATAGTTACCAGCTAAACAATATGTACTACAGGGAATGGGAATACAAAATGCAGATTAAAAAAATAATTAGTGAATGTCCCCATCTTGTCCAGAAGATTTAAATCTTTAAAAGAGAATATATCCTCCTCAAAGGAAAAGTTACCATCCTTAGCAATACCTTAAATAGTTTGTGCTGCATTACCGGGTACTTAGGAATGTAGAGAAAACATTGCCTCGGCATTTGACCTAATACATGTAAAGCTGACTATTATTCGAGGTAATTGTATAAAACTGATTCGAACTACATCTACCATTTTGAACAGCGCGTTCACATGTGATATACAACTGTACGCGTGTTTGCTTGTCTGATTCATACACGAAGAAAACGAATTGCAAAAATACTATGTAATAAATGTGTATTATAGTCTACGAAAACAGCCATTACCATGCTTGTCACTGAATATGACCACTGCCTCTTTCTCTTTAGTACATACAACATGGCGGACTTCACCTCCGCCCAAGCGACGGCATTCTTCCTGAAAAAAATTGAGCAGAGACTTCGGGCTGGTGTCCACGGAAACCCCGCTCACGCGGAGACAGCATTCAGACACAACCCCAGCGTCAGTATTCGTCTCCATCAGGTCGAATTTTTCATCTTTTTTCACTTTGAGCAAAGATGCTCGCATTACACGTAAGAAAAATTCCCAAAAATTTTACCCAGCGTGTACTTTCGATTTGTGCAGTCACGAGGCTGATAAAACCGGGGATTCCCCTGGTGACGTCAATTTCTACCATACTTTAACCAATGAGCAAAGCGAACGAAACGTCATCGCTTGTTATAACTTTTATTTGTAATTTGCGGAGTTTCCAGTTAGTGTCAATTTGCTCCAGCTGGAATAGAATTTGAGAAGATTTCCAGAGACCATTGAGAAAGGACAGTCTAGGTATGTTGTTGCTGTATTTATTAGTTGAATTTAGGGAGCTGTATTTGAAAAAATCCTACTTTATTTCTTTTATTTGGAATATCCAGGGTATCATGCAATCACCTGACGTGACGGCAAACAGAAAGTCAAACTGGCCACCATATTATCCCTTATGAAATGGGCTACGAAAGTTAAGAGGGTTCTGCACCAGTCAGAATTATCAGAATTATAAGGTTGGAGAAAGTTATTGTAGCGAGGGTCCTAGTAGTTGCAGTACTTGCTGTTGGGGAAGGGGGGTGGGGTGGATATACAAAGTTTAAGTTTCATAATGTGAATATGCTTTTCAATACGTGATGGCTCTTGTGCCATGTACAGTTTTGCATGCCAAGGCTTTATTAAAACAAATTGTGTTTTTATGTATTTTAGAAGAAAGAATGGAACCTGTGGATTCTAGGAATCAAGTACGTCACAAAAGCAACAAGTCCATTCTGGTGTTGGGTCTACCAAAGGCCATTACAGAGCAAAAGATAAAAATACACTTCCAGAAAAAGGGAAATGGTGGTGGTGATATTACTTCAGTTATTTACCCATTCAACAATCAAACAAATGCTGCTGTTGTAACATTTGTCAAGGGTGAAGGTAAGCATTCAGAATTATTTGCCAGAGATCAAAAGGTCTTTTGTCACAAAGTAAGAAAAAAAACTTATCTTATCCCTTCCTATGTCCTATATCCCCTTTCAATGCAATTGATGTAGAAATCCAATAAATTATTTTCTTCAAACTTATTGAAATGATTCTAAGCACTTAAATTACATTTAAGTGCTCCTAAATGCCCTACAATACATATAGATTAACTTGTTTCTTGTGTCTTAGTCCAAGGGTCAAATATGGTGACCCACTACAAAGCTTGCTGTCTAATCTGATAATAAACACTGAATAGATATCACCCAGATAGCAAACAGTGGTCGCGCCAACATTGGCCCGATGACTTTGCCTCCATCGGGCCAACGTTGGCAGTCAACGTCGGTTCGAGGTCGACGTGTCTGGCGGTGCGCTATCGGGCCACCGGTGGTCTGCCACCCTTTTGCCAACATCGCACCGACGCTGGGCAGACATTTTTATGGATAACTGGTGGTCAGCCACTGTTATGCGGACCATTTGCCAACTTCGCACCTACGTTTGGCCAACGTCATTATGAGCTATTACTATCACTGGTTGGCTACTGTTATGTTATTGGTGTTTCGTCATGATAACCCTCTCACTTAAGTGAAAAACTCATGTATGCCTAAAATATGAATGACAATGTGAATCATGTTTTGTGAAGAAACATCTTTATAAATCTAAATGAGTTATCTACAGAAACATCTTTATAAATCTAAATTAGTTATCTGTATATTATTAATGTCTATTTATTCTTTCCTAGAATTAATTAACACTAGAGCACGATGGTTAACTCAGTATAATAATTAAGCCAATTAAGATTTACGTCACTTATCAGTTATCAATATTGGTTATTCCGGGTGAGTTTCGAGAATTAAAAAGTTTATAATCCAAATCGCTCTAATGCGACTAACTCCGATTCTCTTTTAGGCACTGAGTTCCAACTATCGGAATGATCCATGATATTTGTGGAATGTTTCTCAAAAGCAATTAAAACTGTAAACGTAATTCTGACATTGCTATCAGTTATCACATCGTTAACCGGTTGTTTCCGTATTGCCGGCACATTGGCGACAGTGAATAAAATCTGCTGCTACACTTGATCCATGAACGATTCCCATCTGAGGAGACAAGGGTATTTGTGCTGTGTCTGGGCTTCTTCTCTCTCTGTAAAGAGAATAGAAATAATTAGAAAAACTTAAACTTAGAGGGATAATAACTCTTTGTATGAGATCTATATTTCACAATAAAAACTTTGTGAATAACTCATAGAAATATAATATATTCTGTTTTACCACAAAAATGGCAGTTATAGCTATTATTCTGATATCTGAGCTTGTCTTTAGACCACGTGACCTCCATTGATGGCTATACTCAGCTGTTAAAATCATTTAAGAAAAACCAAACTTTTTAGAAAAAAAAAAGGGACTAACTTTGAATGTAAACATGGATTGTTATTCTTACCTCCAAAGGGTCGGAGATGTATGAAGGTGCAGGTCCATGTATAGCGTTGTAAACCTCAAGTGCAAGCATACGTAGACTGTTCAAGTACAGAGTGCTGAGGCTTGACATATTTAAAAGCTCGTCGTAACTGCTTGTGTGGTTGTCGTAGACAAATCTTAGACCCCTTTCCTGTATCTTTTCTAATTTTTTCATATTTCCCTCACCACAAAAGTGCCATTCTAACAGACAATAATTAAAGTTTGATAATGTAAAGTGCCTGAAAATGGCAAGACGACTTGGGACAGAGACAAGGCAATGAGAGTCCCCTCCCATGCCAAGCCTGTTGAACCCTTACGAAAAAGTCCTATAGGATCCTATAAGATCCTATAGGATTCTATAGGAAATTGGCCCAAAATCTTATAGGATCCTATAGGACTTTTTCGTTAGGAAATGAACATTGGCAGAGAGGTTGGCAACCTCCTTAGCACTAAATCCCCTCAGGCTGGTCTGGTACTTCAGCTGTGAAATAAAAAAAGATCACAGTACTCATTTTGATGGACATTTTATGGGCATCATAAATTTTAAAAATCATAACCCAACATCGCACTGACGTCAGCTCAAGTGTGCCACGTAGCGCGTCATCTACATGCATGCACCTATGGTCACTGTATATCATAACTTTAACCTGTCTTAGACTCATGTCTCTCAATAAATTTACATTTAAGTTAAAGTTTGTTCGATATAGCATCTCATTGAGCGTATGCAGCTGGTACTGGTATTGTATATAATTTTCCTGCATTCCAGCTATTAGGCCCTAATATCGACGGTGTACTCCAAAGTACAAACAAAAATACTAGAGAGTGCCCTAATTCATTCTTATAAAATGTTATACATGAATTTTGGAGTTAAAATGGCATTCAATGCAGCTATGATAAACAAATTATAGACAGGTTTGTTTGTTTTCTTTAAATTATATACAAAAAATAAATCTCTATCCATAGTTCGAAATTTATAAACACTTTAAAGTAAATGCTTACCTAACAATCTTAGTGAAAGTTTAGAAAATTCAAATTGATGTTAACTTCACTGAAACAGCTCTATGGCTGCTTGCTGGAGGTGACCTAGATTTGAAATTTGCTGCTTAGTGCAAATCAAGCACAGCTGGTGAGCCACCGTTATACCGAACGTCGGGCCAATGGCGTGAAGCAGTCGTTGGCTCGACGTCAGGCCGCCAGTAGTGGCCCGACAATGACTGCCGACCGCAACAGTGCCAAGCAAGGCTGATGTCAGCGCGACCACTTCTTGCTATCTGGGCACATGGGGGTCAAGTGGGTCGGCCATATTTGACCCTGCAGCTATAGTTAGTCCCCTATTCTTAATGAAGCCTTATACACCTTATTGTACCACCAGCATTTTTCTATTTTTTATTTTGCATTTTACAGAGCTTGTCAAGCGCAACACTGGAAGTGGTGTCCATTTTTTTGTTTACCATACCATTTACAATTTGCGCTATATATCAAAGAGTACAACGTTGCAATATTCAGTGGTGAAAACAAAATGGGGAAATTACTCCAAAATTAGCAGAGATACACCCTTAGTTACTTTTTGTCATGAACCGCACTTCACAAATTTGGAATAAAACTTATTTAAATTTTTACCCATGATTTTGTTTTAAATGGTAATTTTCAACAAAAATATTAAGAACTTTTGTTTACTGCATTTTGTAGAGCTTGTCAAGCTCAACACTGGAGGTGGTGTTCCTTTTTTTGTTTTTCTATATGAATGCACTTACTCCAGCTGGTGGTACAATACCCGGAGGCAGTATCGCTTGTCTGATCCTCAAGTTCTTATTTCTTGTTATCAACTCAGTTATGATAATTTGTAAATGCCTTTTAAAGTGTAATTTTTATCAATCTTTGTTTTTTAGTTTTGGAAACCATTTTCAAGTATCACCATACAATCTTAGAGACCCCTGTTCAGATTCACTATTTCCAACAGGTAATTTATTAGAATTATGTTAAACTTTGTTTGCATACAGTACAACATGAGTCGCTCACTGTATGCAGCATACAAGAGCGTTATTGTCCAAGTGTATCTGTGATACAATTATACTAGTACTCTTGACTGTCACATACAGTAGATGATGAGTATAGTTACTGTACATAGTAACTGACTTATCCCACCACTGGCATTTGCATCAGTAGAAAAATTGCACCTGTATTTCTCTTAGAAGGTACTGAAGCATGCACTAAATAATGCACCGTCCACGAGCCTGATATAAAAAACAGAATGGCGTGCGACAGCGAGGCATACTATTGTGTATATATATCAGGTGAGGGGGTAACAGTGCATTATTTGTCATATATACAAAGGGAAATTGCGTATGCTCCCCAATCAAAACCCCTGTCTTTGAATAGAACACACTGATATCACCGGCTTAGGGTAATAAAGAATGGACTTTCCCCAAAAATTTCTGTCTAAATTTCCGTCCAATCATTTTCACTTGTGTGAATGGTTTGTGGTTGCATGTGTATTGGCAGAGACATGGGTATTTAGTTTTCCGTGAGTAGTTTTTTTTTTTCCTGCCCATCTCCTGCACGTGGCAGTCACTTCCTGACCTTCATTGTTCGGCAAAGCCAAATGACAGAGCAACATGCCAGAAGTGGACAAGCAGCCAAGTTTTGTACATTTTTCCGACGTATCGTACGACAAATTTCTAATGGCAAGTCAAAGGCAGAAAAAAATATTTGGACAATACGAACGAAGCAGCAGTTTTCTGATATATCGGACGATTAACTCATTAGCACAAGTCAAAAGGCAGAGAAATCTCACTTTGAAACTGTGGAACAATATTCTGACATTTCAAACGACCAATTTATTAAGCACAAGCCAAAAGGCAGAAATGTATTATTTAGATGCAAAACAGCAGCAGCAGCAGGCTTCCTCGCCTGAGGTGAAGGTACATATAACAAAATACACATTATTCATTTATATATTTTTTGTTTCCATATGTATTACCTCTACATAATGATAGGATACAATGCATACAATGTATGTACCCAGGCATTTGATTATGAACGGACGAGATTCGGTGCTTTTGAAAAATGTGAAAATTAACATATTTGGCAAAATGTCTTCTCTTATAATATTATTCTGTTTTAAGGAGGAGAATGGCAGTAAAAGGTTAGCTTTACCAGCAACAGATGAGGAAATGGAGCTACGCTAAAAAGCAAGCTTATCTAAGAAAACTTTGGGTCATAACATGTGAGCACTCAATACATGGAATTAGCGGGCAGTGGCACAAAACAACACACACGGTTGTCAAGGAAACAACATTGCCATTAATAAATGGAATAAAATACTGAAACCACTGACAAATCTCTCTGGCAAAGAACTTCATTACTGGATATCTAATTAATGGGAGTGATGGTCCAACACAGCTGAAAATATGCACTCAGATGTGCAGATGAAAGTGAAACACCAACAGATTCCTCTTTCAGTAGATTAACTGATTTAACATAACAGCCAGTTGTATTTCAAAACTGCACTTTCCAATTTCATTAAAATATAAATTAAATGCCTAATGTTGTTTCTTTCTGGTTTTTTCATTTTCAGTGACCATTTGTGTAAATTTCAAGGAAAATGGAGATATCAAGCTTTTTTCGCGGATTTTACTGGGTCCCTGTGAGACACGCTATCATAAAGAGCGAGCGAAGTGAGCATATGATAGCGGGTCGATTGAACCGTATTGTTTGTGTGAACTGAACCATGTTACTGCTATTGAGCGGGCAGTAACAATGATATCGGTCCCTGCAATCCTTTTGTTTTAATATCAATCCTGTGGTTTGTATATTTAAATACAGTTAAATGTGATAACAGTGATGTAGATAACAGGGGTAGCGATCTTCTAAACCGGCCAAGATATACCAACATGTTACATATCAATAGAAAGCTTATTTCAACAGCTCTTCATTTCATATCCTTATTTTATTATGTAATCGTTACGTAATGAGATATAATGCTTAATAGGTGTGCTCAACATGATCTTTACACCTTAAAAACTAGAAGTCCACTACAAATGGACATG
Organism: Lingula anatina; assembly: GCF_051362555.1. NCBI lineage: Eukaryota > Metazoa > Brachiopoda > Lingulata > Lingulida > Lingulidae > Lingula > Lingula anatina. Next base: position 20,972,522 of record NC_141767.1, read on the forward strand.
TGTAGACAGCTTGACTCGTGAGCCCTCATAGGGATCAACAAGAATGCGCCTCAAATTAGCGATATGTGGTAAATTAGCAGAGATATCAAAATAAACTTGGTTTCCAGTTCAACGAGACCCCCTAGCCTAACTAAAGCATGCCTAAGTTAAAAACGGAGCTGATGTTATGAAATCCCAGACACATACTTTCAGACAAACCTTAGATCTAACGAATGAATACCAGCTTTCATCGGTTGAGAGTTCTAATTAATTTTGACACTGGTCTAAATCGTTCTCTTGAAGCCATAAACTGAAGCCGAGAAATCAGCCTTTTAGTGCTCCCCGGAGATTCCAACGTTATATAATCAGTGAGCTGCATTGGCAAGCTGAGAAATTTAGTTATTTATACTGGTTCAGCCCTCTACTCACTGCCTATGTAACTGTCACTATGTCTTTCATCCATTTTCAACATTATTATTGAACATTTTCAACCGGAGGCCCCCTCCATGTATTGACAGCAGCCACCATGTTAGTCGTGACGTCAGCCTTCTTCACCACGTGACACCTAGGGGGAGTGCCTTTGCCCATATACGTCTCATCTATATGTCTGCTTTTTAAAGCTTTAATAGATCGTCAGAATTAAGTTCACTGATAAATTCAAAATGAAAAGTATTGTTTGGCAAGTGAAAGCGCGACGTTACCCACAGAATGTGAAAGGTTAGCAGCAATCTAGTACGGGAAATATACAGCTGCACAGTGGAGCTGCCAATCAAACACATATATGGACAAGTGTGACCTACTTTAAAACTCAGACATGCTACCACAGGGGTAAATCAGCAATTAGGCTAAAATTACGGGTTTATTTGTAAACTTCCATTATTTTAAGATAGGCTGATATGTAGTTGATATTTCATCTAACTAATACTGACAAATTCAGAAAAACACCCAAATTTTGACAATTTACTGTTATCTACATCCTTAAATACAGTTAAATGTGTGCCTTTTGTATTTGAAATACAAGTGCAATTTTTCTGTTTGAAGTGCAGGTTGTGGAATATAATGTAGGATTTTCTTGGTAGTATATTATAAAAATAAGAGTGTCTCAGATACCACATTAATGGGAACACTCTTAGCATTAATTTTATTTTCCTCCAGTTGATCTTTTGTAAAGTTACATTGCGTAATTATAAAAATGTGATGACTCGAAAACTTAGATAGAAGATAAATTTCCCTTATTTCTGTGTGGACAGCCTGCTCTAATCTCTCAGATGCCTGTGACAGCCACAAGATTCCTTGTCAAAATTGAGCTTTACAACAGAAATAGATTGTGTATATAATATGGTATTAAACTGTAAAAGCAGAAGTAGTGTCCGACAATTTGGCACTGGAATGAAACGAAAAATTATTTTTGAGGAAAGAAAAATAATTGTTTTTCTCTGTCACATCCAAAAAATAATTATTTCATCATACGACCTCTCACATGGCTGTAAGACCACATTCAGATTCACATATCTTGCTCTCTGAGTGGGTCAAACTCTACAGGTGATGCATCCTAATAGGGAAATCAGTGGAGTCAGCTTTTATTGTCAAACATGCCTCCTTGAGCAGCAGCTAGGGTTTTTTTAACTATTGCTGATTAAGCTGATCACTGATTGCACTTTAGTGAGTATGTTGTATACCCAGCAGAGTTGGACTGAAAATGAATTCTGAATTCTCCTCAATATATCACATTAGATTTTAAAGATGTATTGTGTTACAGTAATGGAAATATAATGTTAGATATTGTGTGTTCATGCACTTTCAGGTATTCTCTGAAGTTCAAGCCATAATTGATTGTGAATCACCCATTGCTGACCAACTACTTGATGTCCTCAATTCATCTTCTCAAAATTTACAAGAAGAATGTTGTGTTAAAGTGATACATGAGGAAAGCAGTAGGAAATTGATAGGGAATTGGTATCAAGTGAGAAATGCCCACCAATATCTGTGGAAGAAATATCTTGAGAGTCTTCAGTTAAAGGCCTGTCCGAAAGAAGAAAAAAGCTGTGAGGTTCACACTCCTTTATATGGTCAGAATGGAGAGTCAGGTGATGTGGCATCCCAACCTAACACAATGCTACAGGATCAAGGACATCATCTGGAGCAAAACTCACATGTTCACCAACAACAACATCAAGAACCTAACTGTGAGGACAAGGCTACATCTGAAAAAGACCAGACCCAGTCTGCTAATGGAAATGGAGGTGGTGGAACTGACGTTTTTGAAGTAATACATGGTCTTAATAAAGAGACCCATGCATATGTGATGTGGAAACACCAGAATAAACTCCCTATGGCTGATGGAGATATAGAGATTAAAGAGAAACTTACTGAAGATGGTAAATACCAAGTTGTAGTGGGTGCAGGAAGTCGGGCTAATTTGGACAAGGTACATGATGCATATGTTGAATGTTATCAAAAGACATATGGCTCTGTTAGAACTGAGAAAGTCCATGTTCCCCAAATCACTGTAAAAGAGCAGTGTGAAGTTATTGTTCAGGAGTTGATGAAGAGTTCTCAAGATGCACTCATTGGCTATGACCCTGATAAGCATGATTTCATCATTACTGCACCTATACAAGAAATGGATGGTCTGAAAAACAAATTACAGATGCAACCTTTTTCTGTGAATGGGAGTCAAGCGCAAAAGAGAAATCATAGGAAGTTGGCCGAAGCTCCATCTTTTCCTCCAAATTCTGAAAATTTTGTAACAAAGAGAGGACTGATGATACGCATTTACCAAGGTGACATTACAACCAGCAATTTGACAGCCATTGTAAATGCTGCCAATGAAAGACTTCAGCATGGGGGAGGAGTGGCAAGGGCCATTAAGGATGCTGCTGGGAAAGATTTCGACCACCAGTGTCAAGAAGCATTGAAAGAAAAGGGTTCATTTGGGGTTACAGATGTGTTGCACACGTCCACTGGGGGAGAGGGATCCAGATTGAAGTGCAGTTATGTCTTGCATGCAGTGGGCCCTCAATGGCATGACTACGTGGAGAAAGAAAGATGTGCTATTGAACTGCGGTGGACATTTTTCAATTGCCTGAAGTATGCAGGGGATCGAGATACTATTGGCGCGGAATCTGTGGCCATTCCGGCCATAAGTTCGGGTGAGTATTAAACTTGACACTACTGGCACTTACCAATTCTGAAATTTCCTTAGTTCATTATGGGGTTCATCATCACTTTTTTTATTTTTTTGGGGGGGGGAGGAGCAGGAGGTTATCTTATCTGCTATAGTTCTCCCAGTTAAGGCAGGGTATTGCAGTAAAAAGGATTTTAGGATGGTTGGCACTTTTTTTTTTTTTTTTTTTTGTATTACTCCATATAAAAATTAAAACTTGCTAAGTTTTGTTCCACTCTTAATTATTCCCATACTGTTACACACACCTGCATGGCTGTTGTTATACCTTTAAAATTTCTTATAGCATTATTTAATGTCTTTTATTTATATATATATATATATATATATATATATATATATATATATATATATATATAATTAATTAATTTCATGTCTCAAATTACAGGGATTTTTGGAGTTCCCAGGCAGGCAGTAGCACAGGCACTACTTGAAGCTGTTTTGGATTTTGATAGAGAACTCAAGCAGCACAGCACTCTTCAAGAAATCCACCTGGTTAACATTGCTCCTGACATAACTCATTTGATCACAAAGACATTTGTCAAGATTGGTGCCCCATACTGGAAGGACAATGCTTATTCTGAACCTTTGGCTGCACAGAATGGTTCCTTTGAAATGGGAGTTGAAGCAATGGAGGATGTTAAGTATCCTCCAGGTTATGGTACAGGCAATGACACCTGGAACCAACCCCCATCAAGTGCCCAGGAGAATCAAGCAGCTAACATACCCAATAAAACCCTACCTGGAGGTCAAGTTAATGAAAGTTTTGAGGGGGCCACTGCTAGCAACAAAGATGAGGGAACAAATGTAGATGCTTGCGTCATTTGTATGGATCCAATGGTCAACCCAAAGCACCTTGAGAAATGTGGCCATGTCTTTTGCACCAGCTGCATTGACAAGGCATTTAGGCTGAGTAAACCTGTCTGCCCAACCTGTGGAGCCATTTATGGAGTGATAAAGGGTAACCAGCCACCTGGGGACATGACTTACAGAACTTTTCCTTCCAGGCTGCCAGGTCATGAAGGCTATGGCACAATAGAGATAACTTATTCTTTTAAGGGTGGAAATCAGGGGGTAAATACTCATTTTCTTCCATAAATTGATTTAATTGACAAATCATAGTACTTGAATAATATATTTGTGAATATGTTATTAAAATATGTAATACTTCTTGCGTTAGAGAATTTTAATCTTGTGTTCCAATGAACTTTTGCCTAAAAGATACATGTATTGTTTTAGGAAGATCACCCTCATCCAGGCACTCGGTACAGAGGTATCACACGTGTGGCTTACCTGCCAGATTCACCAGAAGGCAGAAAGGTACTAAAACTGCTGCGCAAGGCATTTGATAACAAAGTGGTGTTTACTGTTGGAAGGTCCACTACCACTGGCAAAGAAGGGCAGATAACGTGGAATGATATTCACCATAAGACTAGCCAGTATGGCGGACCTACAAAGTAAGATTTAAGATTACAGGGGCGTAACCAGACCTTTAAAAATTGTACGCACAGATTTTTAAAATTCCCAGCAAAATGTAGACTAACGCAAGAGATGAAGGACAGCGTAATTACAGCATATGTACCACACATCGCAACTTAATTTCCATTAATAATAAAATCATCATTTAGTCAGAAATATTCTCGCAATTAAAAAAGAATCAGTATTCTTATTACCCAGAAGGTATATTTATTTAAAAGGAGGCTAGCTTCGCATATGTGGAACCCCCTTCGAATAATCCTGGATCCACCTCTGAGTTGAACTAACAAACGGTTTCATTCACCTTACATGTGGATGCATGGCTCCCAAAAACAACCAATTGTACGACACGACAGAGCTCTGATACATCTAAGTTTAATTATTTGTTTGTAAAAATTGCCCATGTCACCCTGTTAGTTTGGAGGGGTAAGCTGGGTCAAGTCCGTGTCAAAATTCTTTGAATCTTTGCGGGAAAAATTCTTCCTTTGTTTCTCTAGCTCCTTGTTAAACCTGGTGTCCAGATATTATCTAGTGCCCCAAGTTGCGGGAGCTGCTCTTTGAAAATAACACTCAGGCAGATTTTAACCTTAGATAAACCTATAGAAAGAGGGTACAGAAGAGCTGAGGGCCACTGAACCCTCCAATTAAGAGGTAAAGGAAGTTTCAGTTAGATGGACGATTAAGATAGGACTTGTTAAGGTTACAGGCATTGTTTACTTCAGATTGCAAGACGGGGGGGGGGGGGGGGGTCAGAACAATTGTGCCTATAAAATTGATACAGAGGATTTGTACATACAGGTGACTTTAATAAGCAGAGGATTTTCTTTTATATTCCGTGAAAAATACACTAAATTTATATAAAATAATATCATGGTTGGCCAAAAAATTGTACGCACAGTGCATCCGTGCGTATGCCTAGTTACGCCCATGGATTACATGACATTTTTCATACTTGACATAGTTTTGCCCTGATTTCAATAATCTAAAAGAAAATCACCCACGTTATCAGCAATCCTACCAGGAGCATTCTTAAGATTATGCAGGGTTCATGATTAAGATCAGGTCAAGTAATTGGACATTTATGTTGTACAGGTGTATATGTTCTAAAACATAAACAGTTTTCACTCGATATAATTTTGTACATGTACATTATAAGCTGATATGTAAAATACTTGTAATTACTACTTGCTAACAGTAATTCATTTTCACAAAAGATTATATAATGTAGTATATTTCTTTTGACATCATTTTCTTTTATTTTTAAAACCTGTTTTGGCTAATTTACTAAGTAAGTAATAATCAGGACTCGGGAGTTGGCTTATAAACATGCATATATTTTTATAAATATCTGATATACATCTCAATCATATTTTAGATTTGGGTATCCTGACCCTGGGTACCTTCAGAGAGTGCAGGAAGAACTCAAGGCCAAGGGAATTGAGGAAGAGCAAGGTGAAGTTCAGCAACCACCAGGTATGCTATAATATACTACAGTATGTACATCTTATTGTGATCTCACATACTCATACATGTTCACGTTCAATTTATTATGAATTTGTGCAGTCTTATGGCATATGTCAGTCGTTGAAGATTGTTGTCAAATAGAGAAGTAAGCCATGCCTTTGTCAGTCATTGTGAGAACAAAATCCAAATGGGCATTTAGTGGCTGATATTGTGAATAACACAAGATATATGTATATGTAAGATTGTGTTGAGTCATAAAGTTCATTTATAGTTAATTGTTATTTCTAACATTTATGTATGATGCAAGTGTTCACACACACACACACACACACACACACAAACACACACACACACACACACACACACATGTAATTTTTTTTCATTAGTTGTCCACCAGCAAAACAAACATGAGAAACCCAGCCAGCCCTCAAACACTTTTGACCTTCCTTCTTACTGGAGTCCAATGGATCCGGGCAAAGTTGTGGATATCATTGAGTTAAAGCCTATGGATCCAGATTTCAAGAAAGTAGCAGGAAGTATTTCATATGGAAAGTTCAAGTTGAACAACATAAAGGTAGGGAAAAGAGTAATAAATGGATGCATGCATCATGACCTGTCTTTAAAAATGTTATTGGAAATATGTTCAGTACAAAATTTACAGATGAAAAAATAAAATGAGCAAAATCTCTGTATCGAAAGAAAGTACTATTTGTGTACATATTTCTTTGTTAGCATAAAACTCATATCAGTATTTAAAATACTAAAAAATATCAAATAACATCAATAGAATGGATCATGCAAGCATCCCCCTTACTGAAAAATGATGATTGATTTTGCCAGAAAAAAATTATCTTATTTCTTGTTAAAAAATGCTTGACCATTTATTCGTGTAGTCTCTGACTAGATGGACACTGTAAGGTTGACTTATATTATTTGCTTCAGATGAAGAATAGCCAATAATTAGATACATTTACATAGGCAGGAGTTTGATTGTAAAATTTCATGTAGCACTTTATTTAATGTGAGAACTAAAAAAAGATTTCTGTCATAGACTAGTTTACACATTGTGCACTTGTGAAATATAGTGTTCTATTTGAAAGTAACTCAATTGACAAAGGGGTTTTTAGGCCTTCTGACCACACAATAGTTAAAATTTCTATGTTGATAGCATCTCTTAGGTTTTCAAAGTTATCTAGTGTTTGTGTATCAGTTTTATGGCCCAGACCCCAACACTGTATAAATGTTCTTATTGATTCAGACCAACAGGGTCCTTTTTCTTTTTGCTCCTGTTCATAAATGTTTTTAACCATTCTGTTGGAAGGTAGCTCTTTTAGTCTGGCTCTGTATCTCTGTGTCTGTTTTACAACATCAGAATAGAGTGGAAATCTTCCAAATTCAGCTCTACAGGCATTGTTCATAGCATTTTTTTTGTACACCTAGTGCCCATTTGCACATTTTTAGATGTAGTTGTTCAAAAGGAAATTTATTTAGTTTTGAAAGTGACATTTGTTTTTCCTTGAATATTTCTTCAGACCAAACTTCACACCCATACAGTAAGATGGGCTTGATGATTTTGTCAAAAAGTTTTAAGTTGAGTGTGGGAGATGTTATCTTGTTTGAGGACAGGGCTGCTTTAAGAGCAAAGGTTGCTTTTAGAGCCCTTTTCTTTAAATTTTCAATTGCTTTTTTCATTGAACCTGTATTTGTAAAGGTTAAACCCAGATAATTGTACTATTTTCCTTTTGTGTCTACTAATAAATAATGGTACCTTAACTTTTATTTTTAAAGGGTTCTTAAAAAGTCCTTTGAATGGTTTGATCATACATGGACCTAATAAGAGAAGGACATGAAATGCGGCATCTTCCTTTGAAGCTATGTGCGTTCGGGTAAACATTCGCCCATTGTCTCAGATAAGCTGTTTTGATAGCTCCACGGGAGCCTGAACAACTTATTATCAAGGTAGCGCGCGCTGTGCCTCATTGAAATTCTTTTGTTCTATTGCATGGATAACGCAATTTCTCGCGGTCCCTCGTGGTTGCTATGATGCAGCATTGCCTCCATCTTGTAATTGCTAGCACATAGACTTGCGTCAACAAGTGGAAATTTGTTTCGGGTTTTCAGTTTCTTTTTCTTGTTACCTAATTAAAACGGGCTCTGGCCTTTGTCTTTACTTGTTATCGTTTCCAAGATTGTATTGATATATGTCGAACTAATACATAACTGGTTTAAAAGCATGTTGTCTAATAAAGCCAGGTAGGTGCTATCCAAACGCATCTGATAACAAGATAATGCAATGTAGCAAGCCAATTTCAGAGGTGAGACTTAAATCACAAAAGTGATCCAGATCCACTTTTATGACCATTACCCAAGTAAATATATTCATGAAGTTTGCATGAGTACATGTCCACAGTTATACTTGAATTAAAAGACCAATGAGGGTGTTTGTCAATCGTCTCTTTGCTGTTTAGGGACTCCAATTAAAAGATGAAAAACTATTAATTATCATTCTCAAAGTGGAGCAGACTGTAGCGGGTAATGTACGTGTAAATATATATATATACTTCAGAGCAGTGTTAATGTCAACTTTGATAAAAAATATTAAAAGACCCACAGGTGCGTTTTTGTGGGTCACGAATGCGTGTGTGGTGCCCTATTGCAACGAGAGCCCATATTGAAAGTTAAAAAAATAATAATTATCATTCTCAGACAGGAGCAGACCGTAGCCGGTAATGTGTAAATATATATATACTTCAGAGCAGTGTTAATGTCAACTTTGATAAAAAATATTAAAAGACCCACAGGTGCGTTTTTGTGGGTCACGAATGCGTGTGTGGTGCCCTGTTGCAACGAGAGCCCATATTGAAAGTTAAAAATATTAATTATCATTACATAATTCGGGCTCACTTAAGCAAGTAACATAAACCTATTCATATAGTACACAGCAGTGTAAATGCCACCTTTATCTAAACCGTACGTAAAAAATACCAGACCTAAAACGATGTCAGCGAGTTGAATAAATCGGAGAGGAATTGCGTCATTTTAATTCAAGACACGATTGAGGGTTTCATTATTGCCGCGTCTTGGGCTAATTTCTCACATAGAGAGAAAAGTTTGACACTGAAAATATTTTCCAATCGGATCATAGCTGAAAACAAGTATACTACACTACAATTGTACAATTTTGAATGCTCATTTTACCATTACCCAAGTAAATATATTCATGAAGTTTGCATGTGTACATGTCCACAGTTATACTTGAATTAAAAGACCAATGAGGGTGTTAGTCAAATGTCTCTTTGCTGTTTAGGGACTCCAATTTAAAGATGAACAAACAAGATTGCCTTTACCACCTATGGCATTTTGAATTCCTCCATGAATAAACATATCAAATTCTCACATAGTTTCCAAATTGACAGAACAAATTGTACTTATACTTAATCTCTATAATTTTATTGTCTCATCCACCCGAAAGATTGACTCAGGTTATCGCGAACTACCTGCCCAAATGACACAAAAAGTCATCGACAACTGCAATATGCTCGCTTCCTGTACGTGAGGTAGCGTGATCCGAACGCACATGGTTTCGCGAAGAGCTCACATTAAGCCGATTATCCTTTGATCTTGCTGCGCGTTTCACGTCCTTCTCTCATTAGGTCCATGGATCATATAATAATGTTGTTGTATGAACTCTGCAGATGAGATCAGTAGTTCAACAGTCAAGGTAAAAAGTAACATTCAACACAAATCCTTGTCCTACCGTTTGGCCTATCAGGGGGCATCTGTGTTTTGAACAACAAACTTTATCTAATGAATAACTTTATTTTACAGATCTCCCGTATACAAAACCCAGCATTGTTCCAAAAATTCATGGCTAAGGAAAAGAGTATGAAAGAGAATTCTCACCAGGGCAGAATTATAGAAAGCACTTTGTGGCATGGGACAAGAGAAGAGAATAAAAAATATATCAGCATATGTGGTCTTGGTCCTTATTACCATTCCCACAGAGGACCTCTTGGTAATTAACAAATAAAGTCCGTTTCTCTCAATATTAATACAAGAAAGTTGTCTTTTCTCCAGTATAATTATTTATTTATTTTTGTTAATTTTCATCTTCCAAGGGATAGTATTAAAATTTTTATCTACTGGTAGTTATGTTAAGAACGGGGTATGGTACTGATTACTACAACCTTGGACCCATCATACATATGTATAATGGGTCCTAGCTACAATAAACTGTTGACAGCAACATAGTCAATTTTCACAATGAAAAGCTTAATCTACACCGCTAGTATTTTCTTTTGGATTTTCCTTTTTTTTATTTCAGGAAATGGTGTTTATTTCTCAGTCAGTGCAGAGCAGTGCAGTCAAGTATGTCGGGCTCCATTTCCTTCAGGCAAGAAGCACATGATAAAATGCCGTGTGCTGACAGGAGCGTACACGCAAGGTCGTGCTTGGACAAGGTCTCCACTAGTTAGTTCAGGTTCAGGGGGCACATTTGATTCAGTTGTTGACAGCGTTTCAAATCCATCTGTGTTTGTGATCTTCTCTGCGATCCAAATATATCCAGAATACTGGATAACATTCACTTAAGTTTTGATATGCTGACAGTGATGAAATTAGACAAATTTTCATTTGATTATATTTACGGCCTAAAAGTCTCATGATTATTTATTGTTAAGAAATGAGAGATTGTTTTTCATTTTTCAGCTAGTGATGGTACTTTGTTAGTTGAAAAGTTGATTTTCTTTCCCCTTATCTTATCTGCAACTAAAATTAAGTTTTGTATAATATTATATCATTGAGAAACAAGTTAGTTTTGTTAGGTTTATGTAATATTGTTCACTGTTAAGAAGCTTTTAAGCTGATAATTTAAGTCATATAAAATTTGTGTACTCTCACACCAGGCTAGGATAAAATGCTGTCTAAGGAGGCTCATCTATTTTAATGTTTATTGTAACCTGGGACAGATAAAATATTTTATTTAACAAAGTTTTAATTGGACAAGTAAAAAAACTTGTCAGGGGGTTGATAGGAACATGCTGTAGAGTTTAAAGTTATGACAGCAACTATCGTATAAAGATGAAGCTTATAAGAACATTGTTTGTGTAAGTCTGTTTAAAACAAGTGTGGACAAAAATGTTAGATGTTCCAGTTCAGAACATTTACATACATTTGTCATTGTTGACATTGCATTCTCGTGAAGACTGCAGGAAGTCACCAAAATTGCATAAGTGATAGTTTATAGACTTGAGTATTTGGAAAAATACTAGTAGGTAATTTTTCCCAGTATGAACAAAATAACCAGACTAACTGAATATATATGGATGGATATCTGACTTATAGTACGTATTATAACATGTTAAAAGGGGTTATTGGTGATGCATAAACACTTATATAGCAAAGAAATGGAATTTTCACTGAAATTTTGCCAATTGTTAATTCCTGTACCTGTACCTAAAATTAATTTCTTGAGAAAATTAACATCAATTGGTACGTTTTCAAAATCTATTCAAGATCTTTTTTTTTTCAATCCATCAATATTAAGATTTATTCAGTAATATATAAGATACACCGATGTGCACATAATTTACCATAAAATTCAGTTAACTTACTGTAAATAACATTCTCCTAGTGTGTAAGAAGGGTTACTTCAGGTATCATATTAATAATTCAATAATAATTTTAATGATAACCTTGCTTTATTCAAATGCCATCCAGCAGGATGCTTTTTTCAGATCCCGTTTATATAAAAATACATACATTTAAATATCTTGGTGGGTTTTGTTCGTATGCAAGTGTATTATTGTGCCATATATTATCTTTTGCCTTTCTCCAATTTGCATGTGTAAGAGACTATGTATTCAAATTCTTTTTAAAAGACATTTTAACTGCAGTGATATTAACCATATTTTTACAAAGATTATTATTTTACAATGGAACATTGTTAGATATGAATATTTTGTGAATGCTGTTTTAAAATTGTTTATTGTCTGAACCTTCTGTTATTCAAAGTACTTTCACTTTCATATAGTCATATATTTGATTGCTTACTTCAGCGAAATAGTCAGAGGAGTTTTTTTAGATGTTCGTGTATAGATAGAAATTTTATGAACACTAGAATTGCAAAAATTTGAACAGCTGCTCGTCGACCATCAATCAATCACATAAGATATAAAGGATAAAATTTTAGTGAGTATTACCAAAGAAACCTTGGTCTGAACAAATTTAAGCATAACTGTGTCAGTGTTTTGATTTAACTTAAATTTGTTCATCTCAGAGATGGCAACACTATTGATTCTACTTATTATTAACATAAGTCTCCTTTAGTAGTAGTTTAATCCAAAGATGTTATAGCAAATGGCTTTGCTGTCAATTTTTCACCTAATTATGCTTGCAACAAGAGTAAAGCAGTAAAACAACTGATACACATAATTACTTAGCACTGAGAATGACAAATTTTCTCTGTGAACTTTGTTGTGTTTATTTTTACTTTTTACTAAAAATATGAATGTTTAAAATATGACATATGAAAAAATGGAGTTCAACTCTAACATGTATACAAAATAATTCCAAGTTTGGAAGTGATCATAAAACGTGAAAATAATTTTTCAATGGGGGGGGGGGGGGGCTGTAAAAAATAAAGTCTAAGAAAGTCTTAAGAAAACCTTGTCCAATGATGAAAAATGGATAATATATAAAGAATTTTTATAAATTAGCAAAACCAGTATATATTCACACTTAAACCAGATTGGAAAATTGGAAACATGTATCTCAACCAGAGGCAAAACAACCCAGTTTTGTCAATTTGTGTCACTGTTTTGATTTGACTGTGCCTGTCCACAATATTTATCACCAAGAACTGTTTATTGTCCAAATATAAATATAGAAAATGAAAATAAAATGGTTTATCACAGTATTTGTGTGTTGTTTGACTCAATACATTTTCATTCTTCACTACTTTGATAATAATTATATCACAAAATATGCCAAATTTTGAATCTCATGCCATGCTAAAATTTATGAATGTTGACTTTTCAATCTTTAATTTCTCTACTCTCAACATGAGCATAAAGCCACTCTTGCAAGCATCTAAATCACACACTTCAAACCTTTTACCTAATGTATAACAGAGCAAGGACAAACATGCACCTATGCGAGAAATGTGACTTCATGTTTTTCAGGTTCCTTTGCACTAGCAAGGGGCTGAAAAATTTCACCCTTTCTCATGTGTTGAACAATTAAATAAAATTTATCACAGACTTCATTTGGAATGGGTAGCTGATCAATCATAAATGTGTGACCAGGAGTTTGTCCCAGCAAAAAAAATTTTTGCTTAATGTTGGATATTCTGTGTAAACCAACCACACAAAGCTGTACTCTATGTTCAGCTTCTGGTTATCCCAGTCTAACTTAACAGTCAGTAGCTGACTGTCATCTGGAATGGACTTCAACTGCTTTGGTTCACTCAGGTTCTGACTCTGGTTTGAATGGAATGGTTGAAGAGATATGTTTTTGGTATGTAACAAGGTTGTGCTTTCTATCTCATCAAAATCTTTCTGCTGTAATATCTGAAAATGGGACAAACAACAATTGTTAAATTTTTAAAAAGACGGCTGAGAAATTAATGTACATGATTCAATTAATTGACTTAAGCTATGTTTCTGGCCTACTAGTAAAATAAAAAAAAAAGCATTTTTTGCTAAGAAAAGAGAAAAAATCTTTACATTGCTATAGATATATTTAATAATACCCAATACCAATATTTCTACTACTTTGAGACAGAACACTAGAGCACAGCAGTGTTAACACTATTTTAACTGTAATTATGTTTTGCAAACTTAAAACAATACATGTATATAAATTATATGAATTTTAAAATGGAGAAAAATTTGAGACTGATAACCATGTCTGACAAACACCACCAAAAAATATTTCACCATTGCTTAAAAGAAAACCTTCAAATTCAATTCCTGAAAGGAGATTTTTAGAAATCTGCTATGGCAGTGCATTTTAAACATTTTGAAAAATTACCCAACATGTTTACAATAGTTAGCGTTTTGAAAGGCTGAATAAGGTGAACTAGGGCATAGAGGAATAGTACTGACACTTGCAGTAAAACCAGATACACTGACTGTTTTACACTAGCAATTCGTTCACTGTGGCTCAATAGATCATAACCATGTAACATGATAAATACAGTTACCTGTATCTGTCCCAGAAAGATGCCTGCTTCTGTTGTTAGCACTTAAGATTGTTTTGCACACATCCCAAGAGATATTTTTGTTACGTATAACTCCGCCACTATACAGCTCTGACTATTTAAGTCTGAAGACCCTAAAATTCAGGATATTTAAAGATCATGCACTGAACTCTGTTATTATACTCATAATTTCATGCTACATGACTCTCAACTGCCATGAGTAATTAAAATATTTTGCTGCTCTTCCAATCTGAAGAGATTTTATGACAAAAAGTGCTTCTTTTCTACTAACAGCAACAAAATAGCCAAAATAATGTGACTTTTCAGAAGTGAAGTTCTTTCTTAACCTTTACATTATTGTTAATATTTTCTTATTCTTTCTGCAGCAAATAATCTGCAAGAGAAAACAGTATTATCAGAAAATTTTATAATAATTTTTCAGCTATTGCCTAAAATACGTTACTGTAATACTGTTTTAACAATATGCAGCAATACCAATAAAATATATATATATATATATATATATATATATATATATATATATATATATATATATATACATACACTAGTATGTACTAATAAAGGGAATGGAAAGTAGTTTACAACTTTTAAGTCCACAAATGACCATTTCAAGGCATGTAGATATTATCATCAACCAAGAATAAATTCCACTTGAAACATGTCCAAGATCAATTCTCAAAAACCCAGCAATGCTAGCCATTGAAATAAGATAAGTTTGGAATTTTAAAAAGTATGTGCAACTGAAGTACAATATGAGGCTTACTTCACTTATAAGAAATAAAAGCACAAAATAACGTTAAAAAGGTTATGCAATTCTTAATCCTTTCATTCTACATTTCATGTGTCATTCATGTGCTGTTGTTTCTGTTCTTGGGTAAACTGATCATTGGTGAATGTGGGCTGGGGACGCTGTAGACTGAGGTTATGCCATGGAGTGATGGATATTTTCTAAATGACAAAAGTCACATGACATTCACAAGAATTTCAGAATGAATCACCTGTAAAACAAAGGATAATACACTGTATTATATCTAACCTCCTGCTGAATCTGAAGGGTTTTATTAAGTGTTTTAGCTGTTCCTGGCACTGCTGTCACTTCTGTTTTATCCAGTTGGTTTTCTGTCTCAAGCCCAATGTGTAGTGACCCCTGGGTTACAGTCAAAGCAGCACCATCCAGCTGGTGGTCACTTTTACTGAGAACTCTCTCTGAAACTATATAAAAATAGACTGGTTTCATGCACATTGTTTGAATTTAAGTTTCACCATTTATTACAATCCAACACATCATTTGCACTTATTTTTATTAAAAAATCTACATTGCATTGTCTTTCGTGTGACGTGTATAAATTTCACCCCATTTCCATAGATTTTTAGATCGATCTATCTCTGTGGGGAGTCTCACTAGATTATTGTCAGCTTGGTCAGCTTAAGCGTCTGTTCCGCCTACTAAAAGCTGTAAGGGGGTAATTAACTATGGTGCCCACTCGGCTGACTGCAATTTAGCGTGAACCCCCAGGGAGTTAGGTCGATCTAAAACTTAATCTTTAGATCGATCTAAATCTCTGGGAAAGCACCCTTTATGTACTATAATAAAATATGCTGCTTTTTTTCAAGTAACCCAGTCTAAAACTTGTTAAACACAATTTTCAATGTTTTATAACACAAATTAGATACAATTAAAAATTGAAAATGACTCTGTTGCTATATATGATGATGATAACATTATTTAAAATTTATTTACATAATAGGCTATTAATAAAATGGATTATACAATGGTATTACTTTTCAGAGTTCCTGAAAACATTTATATAAGTTTCCTAGCTCTCAATCCATGTCTCAATCCATGGCATGTCAACAAACAATAATTAAGTTCAATCATACCACTGTGTTCATAGCTGTCATACATGTATATACATCCTATTAAATAAACTGTTTCTTGGGTAATGGATGGAATTAATCAACATTTCATTAAAATACCCTTTTATCAATATTTCACATAACACAATTAAACAGAAAATAAATACCACCACCAGAAGGAAATTCACTCTCAAAGTACTGCTGTATGGCATTCTTTGTTGTTTGTGGAGTAAATCCCTGCATTGTTATCAGACAGTTGTGCATCTTGGAGTTCTCTAAATTGCATACAAACAATAAACATGTGATTTAAGTGACTGGTCGTTGTGATTTTAATGACTAAAAAACCTGCCTTTATTTACACATTCTTTTCAAAGTGGTATTTTATATTTAAATAGGTGATGTTGTAATTAAAGTCATAGTAACTCTTTGTTTTGGCCAAAAATTGGATTTCCTGGAGTAAACGGCAATTTTCCCGTACTTACCAATGGTCAACGACCCCATTTCTGCATTCAAAGTTAGTCTAGGGTTTTTTTTTTTTTCTAAACGCTAGGTTTTTTGTTAAAATCTCCTAAGAGATTTTAACTGACGGGGCCCTCTCTGACATTGCATAGTCACGCGATATCGAGCGGGGTTTTCTGGTGACCTACTTAAAACTGCAGGAAAAGCTGACAACAACAACACTTTATTACAATAAAATAAAATTCATATGATATAATCGTTTTATTGCTCAAAATGCATTTATATCTACAATGTGTGCAGTTCTGGGCCTTTGGTTATCCGATACACTGTACAAAAACTCGCAACTTACGTCTGAGGATTGCATCATGCGCCTGCTATATCTTATCCTGCCACATGTTATTTGGCCTCGAATGAACGCGAGAATCCGCCTGACACGCCAAAGTCCTTGGCAACGGATGCTTTGACGACCCGGAAGAAAGCCACCGAAAGCCCTATTGACAAGCATAGTTTTTAGTTTTACTACAATAACAGCCGTTTTAGTAGTGAAAAACAATATAATATATTTCCATGCATTGTTTAAAATGTTTTTCTTGCGGAATATTGAATCTCAGAGTTATTATTGCATTAATTATCCAGCTCAAAAGTCACAGTTTATGCAAGTTTACAAATATTTCTGTTTTAATTTGGCCAAATACTAAAGCCAAGTGATATAAAATGGTTTTCAAAACTTGCAAGCTTATATTGGTTTTTAAGTCTGAAATTATATACAGTGTTATATAATGTCAATGCATGTACCTGTGATGCCTATTGATCTTTTTCTGTTTTGCTTAATATTTGTCCAAAAATACATCCATCCATTCACCTGTATGTCATCTTGTCCATCAATCTGTCTATCCTTATTTATAAACTCATTTTGGCATTTTTCTTCAGAATAACTACTGCATTCTTTTTTTAAAATATCAATATAATAAAAAATGTAATGAGTACATGTAACATACCTGTGTCCACTGAATGAGATACAGCTTGATATGGAGGTGGAGGATATGTTGGGCTTACAGGTACATTCCAGACATAGGGACACCTGTAGGACCAGCTGGTGACTGACCATAGCCATGATAACCGTACCCTGTGATGCAAAGAGGTCCTGATTGTGATGGGTTGGTCCCATGTGATATTCCCAAGCACTATGAAAATATGTAAGTGTATGGAAACATTAAAAACAATTCTGTTTTGCTGAATAAAATGAAAATATAAACTATATATAAACTGCATCGGTATGAGTATCAGAATAAATTAAGATCATACAGACATTTAGTGCGCATGTATGTATGTTAGTGTTAGTGTGTTAGAAAGAGAGAGAAAAGGAACAAAGACCACATTCCCATACATATTTAGATAGATCTATCCCCTTGGGGAGTCTCACTAGATTGGTGTCAGCTTCACAGGCTTACAGAATGTCTGTCCCGCCTACTAAAAGCTGTAAGGGGGTAATTAACTATGGTGCACGCTCAACTGACAGCAATTTAGCGTGAACCCCCAGGGAGTTAGGTCAATCCGGATGGATTTTAAAAAATAACCTATCACTGAATTTCCTCTCTTTTGCAAAACTCCAGAACATTTAGTACCTTTATACCGATATCTTAAAAAGAATTAAGTAGATCCCCCTTAAGGGGAAAAATTACCATCCCTGGAAATGCCTTAAAATATTAGTTTGTGCTGCACTACGGGGTACTTCTGAATGGCGTGCAGAATTAATTTGCAAACATTGAGTTATCATTCAGCCTTATTCAGGCAAAGCTGAATACTGTTCGCGGTAATTGTATAAGACTGCATGATTCGAACTAGATCTACAGTACATTTACCATTTTGAACAGCTATTTCAGACGTGATACAACTATACGTGTGTTTGCTTGTCCGATTCATACGCCCACCGGTACGTGCTAATTCATACACAAAGAAACAGTAATGCAAAAATAGTATATATGTGTATTATAGTCTACGAAAACAGCCATTAGCCCATTACCATATGCTAGTCACTGAATCTGACCAATGCCTCTTTCTCTTTAGTACATACAGTTCACCTCCACCCAAGCGACGGCATCCTTCCTGAAAAAAAAAACATCTTTTTCTCTTTGAGCAAAGATGCCTGCATAACACGTAAGAAAAATTCCCAAAATTTTTACCCATTGTGTACTTTCGATTTGTGTAGTCACGTGGTGATAAAACCGGGGATTTCCCTGGTGACGTCAATTTCTACCATATTGTAACCAACGAGCAAAGCGAACGAAACGTCATCGCTTGTTATAACTTTGTAATTTGCGGAGTTTCCAGTTAAGTGTCTGTGATAGAATTTGATACGATTTCCAGAGACCTTTGAGAAAGGACAGTCTAGGTATGTTGCTACTGTATTTATTAGTTGAACTTTAATGAGCTGCACATTTGAAAAAGCCCTACTTTATTTTCTATTTATATTATTTGGGATATCCAGGGAACATTTATCAATCACCTGGCGTGAGGGCAAATAGAAAGTCAATCTGGCCACCATTTTATTCCATATGAAATGGGCTACGAAAGTTTAGAGGGTTCTCCACTAGTCAGAATTATAAGGTGGGAGAGAGTGATTGTGGTGAGGGTCCTACCAAGTTACTTGCTGTTTTTTTTTTTTTTTTTTTTTTTTTTTTTGGGGGGGGGGGGGCGGGATACACAGTTTAAAGGGATAATAACTGTTCGTTTTGGCCAAAAATGAATTTTCCTGGAGTAAACAATAATTTCCCCATACTTACCAATGGTTAATTAAAGAATCGATTGATACATTCAAAGTTAATTAGTTCCTGTTTTTTTCTAAATTTTTTATTTTTTATTTTTTTGTAATAATTTTTAAAAGATTATTACAGAGGGTAGGGAGTACCCCCTTAATCACCAATCACAAAGAATTAAAACAGGTCAATCACCAATCATGAATATATATGCAGGTCAATCACCATGGCAATCAAGAGGAATTGAAAGCTATCACCATTCATCAAGATAGAAAATTGCTGTACTTGCAGGAATGCAAAGAATTTATAACATTACCAGAATGATTTATTTCGTGTTGATTGACAGGAATAATTTACTTAGAGATATTCAGCCATTCTCATTGGTCAGGGTTCCAGCGACAAAGACTAATTAGGTGATCATATACGAATTGAAGTGGAAAATAGTGAACTATACTCACATTTCCACTTTTCTACCTTCCTCATTTGAAGAGTTTGTTGAATTTATCTCCAGTGAGTGATCGCCTTACAATTATGATGCAAAGTTCGGACTTTCTAGAACAAATTCCTGTAACGCTAATTTTAAAAACGTTTTCACAAATCACGTAGATTTGGAAGGGTAAATTGCGAATCATGTTGATGAATTTATACCAATAACGTGGACAAAGAAGTTCTTGAATCACATTGCACACAGAATATTGGGCTCAAATGATGCATCATGCTCAAAAAAAATAAGGCCAATGATGCGTAACGCAAAAGGTATTCCCTACCCTCGTTACAGAGTATAGCCATTTATGGAGGTCACGTGACGTAGTCCAATGACAAGCTCAGATATCAGAATAATAGCTGTAACTGCCGTTGTTGTGGTAAAACGGAATATATTTTATTTCTTTGAGTTGTTTACAATGTTTTTATTGTGAAATATAGATCTCATATGAAGAGTTATTATCCCTTTAAGTTTTTTAATGCAAGCATGCTTTTCAATACATGCTGTTTTTTGTTCCATTCAGTTTGCATGCCTAGGCTTAATTAAAACAAATTGCGTTGTTATGTATTTTAGGAGAAAGAATGGAGCCTGTGGATTCTAGAAATCAAGTACGTCACAAAAGCAACAAGTCCATTCTGGTGTTGGGTCTACCAAAGACCATTACAGTGCAAAAGATAAAAATACACTTCCAGAAAAAGGGAAATGGTGGAGGTGATGTTACCTCAGTTATTTACCCATTCAACAAGATAGCAAACACTGCTATTGTGACATTTGGCAAGGATGAAGGTATTTAGCATTTAAAATTGGATAAATAATGTCTCATTAAATAAGGGGGAACATAATATCTGTTTGATAGGGGCGGATGCAGAGATATTTTCTGACAAACTTTCAAATTACCTTTTTGATCCATTTTTGACCCTTTTCCAATTAATAGAAAAAGTTGGATGCCCATCAGTGTAAACTTGAAAAATTCTGACTGCCTCCGAAAAACCCATTAGATTACCTCTGCCTTCCCCTGTTTGAATAAAAGCTGCAGTAGTTTTGAAATATTTCGGGTACGTTTATTTAATTTTAAGAAATTTATTATAAGCAAGACATTTTTTCCTGTTTTCTTCTTTGCATGGTCTCCAGGTCATCTGTATGCCCCAGTACCATTATTCCCGTTCACTAATTTTCCCCCAATCTGTAAATGGAATAAATTTTGTATTGGTCTGGTAAGTGAAAAAACTAAAAATTGACCCTAGGATATGCTGTATAATATTCAGTCTCTGAAATTTGCTATACTATAGTATTGGCTGACATCCATCCCCCCCCCCTTGAATAATTAAAAAATTAATAATGCAGGCTGACCCTGAAATAAAGTTTGTATTTTTGTTAGATTTTATTTGTTGAAAAAACAAAAAACTAGAATAAATTTTATTTATTGGTCCTGTTTATAGAGAGTCCCCTCTCATTAACAAATTATCAATGTCTAGCCATAGGTCTTATTGTTCTTTTATTTATTCTATATGCTATCCCTTCTGAATCAGACCTGTCAACACTCCTAATCTTGTAGGGAGTCTCCCTATTTTGGGAAATATCTCCTGATTTTTCGATTCAGACCAAAAAATCCTGATCTATCTATTATCACACATGGCAACATGAAGGGACTTCATTGACAAAAGTGGACCATCACATAATTATTTTCTTAGTTTCATTGATTGAGGGTACCCTAGGTTCTAGATTTCAGTTTTGCCAGTTCGAGACTTGTGGCTTCCAAATATGGAGCTCCAGGCGAACACAGCTGTGACATACGAGACTTGTGACTTCCAAATATGGAAGCGCCCAAGGCAAAATTTTGCCAAACACACCCCTTGCCTGATGCTAGTTTCTAGAGTCAGTTTTTATGTACAGACACAGATGTGTCTGTACATATTGCCATCACCTGCGTCTGTCGTCGCCGTCGTCGCCGATGGTGATGCCGATGCCGATGCCGATGCCGATGCCGTGCACTTTCCTTGTAAACACGATAAGTGGAACACAGTTTTATTTTTTGCTTTTATATTTACAGAGCTGATGAATATTCATAAAATGCAGGTCAAGTTCGAAAATCAGCATGATCGGGCCATTATAGTAGAAGTTATGCTGTTTTTTTCACTTTTCAGCATATATACAACCCTGTAAACACATTTTAAGGAAAACCGTTAGGCCTGTTGTCATGAAACTCACAGGAGTAATCAATCTTACTAAAACGCAGGACAAGTTTGAAAATTGGCATGATTGGGCCACTATTTTAGTAGTTATGCTGATTTTTTCATTTTTCAGCATATATGCAACACTGTAAACACAATATAAGAAAAACAGATAGGCCAATTGTCATTAAACTCACAGGAGTGGTCAATCTTACTAAAACGCAGGTTGAGTTCGAAAATCAGCATAATCAGGCCATTATTTTAGAAGTTATGCTGTTTTTTCACATTTCCTGAGATTCAATTCTTAGGCATGTTAACAGTCTCATTATTGAACTAATAAGATACGTAAAAGTGTTTGTTTGACATTTCCTGCATCTTTACAACATTGTTAGTTGATTATGTAAAAATTATGGTAAACTTGTTATCGTGTTTTGCGTAATAAAGTGTCAAAAATGGAAATAAACTCATATCATTGCAGTTTGTCAGATTCAATCATTCACTATATTCAGAATCTCAGAATGGAAGAAATTGGACATTTAACACTGCTCTATTGATATTTTTCCCATCTCATCAATTTTCTTAGTTGATCATATAAAAATGGCAGTAAACTGTTAATTTTGTTTTATGTTAAAAATTGTTAAAAATGGGGAAAAAACATTTCAGAACAGTGCTGTCTTGTTTACATTTTGGCATTTTCAAGTTTTGACTTTGAAGTTCCATGGGCCTGAAGACCTTTGCTAATCATATTTTCTGAATATCCATAATACTAATATTTTATTAATAAAAATTGATGGTCATTATGCTGTTAAACATTATGTAATATTGCATCAAAATTTGAAAAAAACATATTTTGGGCACTGCTCCCATGATGACCATTTCAGAAAAACCATGTCACTTACTGTTCTCAAACTTACAGTAAAGAAACCTGGGACTAAAATACAGCTTCAGTAGGCAATGCAATCTGTTTGGTAATTCTTACTGCCAGTTAAACAGTTTTTTTGTGAAACTTTTTTCACATATTGGCATTTTCAAGGTGTGACTTTGAAGTTCCACGGGCTTGAATACCCATGCTAGTCACATTTTCTGAAAATACATGATACGTATATTTTATTATTAAAAATTGACGGTCATTATGCTGTTAACCATTATGTAATATTGCATCAGAATAGAAGAAAACACAATTTTGGGTGCTGCTGCCATGATGACCATTATGGGAAAACCATGTTACTTATGATTACCAAACTTTCAAAAAAGATATACAGGACTAAAATGCAGCCTGAGTTGGAAAAACAGTCTAATTGGCTTCTTTTTCTGGAAGTTATACATTTTCAAAGTGCGAACTTGAACTCCCATGGGCCTGAAGCCTTATGCTTGTTACACATTTTACTTACATTGGTATTACCTGTTGAGCATAATTAAAATTTGATGTTGAATTTGCAGTTTAACATGTACTTTTGCATCAGAATTGACAGTAGCCTATTTTGTGCATAGTTATTTCCTGCTTTTTGTCTGTACATTTGACAGCTTTGCTGCCTTGTTCTGATATGGGTTTTATGAAATCAAGATCGAACTGGCAAAACTGAAATCTAGAACCTAGGGTACCCTCAATCAATGAAACTATAAGAAAACAATCACACGTCACATCTCTGTCCCACCTGGAGCTGCCTTTCCTGCCTTGCATTGATGTTATCTGATGTTATCTCGCAGCGATATTAGATGCCTTTAACAGATTTTTGCAAAATTTATTGTGCACTACTTCTATGTCTTTTTGCCTGGATGCATGCCCCAGATTTCCGTGCCATTATTTACAATTGGAAGAATTTTTTTATCAAACAATGTAAGCCACACACTAACATCAATGTCTCCATAACTAAACATATGTGTTTCCTTATAATAAATATTGCTTTTGATGCTTGATCAGCCAAATACTTTTGTGTTTTTGTCCAAACACCTTTTATTGTTGATGTTACAAGCAAGCATAATCTACATAATCACAGAAGAGCAATTGACTGTCTTGATTGTTGTCCCGGGGATTTTGTGGGACATGTTAAGGGGCAGTGCCTGAGTAATTAGATAAACAATTAATGGTCATGTAATCATCCTTGAGATTTCATTACAGGGTCACTTTGCTGAAAATTACCAGCACTTAAACCAGAGGTATATCTGTGAATTAATATCTAGTGAAAAATCAATCTGTGGCAATGTTAGAGGGTAATTTGTATCATTCTTTGTTTTTTTAGTTATGGACACCATTTTCAAGTATGCACATACTATCTGTGAGACCCCTGTTCAGATTCATCATTTTCCACAGGTATTTAATTACTCAGTAGAATTTTGTGAAACTTATTTTTATGGATGGTCAGATTAAAGGGATAACAACTCTTCGTATAATATCCATATTTTACAATAAATGCATTGTAAACAACTTATAGAAATATAATAATTTTCTGCCCCATTGACATACAGCATAGAATGCTAGCAGAAAATTTCGTTCAAATATCATTTTAAACAATGCCGTTTGGTAATTCTCTTAGTTATACTACTTGAAACTGTATGCTGGCATTTGGTTGGCTTTTGTTGCACAAAATTGACTTCATATGCATCTTTAAGAGAATATATATAAAAAAAAAAGAAAAAAAAAAAAACAGGGACTAACTTTGAATGTTGGAATGGATTTACTAACTATTGGTTAGTATGGGAAAATATTGTCCTTTACCCCAGGAAAATCCATTGCTTGGCCAAAATGAACAGTTGTTATCCCTTAAAGTACTAGTTGCTACACAAGTTATCCACTGCATGTGATATATGTGATATACAAGAGCATAATTATTGAGGCATAGCTGAGATATAGTTATACTTGTCTGTCACATACAGTAGAGGATGAGTAGTAGTGCATGTAACTGACTTTCCACACCTGGATTAAGAAGATGATTGCACTTGTATTTCACTTGAAATGCACTGAAGACTATAAAAATATAGTCGAGCCAGAGCCTCTTCTAAGAAAAATAAAAGTGCAATCCTTTTGTCAAAAGTGCATGTCAAGGAATAAGATACAATATTTCTGTTGTAAAATTTGATCTGCATAAAAATGTAGTTTTAAGATACCACACAGTGAACATTTCTAGTGTGAATATATTTTTCCTTGGTACATTGTATTTTGTAAGGTTAAGTAAATACATGTATAAATAATGATGCACAGTTGCCAGTAATTTTATGGAAATGTGAAGACTTGAGAATTATTACATAAGTAATTTACCCTATTTCCATACAGATAGCCTGTGCAAATGTCCCAGTGGACTGCTACATCCACCAGATTTTTTATGTACAGACACAGATGTGTCTGTACATATTGCCATCACCTGTGTCTGTCGTCGCCGATGCCTATGCCGTCGCCGGCGCCGTGCATTTTCCTTGTAAACACGATAAGTGGAGGGCAGTTTTACTTTTTGGCTTTATATTTACAGAGCTGATGAATATTCATAAAACACAGGTCAAGTTTGAAAATCAGCATGATCGGGCCATTATTGTAGAAGTTATGCTGTTTTTTCACTTTTCAGCATATATGCAACCCTGTAAACACATTTTAAGGAAAACCGTTAGGCCTGTTGTCATGAAACTCACAGGAGTAATCAATCTTACTAAAATGCAGGTCAAGTTTGAAAATCGGCATGATTGGGCCACTATTTTAGTAGTTATGCTGTTTTTTCATTTTTCAGCATATATGCAACACTGTAAACACAATATAAGAAAAACAGATAGGCCAATTGTCATCATTAAACTCACAGGAGTGGTCAGTCTTACTAAAACACAGGTTGAGTTCGAAAATCAGCATAATCGGGGCATTATTTTAGAAGTTATGCTGTTTTTTCACATTTCCTCAGATTCAACTCTTAGGCATGTTAACAGTCTCATTATTGAACTAATAAGACATTTAAAAGTGTTTGGTTGACATTTCCTACATCTTTACAACATTGTTAGTTGATTATGTAAAAATGATGGTAAACTTGTTATCATGTATTGTGTAATAAAGTGTCAAAAATGGAAATAAACTCATATCATTGCAGTTTGTCAGATTCAATCATTCACTATATTCAGATTCTCAGAATGAAGGAAATTGGACATTTAACACTATTCTATTGATATTTTTCCCATCTCATCAGTTTTCTTAGTTGATCATATAAAAATTGCAGTAAACTGTTTATTTTGTTTCATGTGAAAAAAGTGTTAAAAATGGAAATAAACCCATGTCAGAACAGTGCTGTCTTGTTTCACATTTCCCCAGATTCAATTCTTAGGCATGTAAACAGTCGCATTATTTAACTAATTAGACATGTAAAAGAATCTCAGAATGGAGGAAATTGGACATTTAACACTGTTGTATTGATATTTTTCCCATGTCATCAATTTTCTTAGTTGATTGTATAAAAATGGCAGTAACCTGTTAATTTTGTTTTATGTTAAAAAATTGTTAAAAATGGAAAAAAAAAGATTTCAGAACAGTGCTGTCTTGTTTACATTTTGGCATTTTTAAGTTGTGACTTTGAAGTTCCATGGGCCTGAAGACCTTTGCTAGTCACATTTTCTGAATATCCATGATACTAATATTAAATTGATGGTCATTATGCTGTTAAACATTATGTAATATTGCATCAAAATTTGAAAAAAACGTATTTTGGGCACTGCTGCCATGAGGACCATTATGGGAAAAGCATGTTACTTATGATTGCCTAACTTTCAAAAAAGAAATACAGGACTAAAATGCAGCCTGAGTTGGAAAAGCAGTCTAATTGGCTTCTTTTTCTGGAAGTTATACATTTTCAAAGTGTGAACTTGTTACACATTTTACTTACATTGGTATTACCTGTTGAGCATAATTAAAATTTGATGTTGAATTTGCAGTTTAACATAATGTACTTTTGCATCAGAATTGACAGTAGCCTATTTTGTGCATAGTTATTTCCTGTTTTTTGTCTGTACATTTGACAGCTTTGCTGCCTTGTTATAATAATTTTTATAACGTACAAAATTATAATGTGTATATAATAAAGTTTTATGTTGAAATAAAAAACAGTTTGAAATAATTTTGTACTGGGATTGCTAGAAAAATTATATTACATTAAAAAATCCTTTCAGTTATTTCTATCTGTCACATCCCAAAGCTTATCATTTCATTATATGATCTGTCTCTTGACCATTATACATCACTGAAAATTATGAAGATGGTAAGGTGAAATAAAAATTTATAGTAGTAGGTATTATTATACTTGTGCACTTTCAGGTATTTTGTGAAGTGCAAGCTGTAGTTGACCCACCCATTGCTGCCCAACTATTTGATGAAACCCAAACAACCTTAAACAATTTAGAGCAAGAATGTTGTGTTATGGTAATAAATGAGGCAGGGAGTATAAGATTGAAAGGGAATTGGCATCAAGTGCAAAATGGCAAAGAATATCTGTTGATAAAATATATTGAGAGTCTGCAGCAAAAGGCTTCTCCCAATGAAGAAGAAAGCTCAGAAGTTCACACCCCTTTGCATGGAAAGAAAAGAAAATCAGTTGATATTGAATCCCAACCAAGCACAGTGTTACAGAACCAAGGGCATCATCTAGAGCAAAACTCAAATGTTCACCAACAACAGCATCAATATCCTAACTGGAAGGACAAGGCTCAACCTGAGAAAGACGAGACGCAGTCTGTTGATGGAAATGTTAATGGTGGAACTTACTTTTTTGAAACAATGCGAGGTCTTAATGAAGAGACCCATGCATATGTGATGTGGAAACACCAGAATAAACTCTCTTTGACTGATGGAGATATAGACATTAGAGGGAAACTTACTGAAGATGGTGAATACCAAGTCCTAGTAGGTGCAAGAAGTCAGACACACTTGGACAAGGCCCTTGATGCATATGTTGAATGTTATCAAAAGACATATGGCTCTGTTAAAACTGAGAAAATTCAAGCTCCCCAAACCACTACAAAAGAGCAGTGTGAAGGTATCCTTCAGGAGTTGATGGAGAGTTCTCCGGATGCACTCATTAGCTATGACCCTGATAAGCATGGTTTCACCATTACTGCACCTTTACAAAAAATAGATGGTCTGAAAAACAAAATAGAGATGCAATGTTTTTCTGTGAACGGGAGTCAAGTGCAAAAGAGAAATCTCAGGAAGTTGGCCAAAGCCCCATCTTTTCCTCCAAATTCTGAAAATTTTATAACGAAGAAAGGACTGATGATACGCATTTACCAAGGTGACATTACAACCAGCAATGTAACAGCCATTGTTAATGCTACCAATGAAAGACTTCAGCATGGGGGAAGAGTGGCAAGGGCCATCAAGGATGCTGCTGGGAAAGACTTCGACCACCAGTGTCGAGAAGCATTGAAGGAAAAGGGTTCATTTGGGGTTACAGATGTGTTGCACACATCCACTGGGGGAGAGGGATCCCGATTGAAGTGCAGATATGTCTTGCATGCAGTAGGTCCTCAATGGCAGGACTATGTGGAGAAAGAAAGATGCGCTATTGAACTGCGTTGGACATTTTTCAATTGCCTTAAGTATGCAGGGGACCCAGATACAATTGGTGCAGAATCTGTGGCCATTCCAGCAATAAGTTCAGGTGAGAATTAAATGTGTTACTACTGGTATTTAGCAAGGTCTGAATTTTTTTTTTAATTCCAAAGTTTGTTGCAGGGCCCAAGGATTCATTGTCACTTGAGAGTAGCAGGAGGTAAATTTATCTGAAACAGCTCTCCCAGTTAAGGCAGTAAATGACTATTAAAAAGATGGTTATTATTAGGATGGTTGGCACTTTTTGGGCATTTCCCTTTATATATGTATGTTTCCAAAACTTTGTTCCACTTTCTATTACTCCATCCTGTTCCATACACCTGCATTGGTGTTTTTGTACCTGCCTTATACCATTTTTTAACCCCATAGCGCCGGGAACCGTACATATGCGGTTCATTTTAAAAAGTCCTCAGTGCCGGGAACTGCATATACGCGGTTTCTGTGTTTACATGCTTGTACTGTCCCCTGTCGTTTGTAACAATTCATGCTTCTATCACAAGACTAACTTAATGTTAGTTTTTTGTTTACTACCGGCTTTTGAAAGATGTGTAGAGAGAATTAGATAATCAAAAAGCGATTTATTTCAACCAATGTTGAGGCGCTAAGAAGTCAAAATGGTGGCGAGAGGTCAGCAGAAGTTATGGGTTGAGAAATGTTCTAGATTTGTTAGAAAATTCAGACTTCGGGGAAGAATCCTTGATAGATTTTGATACTCCGATAACTTCAAAGATGATGTACATTTGGCTAGTATGAGTTAATTGTCAGAGAGCAGATTCGGATGTGGGGCTTGATTTATGAAAAACTCTGATGATACTAACAGCAGTAACCAAGCAGACATCAACAGTAATTGGAAGGGCTATATTGCTGATAAAATGACTGTAACCGTTCTGTGGTAAGTCAGGCTAAATGTTGCCTTGCGTGCTGCAACCACATGTCTTTTCCTGCTTGTGTGTAAATACAGATGTAATATGTTTACTAGTGCGCTGCATCAACATGTCTTTTCCTGCTTGTGTCTAAGTACAAATGACATAGATCTATGTTTACTTGTTTGCTGCATCAACATATGTCTTTTCCTGCTTGTGTGTAAATACAGATGTAATATGTTTACTAGTGCGCTGCATCAACATGTCTTTTCCTGCTTATGTCTAAGTACAAATGACATATGTTTACTTGTTTGCTGCATCAACATATGTCTTTTCCTGCTTGTGTGTAAATACAGATGTAATATGTTTACTAGTGCGCTGTATCAACATGTCTTTTCCTGCTTGTGTATTAGTACAAATGCCACGTTTCCTTGTGTTTTTATGATGCAATTTTTATTCACGGAAGTGTAATATTTGCTCATGACAATGTTTGTATTCTTGTATATGATTTGAGTGCAAAACAAAATTTTATGACTATCCTGGTTCAGTTGATTAAAAAAATTAATATTGAAAAATGTATTTTATTTACAATTTATTTGTGATTACAATTTATTTGTAATTATAAAAGTAATTAGGTGGAAGTCTTCTAGTCAGCTAGCCTGCCTGTATATTGTGCAACTCTGATGTGATACAGGTTTTTAGGTACAGTACGCCTCCCAGGAAATTTATTATAACTCAAAAACTAAATAAGATATCTTTATGGAATTTTCTGACATTGTTTCAAACATATTTTGGATGTTTATGAGAAAATTTCAACAAATTATTTGGTAAAGTGAAAAAGAATGTGCATGCTGAAATTAAGGTTTTGTTTTTTAATTCTCTTCGAGAAAAGCAAGGGTGCTTTCCCAGAGATTTAGATCGATCTAAAGATTAAGATTTAGATCGACCTAACTCCCTGGGGGTTTACGCTAAATTGCAGTCAGCCGAGCGGGCACCATAGTTAATTACCCCCTTCCAGCTTTTAGTAGGCGGGACAGACGCTTAAGCCGGTCAAGCTGACAGTAATCTAGTGAGACTCCCCACAGGGATAGATCGATCTAAAAATCTATGGCAATGGGGTGCAAGTCTCATATTTAAACTCCTGCTATTTCTACCTGAGTCAACAAATGTAAATAAAACTGATATGATTTTAAAGCTTACATTCTTGGCTTTTTAAAAATGTACAGTTCTTAGGTGTTTTCTAGACAAGTGAATACATTATCATTGATTAAATGAGGCCACCTGTAAAATTGAGTGCATCCGGGTAGATGGCTCAGGACCAAGGGCACTTTCTAGGTCAGATGCTGTCAGGCTCTATGGGGTTATATATAATGTCATACATATACTTTTCATATGGAAATAATTTTGTCACAAATTACAGGGATTTTTGGAGCTCCCAAGGGGACAGTGGCACAGGCACTGCTTGAAGCTGTTTTGGATTTTGATAGAGAACTCAAGCAGCACAGCACTCTTCAAGAAATCCACCTGGTTAACATTGCTCCTGACATAACTCATTTGATCACAAAGAAATTTGTCAAGATTGGTGCCCCAGACTGGAAGGGCAACGGATATCTAGCAGCTAACATAGCCAGTAAAACCATACCTGGAGGTCAAGATCATGAAAGTTTTGAGGGAACAAATGTAGATGCTTGCGCCATTTGTATGGATGCAATGGTCAACCCAAAGCGCCTTGAGAAATGTGGCCATGTCTTTTGCACCAGCTGCATTGACAAGGCATTTAAGCTGAGTAAACCTGTCTGCCCAACCTGTGGAGCCATTTATGGAGTGATAAAGGGTAACCAGCCACCTGGGAACATGACTTACAGAACTTTTCGTTCTAGCCTGCCAGGACATGAAGGCTATGGCACAATAGAGATAACTTATTCTTTTAGGGTAGGAATACAGGGGGTAAATACTCATTTTTTCTTTTTTTTTTTCATTTTTTTTTCAGAAATTTATTAAATTGACAAATAATAGTGCTAGAATTATATACTAGTGAATATGTCATTAAAATATGTAATACTTCTTGCATTAGAAAATATAATATTTTGGTCCAATGAACTTTTGCCTAAAAGATACATGTATTGTTTTAGGAAGATCACCCTCATCCAGGCACTTTATATAGAGGTACCACACATGTGGCTTACCTGCCAGATTCAACAGAAGGGAGGAAGGTACTAAGACTGCTGCGCAAGGCATTTGATAACAAAGTGGTGTTTACCATTGGAAGGTCCACTACCACTGGCAAAGAAGGGCAGATAATATGGAATGATATCCACCATAAGACTAGCCAGTATGGCGGACCTACAAAGTATGATTTAAGATTACATGACATTTTCCATACTTGACACAATTTGCCCCGATTTCTAGAATGTAAGAGAAATCACCCAATCATGTTATCCCAAAATGTTATCAGCAATGCTACGAGGAGCATTCTTAAGCTTACACAGGGTTCATGATTAAGATCAGGTCAAATGTTTGGACGTTCATGTTGTACAGTAGTATATGTTCTAAAACATAAACAGTAAATTTTCACTCATAATATTTTACATGTACAATATAAGCTTATATGTGAAATACTTATAACTACTTGCTAACAGTAATTTATTGCCACAAAAGATTATATAATATAGTATATTTCCTTTCATATCTATCATATTTGCTTTTATTTTTAAAACCTGCTGTGGTTAATTTACTTTGTAAGTGATACTGATCAGGACTCAGGAGTTGGCTTATATGTATTCTAGTTTGATACATGTACATGCATATATTTTGATAAATATCTGATATATATCTCAATCATCTATAGATTTGGGTATCCAGACCCCGGGTACCTTCAGAGAGTTCAGGAAGAACTTAAGGCCAAGGGAATTGAGGAAGAGCAAGATGAAGTTCAGCAACCACCAGGTATGCTAAAATGTACTATGTACACCTCATTGTGATCTCACATACTCATACATGTTCATATCCGATTCATTATAAATATGTGCAGTCTTATGGCATATATCAACCATTGAAGATGGTTGTCAAGTAGAGAAGTAAGCCATACCTTTGTCAGTCATTGTGAGAACAAAATCCAAATGGGCATTTAGTAGCTGATATTGTGACTAACACAAGATATATGTAAGGTTGTGTGGTATCATTAACTTCATTAATAGTTAATTGTTATTTCCTCTTCTAACTTTTATGTATGATGCAAAAGTTCACACACACATAATTTTTTTTGTTAGTTGACCACCAGCAAAACAAACATGAGAAACCCAGCCAGCCCTCAAACACTTTTGACCTTCCTTCTCACTGGAGTCCAATACCTCCAGGCAAAGTTGTGGATATCATTGAGTTAAAGCCTAAGGATCCAGATTTCAAGAGAGTAGCAGGAAGTATTTCATTGGGAAATTTCAAGTTGAGCAATATGAAGGTAGGGAAAAGGGTAATAAATAGATGCATGCATCATGACCTATCTTTAAAAATGTTATTGGAATTATGCTTAGTGGTAAATTTACAGGTGAAAAGTAAAATGAGCAAAATCTCTGCATCAAAAGAAAGTACTATTTATATATATATATTTCTTTTTTAGAATATATTTCATGATGTCTATATTTAAGATATTAATAATTATCAAATAACATCAGTAAAATGGATCATGCAAGCATCCCCTATTTGACAAATGGTGTTGTTGAATTTTGCCAGAAAAAATTATAATCAAATTTCTTATTAAAAAGAAAATGCTTGACCGTTTGCAATCTTTTGATTAGATGGACACTGTGAAGTTAACTCATATAATTTGCTTCAGATGAAGAATAGCCAATAAACTAGGTACACCTTAACCTGGCCAAAACTTGGGATCACTCTAAATAATGTGGTAACTTTTTTCAAAATCTTTGTTCAGGAAATGTCACAGGGGAGGCCGCGAGTCAGTACAATGGCAGATTCACCTAGGAAGGTTTTCAATTATGATCAGTGATTCTCCTACGACAGTTGTTGATCCTTCAGTTTGTTTTCCTTTGCTAGTAAAAATGCCAAATGGATGATAATTTTAATAATGTCAGCTTTTTCAAAAAGGAATTTACAGTCTTTTATTAAAGAAATCCAAATCTGTAGTTCATTAAAATTTAAAATGTTCAGCTTGTCAAAAATTGTATTTTGTAATGCCGTACATCTATTCAGATGAGTATATCAAAGAAAATATTGATTTTGAACTTTACTGTTCACAAAAGTTGGTCAAGTCATTACCAGGAGATTCCAATAAATTCCAATTAATTCTGCGGAATGACACTGAAAACCATGGGCTTTACTAAAAATGTTATATTATCCATATTTTTCATCATAATGGCTTGAATTTTCAATGTTAATAGAAAAAATATAAATGCAAGTTTACTCTAAAAATGTTCTTGAAAAACAACATTTAGTTGTCATACCACACTCAAAATGTGTATTTTACCAACCAATGACTCCCTATGAAAAAGCCATCTAATATTTGTTATTTGGGTTATAAGGGTTTGTGTTAGGGTTAGGGTTAAGGGTGCGGTTAAGGTTAGGCACAGCATAAAAAATGATAGAATCCCTAAATCAAATTACTGAAATTGTCAAATCAAACAAGATAAACAAATAAAAGCTTTATGAAGTTTTGTGTGTGTGTGTGTGTGTGGGGGGGGGGGGGGGGGGGGGGGGGAGTCAAAATTTCATGGGGAGAATCAGGTTTTCATAATGAAATTTTGACATTGAGATTTTCATGTTACACAGGTACACCTGTGCTATCCAGGCAGTATGGGGAGGGCCTAAAACAAACACCTTTTTTAAATCTATAAAATAGATTATTTTTGCTAAGTTATTTTTAACTTCCATTATACAGATTTACCGCATACAAAACTCGGAATTGTTCCAAAGATTCATGGCTAAGAAAAAGAGTATGAGAGAAAATTGCTCCCAGGGCAGCATAATAGAAAGTGAATTGTGGTATGGGACGACAGAACATACATGTAAAATGGACTCTATCAGCAAATATGGTGTTTGTCCTTATTACAACTCTCACATGGGACATCTTGGTAATTAATAAAGTCTGGATCTATCAATATTCTATCAATCTTTTATAAAGAATATTATCATTTCTCCAGTGTATTTATTAATTTTTTATAAAATTCATCTTCCAAAGGATAGTATTAAAATTTAAAACTAATACTAGTCATGTTACGGAAGGGTATAGTACTGACTACCCATTGTGCATTTGTATTATGGGTCCATGCAGCAACAAACTGTCAACAGCAACATAGTGAATTTTCACAACTAAAAACTAAATCTACACTAGTATTTTCCTTTGAATTTTTTATTTATTTCAGGAAATGGTGTTTATTTCTCAGTCAGTGCAGAGAAATGCAGTCAAGTATGTCGGGCTTCATATCCTTCAGGCAAGAAGCACATGATAAAATGCCGTGTGCTGACAGGAGAGTACATGAAAGGTAGTGCTTGGATGAGGTCTCCACCAGTGAGGCCAGGTTCAGCAGAGACATTCGATTCAGTTGTTGATAGTGTTTCAAATCCATCAGTGTTTGTGATCTTCTCTGCTGTCCAAATATATCCAGAATACTGGATAACATTAACCTAAGTTTTGATATGCTGACAGTGATGAAATAAGACAAATTTTCATTTGATTATATTTACAGACTGAAAGTTGTTAAGAAATGAGACAATTGTTTTTCAATTTTCAGCTAGTGATGGTACTAAGTTAAAAAGTTGATTTTCTTCCCCCTTATCCTATCCACAACTACAAATTTTGGATATATCATTGAGAAACAAGTTAGTTTTGTTTGGTTTAATTTTGTTTACTATTAAGAAGCTTTTAAGCTGATCGTTCAAGTCATATAAATTTGTGTACTCTCACACCAGGCTAGGATAAAATGGTGTCTAAGGAGGCTCATCTATTTTAATGCGAATCGAAACCTGGGACAGATAAATTGTTTTATTTGACAAAGTTGACAAACTGGACAAGTGAGAAAAGTTGTCAGGGGGTTGATAGGAA
The DNA here is from genome assembly GCF_051362555.1 of Lingula anatina. Classification (NCBI taxonomy): domain Eukaryota; kingdom Metazoa; phylum Brachiopoda; class Lingulata; order Lingulida; family Lingulidae; genus Lingula; species Lingula anatina. Next base: position 21,008,062 of record NC_141767.1, read on the forward strand.
CATGCTGTAGAGTTTAAAGTTATGACAGCAACTATCGTATAAAGATGAAGCTTATAAGAACATTGTTTGTGTAAGTCTGTTTAAAACAAGTGTGGACAAAAATGTTAGATGTTCCAGTTCAGAACATTTACATACATTTGTCATTTTTGACATTGCATTCTCGTGAAGACTGCAGGAAGTCACCAAAATTGCATAAGTGATAGTTTATAGACTGGAGTATTTGGAAAAATAGGTAATTTTTCCCAGTATGGACAAAATAACCAGACTAACTGAATATATATATATATATATATATATATATATATATATATAGATGGATATCTGACTTATAGTACGTATTATAACATGTTAAAAGGGGTTATTGGTGATGCATAAACACTTATATAGCAAAGAAATGGAATTTTCACTTAAATTTTGCCAATTGTTAATTCCTGTACCTGTACCTAAAATAAATTTCTTGAGAAAATTAACATCAATTGGTACATTTTCAAAATCTATTCAAGATCTTTTTTTTTTTTTTCAATCCATCAATATTAAGATTTATTCTGTAATTTATAAGATACACAGATGTGCACATATTTTACCATAAAATTCAGTTAACTTACTGTAAATAACATTCTCCTAGTGTGTAAGAAGGGTTAATTCAGGTATCATATTAATGATTCAATAATAATTTTAATGATAACCTTGCTTTATTCAAATGCCATCCAGCAGGATGCTTTTTTCAGATCCCGTTTATATACAAGGACATACATTTAAATATCTTGGTGGGTTTTGTTCATATGCAAGTGTATTATTGTGCCATATATTATCTTTTGCCTTTCTCCAATTTGCATGTGTAAGAGACTATGTATTCAAATTCTTTTAAAAAGACATTTTAACTGCAGTGATGTTAACCATATTTTTGCAAAGATTATTATTTTACAATGGAACATTGTTAGATATAAATATTTGTGAATGCCATTTTAAAATTGTTTATTGTCTGAACCTTCTGTTATTCAAAGTACTTTCACTTTTATAGAGTCATGTATTTGATTGTTTACTTCAGCGAAATAGTCAGTGGAGTTATTTTAGATGTTTGTGTATAGATAGAAATTTTATGAAGACTAGAATTGCAAAAGTTTGAACAACTACTCGTCAACCATCAATCAATCAATCACATAAGATATAAAGGATACAATTTTAGTGAGTATTACCAATGAAACCTTGGTCTGAACAAATTTAAGCATAACTGTGTCAATGTTTTGATTTAACCTAAATTTGTTCATCTCAGAGATGGCAACACTATTGATTCTGCTTATTATTAATATAAGTCTCCTTTGGAAGTAGTTTAATCCAAAGATGTTATAGCAAATTAAATGGCCTTGTTGCCAATTTTTCACCTAATTATGCTTGCAACAAGAGTAAAGCAGTAAAACAACTGATACACATAATTACTTAGCATTGAGAATGATGATAAATTTTCTCTGTGCATTTTGTTCTGTGTTTATTTTTACTTTTTTTCCAGTAAAAATGGAGTTCAACTCTAACATACATACAAAATAATTCTAAATTTGGAAATGATCATAAATGTGAAAATAGTTTTTCAGTGAGGGGGGGGGGGGGGGCTGAGCTGTAAAAAAATAAAGTCTAAGAAAGTCTTAAGAAAACCTTGTCCCATGATGACAAATGGATAATATAAAAAGAATTTTTATAAATCAGCAAAAACAGTATATCTTCACACTTAAACCAGGTTGGAAAATTGGAAACTTGTATCTCAACCAGAGGGAAAGCACCCCATTTTGTCAATTTGTGTCACTGTTTTGATTTGACTGTGCCTGTCCACAGTATTTACCACCAAGAACTATTGCAGTGTATTGTGCATATATAAATATAAAAAAAATAATAAAATGGTTTATCACAAATTTTGTGTGTTGTTTGACTCGATACATTTTCATTCTTGAGTACCATGATAATAATTATATTACAAAATATGCCAATTATGAATCTCATGCCATGCTAAAATTTATGAATATTGACTTTTCAATCTTTAATTTCTCTCTACTCTCAACATGAGCAAAAAGCCACCCTTGCAAGCATCTAATCACACACTTCAAACTTTATACCTAATATATATATATAACAAAGCAAGAGCAGTCATGCACCTATTATGCGAGAGATGCGACTTCATGTTTTTCAGGTTCTTGAGCGCTAGTAAGGGGCTGAAAAATGTCACCTTTTCTCATGTGTTGAACAATTAAATAAAATTTATCACAGATTTCATTTGGAATGGGTAGCTGATCAATCATAAATGTTTGACCAGGAGTTTGTCCCAGCAAAAAATAATTTTTCCTTAATGTTGGATATTCTGTGTAAACCAACCACACAAAGCTGTACTCTATGTTCAGGTTCTGGTTATCCCAGTCTAACTTAACAGTCAGTAGCTGACTATCGTCTGGAATGGACTTCAACTTCTTTGGTTCACTCAGGTTCTGACTCTGGTTTGAATGGAATGGTTGGAGAGAGATGTTTTTGGTATGTAACAAGGTTGTGCTTTCTATCTCATCAAGATCTTTCTGCTGTAATATCTGAAAATGGGACAAACAACAATTGTCAAATTTTTAAAAAGACAGCTGAGAAATTAACGTACATGATTCAATTAATTTACTTAAGCTATGTTTCTGGCCTACTGGTAAAATTTTTTAAAAAAGTATTTTTTTGCTAAGAAAAGAGAAAAAATCCTTACATTGCTATAGATATATTTAATAATACCCAATACCAATATTTCTACTACTTTGAGACAGAACACTAGAGCACAGCAGTGTTAAAAACACTAATTTAACTGAAATTGTGTTTTGCAAACTTAATACAATACATGTATATGAATTATATGAATTTTAAAATGGAGAAAAATTTGAGATTGATAACCATGTCTGACAAACACCACCAAAAAATATTTCACCATTGCTTAAAAGAAAACCTTCAAATTCAATTCCTGAAAGGAGATTTTTAGAAATCTGCTATAGCAGTGCATTTTAAACATTTTGAAAAATTACTCAACATGTTTACAATAGTTAGCATTTTGAAAGGCTGAATAAGGTGAACTTGGGCATAGAGGAATAGTACTGACACTTGCAGTAAAACCAGATACACTGACTGTTTCACACTAGCAATTCGTTCACTGTGGCTCAATAGATCATAACCATGTAAAATGATAACAACAGTTACCTGTATCTGTCCCAGAAAGATGCCTGCTTCTGTTGGTAGTGTAGAGGATTGTTTTGCACACATCCCAAGAGATATTTCTGTTATAACTCCACCACTAAACAGCTCTGACTCTTCAAGTTTGAAAACCCTAAAATTCAGTATATTTAAAGATCATGCACTGAACTCTTATATTTATAATTTCATGCTACATGACTCTGAGTGAGTAAATGTTGAGACTTGAAATCTTTTGCTGCTCTTCTAATCTGCAGAGATTTTATGGCAAAAAGTGCTTCTTTACTATAGCAACAATATAGTAAAAATAATGTGACTTTTCAGAATAGGGTTTCCTTCTTAACTTTTCAATATTATCACTACTATTTTCCAATTCTTTAACTGGAGAAGTTTAAAAATTATAACCAAGACAAAATTTTACAAATATTCCACCCTCACCTTGTCTCCCATCCACACTGGTTCTGTGACTGAGCCATTCTGTGCCAATTTGGTATTTCTTCCCCCTGCAGACATTCTTTATTGACCATGTCAGTCATCTCACTAGTATTTCCAACACTTTGGTCTCCTTCTCCTAGTGATATATTCACTGATTCCTCCTTCTTATTCCCAAAGTTAACATGCTTTGTTTTACCATCCTTCACCACTGTCAACTTGAGGAATGCATTGGGGGACATACCTGGGATAGCCTTCACTGTATATGTTATCACCAGACTGCTTTCAATAGCAACTTCTGCAGCAAATAATCTGCAAGAGAAAACTGTAATCAGAATTTTTAAAAATAATTATTCAGCTATTGTCTTAATAAGTAATATATATTAATATGTAATAAAGTGAATGAAAAGTACTTTACAACTTTTAAGTCCACAAATGACCATTTCCAGGCATGTAGATATTATCATCAACCAAGAATAAATTCCGATGGAAACATGTCCAAGATCAAATCTATCAAGAATTCTCAAAAAAACCAGCAAAGCGACCCATTGAAATAAGTTTGGAATTTTAAAAAGTATGTGCAACTAAAGTACAATGAGGTTAACCTTACTTAAAAGAAATAAAAGCAAAAAATAACATACAAAAAGGTTATGAAATTCTTAATCTTTTCATTCCACATTTTCTGTGTCATTCTTGCCCAGTTTCAGGACCTACTTCCACACTGAATTACAAGTTAACAGTTAACACACACACCTGAAGATAATGTTTGACCCATCTGCAGGCAGCATGCCAGTGAGCTTGAGGCAAGACCCTCCATTGTAGGCAGCCTCTGTACAGAGGCTCATGTGCTGTTGTTTCCGTTCTTGAGTAAACTGATCATTGGTGAATGTGGGCTGGGGACGCTGTAGACTGAGGTTATGCCACGGAGTGGGGGATATTTTCTAAATGACAAAAGTCACATGACATTTATAAGAATTTCAACATAAATCAACTTTAAAACAATGGATAAACAAATAGCATAAAATGTGTTAGGATATATTAACATAATTAATAGCCTAAAAAACTCTTTGTTTAAAAAATATACAATGTCATATCATCTTTAGAACGAGGACAAACAAAGATTTACAAAAAATTAGTCTACTTACAGTTCACTAACACTTCACTCCCAAGTAGAATGTTTTTATGAGTTAAGAAATCCAGCTTAAACCCTAAATAAGATAAAGCAGACACACACATGCCTAAATGAAATATTATACTACATACCTGTCCCCACTGAAAGAAACTGTTTCCAAAACCGTGGCAGAATGAGGTAGCAAACGGTAAGTCTCTAACAACAGGATGGATGGCGCAATGTTCATGAAGGAAACTCCAGAACCTAAAGGATAAAAATTTTGTTATATCAAGTTCTTAAACTGAAGAAGAATTCCTCAGCACTTATGCACTGGAAATCCTTGTATTTTTTCAGTATGCAGTCCACTTGTTAATTCTATTTGAAAGTCAGCATCAGTCAAAAATGGCTAAAATCATAAATGTTTTGCTAGTGCTTGTCAATGAATGGAAATAGCTACAGTGGGCAAATTGAATATAATATAGTTGAAGATGGCTTGCAAGCTAGACATTTTCTATCAATATAGTGGATGGATCAGTTTACAAATACAAAAATGACAAAATACTAACTTATTGTCGTTTTCTGTAAACTCCTCCTTGCCCAGTTTCTCATAGACCCAACCCTGAGCAAATATGGCAACAGACAGACCCTGTCTCCTGGCCACAGTGACAGCCTTGAAAAGAGGAAAGGAAACGAAAATTCAGTATACTGAAAAGAAATAAGAGTAACTGCTTATTAAAAGTTATATGGAAACAAGAAAACACAATTCATTGTTGTAACTTACAATCGAAATTTCAGTTACACATTAATATTCAAATGATGCAAATAAATTTTATTTTTATGTCTGAGGTCTTCTAGTGTTTGTGAGATCCCTGTGTTTTAAACTTTAATAAATTTATTATTGATTCTATGCCAAGAAAGAAAAAAATGAGAGACAGAGAAAGAGAGAGAACATAGGACTATCTATAGATTTTTTTATCTCAATAATATAAGAAAAATAAAAATACACTAAAAGTCCAGTACATGCATTTCTCCCCTTTAAATTGATAACTACCACAGTATTGTGATGATTAGTCTCAGTAAATTAACCATCATCTTAAAATACCTCTTTGGTATTGAAACCTCCTCCTCCAAAACAATTCCTGCCAAACACATCCACACCAACATACACATCATGAGGCCTCTGCTTGGCAACAGCTCTGGCAAAAGAATTACTGAGCTTCTCTTCTGTCCAAGTATAGTTGAGAAATATCCCATCACAAACATCAAAAAAAGCACTGAAATGCAAGACATTACAGTTACCTTGCATACATTAATAAAGCTGCACTATAAAAGACCGAACTTGAATTTAATAAAAAAAATTCATTGATGTTCATGATTTTCAACAGTAATTGACAGCAAAAACCACAATATCCATAGACTTATCCCATGGTTAATTTTTTCCTCAGGGCCTTTTTATACATAACAATTCTTAAACTATGAACAAAAAGCAACACTTTAAAGTTTAAAAAAATCAAAATAAATTTAAAACTCCAAATATATATCTAATGTCCATAATTTCTGCACCAAGAAATATAAAAAAATCACAAGGAAAAAAATCCTACCTGTTGTTCTCATTGAGCTCATCTTGCCACTTGAGCTTTCCACTAGTGATAACACTATCATACCAAATAACCTGTGAGTGTGGATTGACATCATGCATGGCTTTGGTAAGCTGTCGAACAAACTCAATCAGGTGGCCCACCTCATCTTTCTAGAAATTAAGCAACTTGTATGATCACTCTGCACCTTCTACTTTTGACCAACTAATCACTCAAGAAACTTTTAGTGTGGATCAAAATGACATGTCGCAGATGAAAATCTGTTTATGGTAAAACTAGTCTAATACAACTGCTAAAAATAGACCTAAGCTGGCAAGTAATCAACTTTGTGTTTTATGTCAGACTCTAAATCTACTTGTCACTTGCCTTGAACTGGCACATTTCTATTTAAACTAGTTCTAATGGTGTAGAACTTTATACAAGTACCTCATAAATAAAAAGGTGGTAAAAATAGGTCTTTGCTATTTTGAAACACCAGCTTTATTTATCCAGGTGTATATTTCATCTCAATAACCTAACATTTCATATTCCCATTCAAAGACTAACAATAAATTTGAGCAAACCTTAATCTCATTTTCAATATTGACAAGCCAGCCATCAAAGTTGCAAAATGTAGCTATTTCCACCATCCTCTTTACTAAATCCATGTATGCCTTCTCTGAACTAAGGAAGCTCCTACACCTGGAGGCTCCGTCATCCCATTCTGTTATCAAAGTACCTGGATAGAAAAAGAAAACCATATTGTGTAGATGCTGTATCCTTGAAAAAAATTACAGTAAATACTAAGAGTTGATCTCTGAACATAAAGATGAATATTTGCAAGAATTTTTTAGGATAAAAATGCAATTAACAATTACCATGAATGAATATCATTAATTATTAACCGTATTCCTGAAAAATCTTGATGCAATATGCACTAAGCTTCTTTGAGACTCACAGTATAAACTTTTCTCAATTTTTGAAATAGCATGAGTGTTGGATAAATTGATTTTAGAATATTTGGGTAAGGCTCCCCCACCTCCACCTAGAATTGCCTAAACATATCACTGGATTTCCTTTTTTTTACACTCTTTGTGTACCTAGCATTGGCACTCCATGCCTGTGAGCAGCATTGGTCCAGCCTGGTGGAGGGATTGTGATGAAGTAGTGGCTAAAGTAGACAAATGTATCTATGGACTGCCAGTGGAAAAACCTATAGCTATTGCAGTCATCACTGCCTTGAACAAACCTGCATAAACAAAACAAAGAAAAAATCTGTATTGGTTATATATTTTTCTGTCATTAGTTATACACTTGTTCTCACAAGTTGTTTCAGTTAAAGTTTTTTAAGTTAACAGATTGTCAATCCATGACTTTTCTTGCAGCTATTCCCCAATAGAGAAAGGCAACACTAAAGGTAGTAACATTAATCACGTTTATGTACTATGTTATAATTCATAAATTTTAAATGAATAAAACAAAATCATAATGCCAGCACACCTGTCCTGGAGATAGCCTCCAGCCATATCATGGCAGATAAGTGTCCTTGGACGATCTGGACGTGGTTGACCAGTGAATCGGACAGTAGACACATAGTGCTGGTGATCTTCTTTTTGCCATACACTAAGGTCTTCTAATGTCTTGATAGGAAGGCAGACTGGGCCACATTCTGAAATATAAACAACACTGGATAATTTTACAGAAGTGGTCAAAAAGGTAATTTTATGGGGTTACATGGTACAGGTTATACAGTACATGTAGCTGGACCTGGGATATAGATATATTTTTGTCATTTCCTCCTCCTATCTTGCTCTCCATAAGCTAGGAAATCAAGTTCTAATGGTATACTTATGAAAAAAACTTGGAATCAAATATTTTTCCTTATATTGCACATTCAATGAATACCTTCACTTTGCCTATTCATTTCACATTCACATATTTAGCAAATTTATTTAAACTGTATCTACATTGTTATGCTTATTGTTTGGAATATTAGCATTCTGAGAAAGAAAGAATGTACACTTCCAGTGGCAAATTCCAGATAAACACTCCTTCTCAATATATGTTCAATTTAATTTTTTTTTAAAGGTGAGAGTAAGAATTTTCTGTGGAACTTAACGAACCTCAGTATAGCAACTTAAAAAAACAAAAATTATAATTACAAGATTTATACATTCTCACACAAAAAACAGGTTAATTTCAAACCTTGGTTACTGTCGCTCATAGCATCATATCTCACATTCTCCTATTGATCTAGTTCATTTTAATGAAAGTAGAATATCTGCCAGGGCCGTAGCCTGAGCAAAATGCCAGGGGGGGCAGTAAGCAGACACGAGGGGGCGAAGCCCCCGAGGGGGGAGGGGGTGTTCAAAACTGTATGTATAATACTGCATTCTGGTGCATTTTAACTGTTATTTATTGGTCAATCAGAAGTCAGAAATTGTGGGTTCATTTTGCCATAAGTACAGTCATTTTTTCAACACAACACGCCAATTGGCCTGGGGGATAGCTCCCTCAGGGAGGGTGAGCTTTTTGGCATGAACTGAGTTGGCTAAAAACAGTACACCTTTGTAAACAGATTGTTGAATGATTGTATAGTGGCCATGAGTGCCTTTTCTCACAGAATTGATACCAACTTTGCAATTATTTTTTTTTACCTTTGCGATTATTTTTTAACAAAATCCGCAATTTAATTTCCTCCATTATAAGCAAGAGCGAACAGAGTTAAAAGTATAAGACGACACACAGTCAAATGTTTTAGACGACACACGGCAAAACCGCATACTCATAGAAAGTAATATGCAAAACCTTCGTTTCCAGGTATATTGTGAAAAAAATATACTTGAGGTCGAGAACAAAATTTGTCAGTAAAATAAACTTGTATCTCGTTACTCTCATCCCTTTAGTGCAGTCTAATTTTTTGTTGGTATCACGGACTAATAACGTGCGAATATTATAAAAAAAAAAAAGGTTGTCATTTTTAATTTTAAAAATTTCGTTACCAAAGTAGGCTAAAACTTCGTTACTTCGTGCCCATAATAGCAATGCATGAATTTTAAATTTTTCAAAGATTTATTTTTTTAAAAAAGCCATATTTATCACTTTATGCCACTAGAGATTTCGAAAAGGTAGTCTACATGTGGAATTCGCGACTACTCTGTACTGTACTATCTTTTTAAACTCATTTTGACTTCTCATCAAATCGAGAGGTGTAACCCCCCACCCCCTCCCCCTCTGACAACGATGATCATGAACTACGACTGAATCTCACCTGGCTGCACTGGAACGAATTGAGACATCATTCAGTTCTTGTTCCCTTACACTTACTTTCTACCAAACTGTTTCTTGTTTCTATATATTGATTAGAAGCCGGCACCAGTCTCGGTTTCATTCAGATTATAGAGTAACACATGACCTTGACCTTCAGCTACCTTGCAGATTAGGGGAGACTACAATACAATACAATACAATAAATTTTATTTCATGTCGGGTATAAATTGAAAGGAAACATTAGCTTTACAGCTATTCGCCGACTGGGTAAGGACAAAAACATATCTACAATAATGCAATATTACACATGAAGTCTAGTAAGAATAAGAGAAAATCTTTCTACAAAGACCCCGCATTATGGAACGACCCCGGATTATGGAACAAAACCGGAAGTTTGCCCTTTTTACCCAGCATGCAGAGCGTAAAAAATCCCCGTTGCCACGAAAGTTTCAAGCGTCTGCTACAATGTATCAAACGCGCTATGCAGACGCATGTTACGACCTGAAAGTTCGTTGCTCTCAAATTTGATAAAATTAATAATGAACTTACGTTTATTCAAGCAAGTTTTAAAGCCGTTTATCGTCCGCTTTCGTCTGCACGTGTTACTGTCAGTTTCCGATCTCGATTTCTAACCTTTTCATACTGACTACGGGTAGATACATCGATCGCTGTGGACGTAAACACGGTCGTCTTTTACTGCTATAAGTATTGTAGCCTAACTTGTCTCATCCCTTAGCCTATTGTTTGTATTTCTTGTTTTCGGCTTAATGAAACAATTTTAAAACATCCACTTTCAAGAGGTTGAAGTATTCCAAGATCTCATAAAAATGGCTTTGATGTTGGGCATAGCTGTGGGTGCTTTCTGCTCACTGTAAACTGCCGCTAGAGGACGCTACGAGCGCTATTAGACTCAAGCGACTTGTGAAATAAATAAATTTGTTCTCACAAAATAACACTTAATGTTGACTTTTGTATTGACATTATGAGAGAAAAAATCGTTACTGACCTTTTTCATGCTCGATAAATTTCAGCATGTCAAAGAGGAAATTATAGGCCCACTCTTATTCAATATCAGAGGCGGCACGTAGGCCTATAGGGCCTATTTGAGGTGCCAAAGACGATCATTTTAAATCATATTTCAGGTAGGCCTACACAAATGACACATGATTGATCTTTGTTGTGATGAAAAAAAATATTAGACTTATGAATCATTAAGGGCCTACTAGGTTTGCGCCTTTTCTGGGAGTTTTATCTTTAAAACTTCTTATTTCAACTATCTCTATCCAGTAGGCCTATCTTCTTCTTCTATTTTTCTTAATATACCACAGGTGCTCTCAAGGGAGGTGGTCATGGGAAGTTGGCCCTCAGTCACTCTGATGAGGCAGCTCTAGTCCACTACTGCCTTATTATGAGTGACTGGGGGTTTCCCTCACCAAAGACTTGGAGTCTTCAAGTTTGCTCTGGCGGTGGGAAAACAAAGGGATAGGCCTATGGGCTTTTCAGCGTCTAACGGCTGGTGGGATCGGTTCATGAATCGACATCCCGAGTTGTCCCTTAGAAAACCGGGAAGGATAAATAGGTGCAATATAGTGAAATAAAAAACATGCTAAATAAATGAAAAATAATGAGAAAATGAATTTTGTCTTCAAATAAAGATTTGTTCTGACATCGGATAATAAGAAAGCATTATTTAAAAACTTGAAAGAAAGAAAGAAAGAAAAGAAGAGCTGTAGAAAAAATGAGAAAAGCCGAAGATGGCGCTAAGCGAAGAATGGAGAAAGAGGAGAAGAGAAGAGCGGGTGTGGAGAGGGAGAGGAAGAAGGCTGAGGTACGAGAGCGAAAGGCACAGAGGGCATTGGAGGTGAAACGTACGTAGAAAAGAAAAGAAGGAAGAAGAGAGAAAAAAGAATTTTTACATTGCGTTGTTTGTAAAGCCTAGGTCCCAACCGAACGTACGGGCTGCTACGTGTGGTCTACGGCCAAAAAAAATGGGAAAAATTTGGGGAGTTCGTGCGTGAGAACACATCCATCGTGCGACTTTTGGAAGACGCAAACAGCACATAGTAACTTTTCGACATGATCCACAGCCGCTACGTGCGATCTAGCTACGTCCTAGCCGGACGCAAGGAACTAAAAAACCGTGCGTGCAAAACGTATTTGGGACCTAGACTTAACGCGCAAGAACATTTCACTTGCGCTTAAACCACTACATTTTTGGACGTTTTCCTGTGTTATATCTGCTGGAATTTATCAACATTGGTTGAGTTCTTTTGTTTTATACATTTTTTAAAGATTTATATATATATATAGGACCTATATATATATATATTTTTTTTTTTTTTTACCGCAAAAGTACATGGGCCTACAAGTGATATGTTCTTGTGCGTTACAAACAACGCAACGTAAAAATAAACATACATACGTACATAACACAAACGCACATTATTATTCCATATGGTGAACAGAGTTGCGAGACAGTATAATAATAGAATAAATTGCAGTGATTTCGTTTTATGGAGTTAAATGTTTAATGCATTTTATAAAGGTCAGCGATGTTAAAAAACTGAATACATTCATCTCTTTGTTAGGTCACAGCACTAGTCTGTTACATGAGTTCTCCGTCTTTTTTTTAAATTTTTTTATTTTTATTGTATTTGTCACACTTTCGATAAATTCTTTGTTGGTGGTGTGTGAGCTGTTAATGTTAATTGCTAGTTTTGTTATCATGGATTAAAGATTTTATTTTTAATCATTACTGGTGTTGTTACCTGAAGGCTGGCCAAATGAATGATCGATGAGTTTTAAAATGAGAAATATCAATATTATTCTTTCATAATAATGAATACAGTATTTTCAATTTTGCATTTTAAATGACCAGACTACTAAATATCGCTTCGATACTCCGACGTAGCGGCAACTTCTCGTTTTGTTCCATAATCCGAGCAGTGGTAAATGAGACTATTCCATATTTTAGCAATATTTGTGTTTAAAAGTAAAAGACCAACTAAATATGAACAACAACTGCTGTTATGTTCATTGATATTCGCAATTTAATGCGCATTTGCCGTTTTATTGTCTTTTATAGACCCCCTGCGCTACATATTGCCTTGCATCTTATCTAACAAACTCTGACGCAACGTTATCTGCGCACTTCCGGTTTTGTTCCATAATCCGAGGTTTGAGAACAACACGAAGTTAACCATTATTTAAGCGTTTTTCTCCAAAAGTAACCCCAATCATTTGGATTAAGCTTTACAAGATAGTAAATAAAGCTCTATCGTAGCTACATGCAAAGTATTAGAGGTTAGTTTACGTTCATTTTTATACACAGACTGTGCAAAGCCGAAAAACGTCAAATATCGTTCCATAATCCGGGGTCGAGACATAAAAAACTTTCTACAAAGAATATACAAAAACATGAATTCTATTAAGAAAGTAAATTAGATTAAAAAAAAAAAAAAAATTGTGGGCTACATCTGCATTTGGGTCCTTCCCAAAGTCTTAAAAGTGATTTAAACTCATTTGAATTGATGCTTTGTTTTAAGTCATTTGAGAGATCATTCCATATTTTTGGCCCAAGATATGATAAGGATTTTTTGCCATATGTCACTGCGTAAGAAACTTCAGCGAACTTTTTTTTCACCTTGAAATAATAGATGTAACACTTCAGTACTATTGCAACGTTTAATGGCAGATATGGGAGTTTTTTTTTTTTACTTATTGAAAGTTTTTCCTCAGGAGGAGCAGATGGGGAATTCGAAGGGATAGGTGGCAGGTGCTCCCCCACCCCCTTTTGTTTCCAGTAGGGCAATGGTTCCAAAAAATGACAGCGAACCAAGCAATTTTCCATCTCTTCTCGCAGAAAATGATATCCAGCCAGGGGCATGGGGCATACCAGCACGTTTATAGATCTGTACAGTACATGTACAAGTCTAAAACGCGCTATAAGCCGTTTCCCCCATTTGTGGAAATTAAATTGATCTAAATTTGCAACCCATTTCAGTAGTATATACATGTGTTTTCCTTATAACGTTGCGCACCAGTCAGACCTGTCACGCGAATTAAGAAATTTAATAGAACGATATGGTACTAGTATGTCTACCTGAATAGATTGTTAGGAACTATCATTAAGATTTTCATCTAAATCATGTTAACAATTTAAAACGTTTGAATTTTGAATTCTTTGGTTTGAATAGGCTCTCGCTTTGAAATCCATTTACAGCCACCAATGGTTAACTCCATTAAAAAAATTCATAGGCATTCATATAACTGAAAAAAGGCCATTTACCATTAATTGTTTCGGACATTTCTGTTCAGTACAAATATCATTTTGACTCAATTAACAGTGTATTTCTTTCTTTTTATATTCATGCATTATTTAATATTTCTACAACTTTTTCTTTGATCTGCAATAAATGCCAGTAGTGGTAGATTTATCATGTTAAAATGAACTAATCTAAGGTCTGTAGGCCTATCATAATTCTTTCGCCTCTTCACTTTTCAATCTTTGAAAAATGCACAATCAAGCTCGAATGCGGCTGCAATACAGTCACTTTTCCCTGTTCGCTTCTAAAATCTACTGAGAAAATGTGATTTTTAGCAGTGTCAGTGACAAGATATTGCATTAGTTGCGACAAGTCGACGTCACACTGCACTGCACTGATCGCAGTGAGCAGGCGTGGTTGATTTCAAGATGGCCGACGCAGGAAGCCAATGTTTTTCCATGCTGCAACGTATTTATTGACAACTCGGCCTTAGTTTAATACATTTGACTCTTACCCTTGCATAAGAAAGGGATTGCACAGATATAATACATCAGACGAACGTTTGAATTCTGTATCAATACCGTCCTCATGGCAAACGGGTAATCTACGACTTGCTCTGCACGACTGTGGACTTGTTGATGTTTTCATCGAAATAACGGAAGCCAAAAAAAGTTGCAGGGGCACTACCAACGATGTCGTTTCTCAGCAGCTTAAAAAAGCTGTTTAACTCTAAGGAGAGTAAGAAGAAAACGAAACAGAATGAACATATAATAACTGATAGGGATCCTAGCCAACTGTGGGAGATTGTTGGAGAGCTGGGAGATGGGGCGTTTGGAAAAGTGTACAAGGTGAGTCACAAACCAAGAAAGGAGGTGTGCAGCGTCATGCTCCAGTCAGTCTCATTTACTTATACGCTTGAACCTAATTTAACACCTGGAAACATCAGTTCCTGAAATGTTCCTTTCCCTGAAAAATAGCTGCTAATTAATTGTTTGAAGAAAAGTTACTGATTGCCATACATTGACAGTGACATAACTCTGCTGCATTTGCCTTGCAATAGTGACTGTGTTAGAGTGCTGAAATGACCCGCAGGACTCATGTTAGCATACAATTTATGCAGATGCATGTTGTGATACTCCCACATCAATTGCCTACGTTATAATTTTATGAAGTCATAATATCACGTACAGTTCAAGATATAAACAAATTATAATGATATATATTTAAAATATTTATAATTGAAGGTAAAATATCCATGTTGTGCAGCAAACTGATTGTAATCTAGTGACACATTCAACTGTATATTACGGTAACATGCAAGCAATATATATATATTGATGCATTTTTTCTTTAAATTTTGATTGTTTATTTACTTTTGTACATATATCAATACATTTTTATTGACATTTCTGATAAGTTAGCTTAAGCCTTTATTTTTAAGATGTAGCATAGTACCTGGCCAAGAAGCAGTATATAATAGAAGATCATCCAAATTCACGTTCAATACAGTTGTTATCAGTGCCATTGTCCGTTTGTGTATTTATGATTTTTCTCCTTGATGAACACATACGTGTGCAAACACTTGCTCAAGTTTGAAGCAACATCCCATTTATAATGAAGCACATGTTAAGAGTATATGGGTCCAGGGTAATTTTCCATTATTGAACACAGATACTGTTGTTAAACATTAAACACATAAAAGTGGTGGTCCTTAATAAACCATTATAATCTGTAAATATATACAAAGACAAATTTATTGTAATGAGGTCAAATGGCTGCAACTCAAGGCTTCTTATATAATAGAAATATAATTTCAAGTAGTTTGGGTGCCTTTTATCAACTAGGATTTTGTGTACCATGAATACTTATGGTTTATTGACAGCAAAGGCAAAGTACACTCAAGTGTTTAGAGCATTGTATGAAACAGTAGTAGGCTGTCTGTTGACTAAAAGTTTTATGCTTTAGAGACAAGATCCTGTCATGATTTGGGCCGCTGATCTGTTGTACACAGAGCCAACCTGCATTTGAGTTCCGTTAAAGGTACATACGAACCGAGCATCGGTGGAGCGTGGATTCCCAGTAACACATGTAAACCACTTCTACTAGATTCTTATATGACTCAAATAAATATGCCATGCCAAGGGATAAACTGAATAGATCACTCGATCAGCCATAAAAGACCTTTAGACTGTTCCTTTCTTTAAATTTATGGTTGTAAATTTAACCTACTTCCGTGACCTACTTTCCTGCCCCATTGACATACAGCTTAGAATGCCAGCAGAAAAATCTGTTCAAACATCATTTTGGGGTAAAATTAAACAATGCCTTTTGGTAATTCTCTTAGTTATACTACTTGAAACTATATGCTGGCATTTGGTTGGTTTTTGTGACAAAAAATTGACTTTGTATGTATCTTTAAGAAATATTTTACTCAGTTAAAAATAGGTTCAAAGAACCGTAATAAAGATCTAGCCTAAGTCTGGAAAGATCTATATTGTCGATCAGATATTCTGTGTTTATATTATATATAAAAAAATCACAAGAACATAGTAAATTTTGTAGAAATACAAGTAACTGATAATGCCCATGGTTGCCGATTGGATAACAAACACCAGTATTCCATTTCTGTGGTATGTTCAAATTACCTGAGGACAATTTGTGGTGAAAGATAGAATCTTTACCTGACCCTAGTGTCCTTTGATTACACAAGGAGCAGACAGGGCAAAGGGAATTTGAAATTATATAACTGCTGTAAATCATCAGTATTTTTTTATCTTATTTTATTTTATCATTATTACAATTTTTTATTTATTATTTTTTGCAAGGTATAATAATAAATACATTTTCTTTTAACTTGTTTTTGTATTGACATCTATCTAATCTGTTTTACAAAGAGGCATAGTTTATCTTATGGTATTTCTGTAGTCTAACTATGTAAGTGGATGGCATAAGAAATTTAAGGTATAAAAGTTTTATTTCCCTTTTGAAGTGATGTTTCTTTGCATGGACCCATACTAAAATTTCAGTAAAAAAAACACTGACAAGGAAGTAACCTGTAACACATAACATTTTCAAGTTAACTTCCTCTTGCTATCAGCATTCATTTAAAATAAAGGGACACTCCATGAGATTCAAAAGTATTTTTAAAAAATAAACACACTTTTTATTTCTTAAATAGTAACCACTACTTGGCCTGAGTTCAAACCTTTTTAATGGAACTTCGAATAAACTATACATTGATTAGGGTAGGAAAGAAATGAGAATCGCTAAAATGACCCCCTGAAATAATTAATTTGCTTCTTGTTTTGCAACTGAAGAAGATATCTAAAATTTCCATATTTTGGTGTGATAAAGACACTCAACAAGGCTGAAAAAAAAGAAACTTGCAACTTTCCATGCTTGCTTAGTCTAAATACCATAGATACTGCATACAAAGTGATTCTATTAAGAAATGAGTATGATAAACAACAAGGGCGTTTAAGTTGACTTGCGTATATATTGTAACTGATTACTCATTCACCTCAAAAGTTTATGATTAGAACTTAGCTCATATCTTAACCCCACCCTGAACTTATGGGCAGATTGGTGTATTTGTGGCCCACACTGGCTCATGAAGGACTTTCATTACAAGAATCGGTTATTGTTTAACTTATTATAGATAGGGATATATAACTAGTCGTATTAAGTAGACCATAGAGGCTGACATTTTGATTTTAGATATATGTGTACATACATTGTCAGTTTGATTAGTCTAGTCTTCAAAGATACAATAGTAATAAAATTTTGGTTACTTTTCCAAAGGCCCTGGTAAATAATATTGATAAATAAGAGATGGTTTTAAATTGCTTTGCTTTGGAATGTTATTTATCATGTAAGTTATTCATAAAAAAATGTGTACCTATCAGTATCTTTTGATACATTGTACTAAGCTCAAATGTGATTCATTCTGTTCCATGTTCTGAAATTAATACATGGTTTTAAATTACATGGTCAGTATTCAACCCATCTTAAATGTGTGACCAGTATGGCAGTTGCTTGTGCTGTTTGCACAAATTTTATTATTCATATTTCCAATGACAATATTTTGATAGTGATTTTTATAGGTGAACTATTCAAAAATTTAGAAATGATTGGAAAGCATTTTAGTAAACCCCATCTGTTCCCCCTCCTCTTCCCAAAAAAAATGTTGAAAGAAATAAGACCAAGAGTAATTTATAGTGTTTGAAACTGTTGAGTAATTACCAGTCAGAGAAAAAAAGCAAGGGGTTAGAGAGGGCAATTTTGCAAATGGAGTTGGTTGATACAAAGGCTTGGGCATTTTGTGGTTACTGAAATTCCCACAGCTTCACTATAACCTTAAGTTCTTCTCTAGTTGGTCTGATAAATTTGTGCTTGGTTGAGTTTGAAACCCTGTTACAATCAGTTAAAATATCACAGTTACAATTAAATATAACTAGTCCACTCTAAGATACCCTTACTGAATTTTCTATCCTGATATGTGAAATTGTGTGTGAAAGGCATAAGTTTATACTGAAGCCAGTGTTTTCTCGACCATCTCGGCTGTGAAATGAAATATCAACAGTTATTTGTCACTGTTCTTTGTAAGTATCGGTGACATTTTGAACCTTGATGTCACTGGGTCAGATTGCCCATCCCTAGTAAATGAATTGGGAGAAAATTTTGTCATATCATTTACTTCAAAAGCATTTCATAGATATCATTTTTTTTTTCAAAATTATTGTAGGATTTTAAAGAATTGTCAGGTGCTGTTTGTAAAGTATTTTTTACTGTGGATGCTGTCTCAATGTAGAGGAGCTGTAGGGTCATGATTATCGTGTCTTATCTTTATGAGAGTATTCTGTTACATAATTTTCATGGCAGTAGTTTAACCCCTTATGCTTAGTCAAACAGGCCCAATAAATCTCTGATGGAATCTTTTGTCTTCTAACAGTCAGGGATACCCTACATGTGTTGCCTCTATTTGACCATCACATATGCCTGTATATGACCAGCACATATGTCCTCTTGGTACATTAACAAGAAACATATTGCTTACAAAAATCATGATATATTGTTAAGAATCATTAAGTCAGGAACAATTTTATCATGATCATCACTATTTTATGGCCTGGTAGTCTCAATTGCCACTTGATTACTAGGACTTGTCATGTAAGGCTCCTTTCTTTTTTTTTTTTTTTACCTCTCCCCCCTTATGCTGGTTTACTTTAGGTTATGAATAATGCAATTGTTTAAAAAGAAAGAAAAACAATTCCCAGTCGTGATATATGTTCTGTTTTACAAGGCTGCGTACAATGGAAAAGTTGTTGCGGTTTTTATCAACACTCTTATCTTCTTGCTCTCATGACATTGAATCATCGTACAGATATCCTGCACTTTATTTTTCATTTAAATGAACAAACCAGTTTCAGAGGCAAAGTAAACAATGGTATCAGTTTAATGAAAAGTGACAGCTATTTTTAGAATGAAGTTAAATACTTTTTATCAGAACGAACAAAAATGTTTATCAAATTAAGATTTAATTTTAGTAAATAAAAAAGGCATTGTAGAAAGAGTTATGTGATTTTTTTTTTTTTTTTTTAAATTTTAATCAATCAACCAGTCTAGAGTGATGAATCCAGCATGGGTTTCATTGGTCATTTTCCCCCTATGTTCTCTTTTCCTCCTTATGTTATTTGTAAAGACTGAGTGTGTCAGGCAACATGTCACATTAGCTTGAATGGATTTCATCTTTGCTGTAGTAGATCAAAACATCAGATGAGTGCCACTTTGGAAAATTGTCCTTGTCATCCAGCCAGAAATATACAGATATCATCACTGAAGATTTCATTTTGATACATGGACAACTTCCAAGATTGAAAAAAATGTTTTAAATTTATATTCCATCCTAGTGCTCAAAGGGGAATTTTTGAGAACCAGTTTATTACATCCTTAATTAGGAGGTTACATTTTTGTCACAGGTGATAGTAAAAATAGCACTTGTACCTGTTGACTGTGGCATATCTATCGTAAACCTGAAGAACTGGTGACACGAAAAGACTCTACACAAAAGTCAGTGTGATAAAATCTGATATAGGTCAACTTGAAATTATCCCCTAAAAGCTAACCACAGTATCAAAGATGGTGCTCAAAAGAGAATTTTCTGATTATGAAGATCCAAATGATGATTTGGCTGAAGCCCAGTTTATGTGTACAGGGGAAGGTTTTACTAGTAGTACTAGTACTAACATGAATTTCAGGTTGAATATTGCATATTTTGGAAAGGGTGGAGCATATTTACTACCCTGTAGATAATGTTATGGTTATTTAATGGTTTGATTGTATGTGTAGATAATAGATTACTAGTTCACTGAGAGAAAGAAATGTTTTTGTTTTTTTGTATTTATCTGTGTGTGAAGGTTATTCTACGTGACTTGGGATTCAGAAATTAAATTTTTAAATGGAGATTCAATCAAGATGCCTGTAGAAGTTTATTTTAAAGGTATAAAAGCAGATACTGTTATCATAAGTGTTAAAAGATACATGTTAGTGTTTGTATAGATTTATGGATATCTATTGTAGTCAAGTAAAAAATACTAAATTATTAAAAAGATAATTTTTAATTTCATTAACTGTATATATTGAAGTGCCCTTTTTTTCTGAACTTTACAAAGCAATCAGAGTATCATCCGATAAATTACATTATAGATATATTCTGATTTCCTTATCCAGCTACCCATGTTTTTAATTAAGATGATTAGATCCCATGATTTTCATGAAAAAAAAAGACAAAAGAATATCCAAATGTACATTGACATCTGATAAAACCAAAGAGTAATTGAATCCCATATTCCCAGGGCACATGCCAGTTTCAATTAGTACCCTTGTTCTGACACTAGGACATCAAAACCATTGATATTTGCTGTGAACTCAATGAGGCAATCCCAAATGGGACCTCTTTTGACAGATCAAAATCATTTGGTTTTTCACATAGATCTTCATGTGTTGAGAAAGCCGTTTGGAAATCTGAAGGGTAGACCCTGGTTGGGATTGCCCATCTTTTTGGATAACAGAAGGGCTTTTTAGTTTAACGCTATCAAAAGTGTAGGCATGTTTACATCTAAGGCAGGTAAAAAGTTTTATTGTTAGTTAGAAATTGCAGATAGTTAGTGATCTGGGAACCAGAAAATGGAGGATTGTTATTTCAGGAACAACTGCAGGCCCATAGCCAGCAATTTCATAGAGAGGTTCTTTTTTGGAAAAAAAGTGGACCTTTTACCATGAAATCCTCATGTACCTACTAGTATATCAAATTTTATCTAGAGCAGACTTTTTCCTGACAAAAAAGACAGTTCCTTCACCCCCAAGCCCCCCTTGAACCATCCCTGGCTACGGACCTGGACTATGAATAAAAGTCATTTTTTTTTATTAGTAACTTTGATTTGTCTTAAAATGAAATTCAGTTCAAGTGTGTTAATTGTCTGTTGTAATTTGTAGTTTTATGCTGTCCACCTGCAGTAGATGACTATTACAACACATCTGTAAGACTAGGGCATAGGTAGAGCAAAGGCCACATTAATAAAAAAAATAGTTATATTAATATGCAGCTGTGGAACAATGGTTAAAATTTTATAATGTAAAAAATTATATTATGTAATTAAAACGATAATTCTAGATAAGTTTCTTTGTTGGGAAATTACCACCTTAAGTTAACTAAATCACATTTTGATGAAGCATGTACATGTATTTTCTTCAGTGCAGTGAAATATTACCTATTTATGAAATTTAGTGTACCATTAAACCATACCCTTTTTATTTGTATCAGGCCCAGCACAAGGAGGGGAAGCAGTTTGCAGCCTTGAAGAAAGTGGAGCTCAAAAATGAAGAAGACCTGGAGGATTTCACAGTGGAAATTGACATCCTCTCAGAGTGCAAACATCCCAATGTTGTTGGTTTATATGAGGCTTTCCTATGGGCTGAACATCTTATGGTAGGTTCTTCAACCAGGGGACCCTGTTTCAATATTAAGCTGTCTTTGGTTAACAGCTTCTTGTTACTGGGTTTTCTTACTGAATCTCTGCTTCAAATATATCCTAGTAAGTTAATGTAGTGTACAGCAGTGTTTAAATTACAAAAGTTGTCAACTACTGGTGGCTTCAAGAAATGGGTTCCAGGGTTCATTCAGTAGGATATTTTGAGAAAATTGTTAATTTGCGTTATTAACATGGCAGAATATTAACCGATGTAATAATGAACTAATCTTTTGATCTATGCACAATGCACATAGTATTGGTAATATTATTATCAGTGTAGTAATGGAAGTTACTAGTGCACTCATGTTCACCTATAAATGTTCATGTAAAGTGCATGTGGTTCTCATACGACATTTATTGTAATGATGCATATTTGTAATATTACATATGATAAATGTAATTGTAATCATTATTTATTGTGTCACATCTACAAAGATATTTTTTGAATTTTTATTTATTTTTTATTTTATTGTTATTTTTGGGGGGTGGGGGTGGGGGTGGGGGGGAGTGTTAGTAAGAAAATTTTCATCTGTGTACAAGCAACACATTTTGCCTTCACAAATTATCTTTGGATAAAAGATTTATGATTGTTATGTCCCAGTTAGGGACACCATCTGTAAATTATTACAGTTTTTACAACAAGTATGGTGCCTGTACAGTGGGCTCTAGACACAGAAAACTTTTTATGTGCCCTGGTCCTAAAATTAGCATAAATTCTTGAGCAACCATTCTACTTGCCCTTAATGACAGAAAAACAATGCCAAGTCTGGTGGTGTCATTCTGTAACCAAGGTTATCTGTGACCTGTTTACACCGTGGGAACTGGATCATACATGTCAAAAAAACTACAGTAGAAGCAAGGCTGTTTTGTAATATAAAAGAAATATACACAATTAAAATAAGAGAATTGAAATACGGGGAGGATCCCCATTTTTTTTACCAGGTACACACTTAGCTTGCCCAAATAACTAACCAATTTTTTTTTCGGTTGTGTAGTGGGATACTGTAAATGTGACTTAAGTAACTGTTATCATCTTAAGAGTTGCTCTGACTTCAGCCCCTGATTAATTTACTAGATATATATGGTGTAATCAATGTTTTGTCAATGCTAATAGAATTGTGATGCTCAAGAGTATGAAATGCAATTATCTGGACCTTTAGGGGGGATTTCAGCTGTTGTGATTGAATTTTGAAATGGAAATATCTACTTGTAGTTGTCAGATTTTAATGAATGAAGTTCTGCTTTTATTCTTAACTTAAGTAACTCTGTCATGCACTATTTTTCAATTAAAAGAAATAAGAGTAATTCGTACCAATTTATGTTTTGTTAATAAACCATGTTTATTTAAGTTTACAACAAAACATGGTTTCGGAATGATTATACATACAAAAAGATATGAAGTTGCATAAGAAATAACTTAATACCAAAAATTAATCGTTTTAATACAGTCAGATTAGATCAAATCCATTCCATTGCTGAATGTACCTGTTGTCCTGCAAAAGATGTGTTTTCTGAAGCATTTGCCTACTGTGTCAGAAAACTGTCAGCTAGACAGTAGGTTTGTATCCCCATGCATGGATGGGTTGTTGTACTGGGTAGCTAGAGACCCAAACATTACACACTCTTTGTATTGCTAAAGGGCACATCGATGCAATCTGAGAGCAGTTCTGAACTATTTTTGGGATGGCCTAATCTGTACACAGGTCATATAGGTAGTTGATTGCATTACATCACCCACAGTACATAGCATGAAGTGAAGAAATCAGTCAAACTTGTAATGAAAGTGGACTGCATTTTGGTTATCCTAAGGAATAAATGAAGCAGGGTGGAAGCAAAATGTGGTCATTGATTACATACACTTTGTGTAGATAGTGTGGTGTAAGATGCTAGGAATCAATGGCAGCCACAGTCCCATATAAAAACAAGTTTGATTTCCTTCATGGCCTTGGGCAATAACCTACACGTCCTGAACAAGGATTGTAAGAAGAGCAAAGAAAACTGTTGCAAGCCAATAAGTTGCCTGTAAAAGAGTTCAATTGCAAACAGTTTAGGCATTTAAGAAAAATGATTATTAAGACTGGCATGAAATTCAAGTCAACTTAGAAGTCATTTGTGTTCCATCCAGGTGTTTATTTAGTCATATACATTACAGTACATTGTATGATATAACTGTAACACATATCCTGCACACAATGGGTGCAAGTTACCAAAAGAAAGGATCATGAATATTTCAAATTTAGTTCAATACTTCTTCTGTTCATTCTTTGCAGGGTTTTTTTTAATTCAATAAAGTCCACAAGGCTTGTAGTTTTGACAAGTCACACCTAACACATTGTCACAGTATATGGTAGACATATGGTTTGGTTGACAGTGATACATAATATATTGGACTGCTTTTGAATATGGTGTTATGATTAACGCAAGCTGTAACATGTTTTTAAAAAGCAGCAGAACTCGCAGCTCTGATGATTTTCACTTCTTTGGTGCCCATTGTTAAGTAAAGCTCTGAAAAGCAAATGCAATGTATATTAATTGTTTTAGTCTGTATATGCTAGTTACCTGTCTTAAAGAAGCAAACAAAATAGTACTTACAAATTGTGTCATATAAATTGTGACACAATATCATTCCAGAATTCACAGAAGCAATGTGTATTGAATGATATCTTGTTAGTGCCTGATTTGACTGCATAAATAAAACTACTGTTGGTAATTACATTGTCATGTTAGACAACCCTTCATGATGCCTTCTGTCTAAATTTTGTAAATAATAAAACAGCCACGCAGTACTTTGGCTTTGAATTCAGTCAAGTTTATTGGTTGTGTGAAGTTGAACAATTGAAACATTTGTGAGAAAACAATGATCTTTTTTCTATGTTATATTTTAAATGACAAGCAAGATTTAATAGATATTGCAGAGGTCTTAATCAGTTTAAATTTTGAAGCATAGTGTATATAATATTATCTTTCAATTTCGAATTTATTCTTTACTGATAGCCCACCCACATCATGCTTTGTTCCTAGTATTCTCCACTTGCCAAAGCTACTCATTTCTTCTTGCCCATTGACAAAAAGGGCAGTAGAGTTTCCGCTTTAGCTAATTAATAAGAACAGAAATCTTTAAAAGGTTTATCAAGTAAAGAAAAAGTTTGGAAAACACAGTGGTAATATTGTGGAAAGGCTCTTGATTAAGTTGTGCATGGAGCATACAGTGCCAATTTGCTGCATTATTGGCTAGTTTATTTGTAGCAGTCTCCAAGCAGTTAGAAATCGATACAACTTATCTGTGTGCCACACAATTTCCCCAAGTCATTACAGTGAGTGATAGAGATGTTGGAGAAGTCATAAATTGTGAAAAGTCAGAACCCATGAAAGAGTCTAAAGAAACCATATTGTGTTTTTAACACCCACATGTACTGTCTATGAGAATAACAGATGGGGCATTTGTCTGTTTTAAGGCAAACTGGATAATGTTATATGTTGCACATTGTTTCATGTTGAAATTGAACAGAACAGAGCCTTAACATTGTGATGTGTGTAGATCTATGCACTATATTTTCGTTATGTTTGATTTTTAGTCATCATACTGACATATATTTATACACCAGTATAATTTGTTACTAATCTTCTCTCATGCTTTATTTTAAATGACAAGTGCTCTGTTTATGATGAACAGAAGTGACTTGCATTTCAGGGCCCTTTGTTTAATAATTTAACTAAAAAAATTCAATTATGAAAACAAAAGTAGTAATTTTAAATGTTTATATATTTCAGATTTACATAGAATTTTGTGCTGGCGGCGCAGTTGACAGTATAATGTTAGAGCTAGAAAAAGGCCTGAACGAGACTCAGATTAAAGCCATAACACATCAGATGTGCCAGGGGCTGAAGTTCCTTCATGAGAATAAAGTAATCCACAGGGACTTGAAGGCAGGGAATGTGTTATTAACACTGGAGGGCCAGGTTAAGCTGGGTGAGTGAAACGTGGTTGATAAATGGGATTAAAAGTATCAATCAGTAAAACAATACATTAATGGCTGTTTGCAAAATTTATCAACAATAGGTTTTTTAATGGGGTCACTTTGTGAAATAGATGTGAAATTTAGTGCCTGAAATATGTGTTTGATACCGAATAATCTGTAGATGCATATTTCTCTCTCTCTTTTCTTTCAGCTGATTTCGGTGTGTCAGCTAAGAACACCAAGACGAGGCAGAGAAGAGACTCTTTTATTGGAACACCATACTGGTAAGCTGGTGTAGGGGAATACATTTTTCTAATGCCAATTGTTACTGTAAGCAAGTATTGTAACCATTAACATTAATTTCAAAATGGACCCATTTTTCAGTAAAACATAATATATAGACGTGCATTTAGTGAACTGTTTTTGATTGTGTTTCATTTTTCTCTAGGATGGCCCCAGAAGTCATCCTTTGTGAGACTTACAAGGAAAACCCATATGACCACATGGCTGATGTTTGGTCTCTAGGTCAGTACTTGAGTGCCGTCAGGTGTCAGTGAATGGGACTGGTGTGGTATTTTAATGTGGGCTGTAAAAGCACATTCAGATTTTTTTGCATAATAAGATAGCAGATTTTGTGATTGATCTTGTGACTTCAGTATGAAATATTTGAACAACTGGCCCTAATAGGTTGTAAGGCTCATTGTAAATATTATTTTAAAGGACTTTCAAATATCAAGGTATTTGATGTCTCTGCAGGTTGCACCATGATTGAGTTTGCCGAGATGGAGCCACCAAACCATGAGATGCATCCAATGAGAGTTCTTATCAAGATCCAGAAAAACGACCCTCCTACATTACTTAACAGAAAGAAATGGTAAGATATCCCCCAAATCATTGTTACATCAATAAAAGTTGATATGCATTATTCCCTTACCAATGTCTAGCTGAATCAATCAAATGGCTATTTTTGCATCTGGGACATGCAGGCTTATTGCTGAAGGTGTAGAGTTCATGATTTGGAATAATTTCAGGGTTTTATTTTGATTTTTCAGTGTAATATTGATAAAGTTTGACTATCTTGCAGCGGTCATAAAAATTGTAAACCTGAAGTCATGAAAATATAAATGGATTTATTAGTATGGTATTGTATTAGTCATTATAGATAATTTTTTTAAAACATGATTTTTACCTCTTTTCAGGAGCAATGAATTCCATGACTTTCTTTCCAAATGCCTGGTGAAGAATCCAGAACACAGAATGAACATGGAGCAACTGCTGCAGGTAAAGTGAAAAGTCCTTGATAAATCAGATTATTAAAAAGAATTCTTCAAATTTTGTACTCATTTTTAGGTATGCTCATTATTAGACATTCTCTTCATCCTACCCCAACACACATGTGCTCTCTCTCTCTCTCTCTCTAAAATATACTCAAATCGACATTCCCTTTCTATTCTAGCATGTTTTTATCAAAGATGCCACAGACATCAAACCAATACGAGACCTGGTGGCTGAGGCTAAGGCAGAGGTTATTGAAGAGGTGCAGGACCTGGATGAGGAGGAGGAGATCAAGGTATTGTGATGCTTTGTCACACCTAACACATTCTAAGATAAGTGACTTTTCACATGTTATAAGAAGGAACAACAGTTGCATAAACTATATTATCAAAATTAGAGTATTTCCTGCTGTCTCTTATTAAATCCAAAATCATTCATCACTGAAGCTGTAAAATCCACACAATATGTCACTTTAACCCAATCATGTTTTGTGTCTATTTGTCATTGTCACACTTTGCCAAAACTTAGTTGTCAGCAGTGTTAGATAAGTGCATAATGGAATGCCATACTGGGAATATAGGCAGTTCCTTTACTTCCTGTGAGAGGCTGGTAATCTATTTATAGATGTAGAGCAACATGTTAATCTATATGTATCTATAATAGCTGATATTAACGTGATCAGCTAAACTGTTTCCTTTCAGGGTGGAGATGAGGACACTTTATCTATGGATGACATACTGGAGTTGGAAGAAACAGAGGTCATGACATATCCCACGATTGAGTTTTTGACTTTTCCCCCCCAAGTCTAATCTATGTCTTCATTTACTTTGCAGCAGCTTGTGCTTTCAGGTGTAGGGGAGCAAGCTTTATGTTTATCTCCAGTCAGCAGACCAATTTATTTATGTTGTAACTTTTGAAACCATGCTCATCAGTCTGGTACCAATACCCAAGTTTATTTTAATATGTATATATTTACATTGTCTGGAAAACTTTACTCTGTGCTAAGAATATTTAGAGTTACCAGTAGTTTAGAGCAAAAGAAACACTAGCCTCCCATACCACAGTGCTTTCCTGGTGATGCATAATACTCTAGCGTTCTTCTATCTCTTCTCTGCATATATACACATATACACACGTGTACATACAAAAAAAGAAGTTGAAGAGTAAAGAGTAATGCATGCTGACAAAAGCTTTTGCATGGAAACTGAATATTAGAAATAGTATCCATTATGCCCATAGGCTTTTCAAGTATACAATCATTCCCATGACTGTGTTTCTATGTGACTTACAATAGATATTACGTCTGCATCATTTCTTTATTTATTTTGCACACATTCTCATATCTTCAAAAAGCTGAGATTTAATATCATGGCAAATGAGATTAATACCCAGATGTTCTTGCATTACATATAGGCAAAGTGATTATCAAGGGTTGTATATTTGAATAGTTCACATTTAAGGTAGTTATAATTTAAAAGGGACTTTCCAAGAAAAAAGTTATAAGGTTGTTTGAAAAAAATTTCAACAGAAAAGTTTCTAGAATTCAAAAATACACCCCACTAAACTTATTATCTATAGACTGGTTCCATGTGTAAGTTTTCGTGAGAAAACGGTGATTAGGCCATACTGTTGACTTAAATCCAAATTTAACACATATGATGAATCATTGGACATACTTTGTTCTTTTTAGGCTGTGCCTAGAGACACTGATTCAGACACTAACTCCATCGGGGATGTCTCAAAGATATCTGAAGACTTGGATAGAGAATTTGAGAAACTTGATGAAGAAGAGAGGGTAGGTTTTGTGTACACTTTAAACTTTTGACAAGGATCTTGAAACTCCTAGAAACACTGAAATTAATAAGATTAATAGAATGGGTTATGGTATAGTTATTCTTAATCTTATGTCATAATCCTTGTACTTTATTTATTAGTTTCACTTCCATATGATAACTGTAAATGGGTATTGACGATAACATAAATCATTTAAGTTCTGTCTTAGAGTGAGTATTATTGTCGTCTGGTTTATTAGCTTAATTTTTTGTAAGTTTAGCTTGAAAAGATTCTTTACCTAAAACAGAATGCAGTTTGATTTTATAACATCTGTGGTGGAAGGGAACATTAATCCATTTTCTTTTCACACTGTATCACTTTGCTGAGATTGCATCGGCAGTGTGACTCTGCTTTCTCAACTAACACATTGCCCTCCTTTGCTTTCACAACAGAGCTCTCAGTCCTCCATCACTCCTAGAACGCCCTCTCCCTCCCCAAGGGAGGTGACACCTTCCCCTAGAGAAAGCCCTGAGGTGGAGGTGCCTAAAGAACCTAGTGGTGTAGAAATAACAGAAAAAACTGATCAGCCAGCAGGCGAAATAACAAACTTTGAGAATGTAAAAACCGACGAAACCACCAAAGACAAAAATGAGGCTTTAGAAACTGTTGAAACCAAAAATGACACCTCAAAACCTGTTGAAATTAAAGACAATGATGAAGGAGTGGTAGAGGTAGATAAAGAAAGTAAGGGAGAAGTTCAGAAAGAAGAAGAACAAAGAGAACAAGATGATAAGAGGTCTATGGATGAAGGTATTGGTGCAAGCAGCAGTGAGAAGTCAGTTGTGTCAGTTGATACTACACAGGTAAATTGGAGGACAACTAGTCAAGGAAGGAGCTAACAATTTCCTATCAGTTAACAAGAAAGATCTGTTGACATAGTATCAAAAGTAGCAGCTTAACTTATGGTACATTTTATATAGAACCAAACTGCATGCTTCACATTCCTTGGTTTTCAATTCCTTTTTAATTGCTGTTTTGTTGTTGTTTGTAATGTTTTTATCTAATTTATATTCATCATATTGTGCACTTTTATTTTGAAGTTTTTTATATGTTTAGCTGTCAGTTTCTCGATTTCTTTGAGAAAAATATTTTAAGGCAAATATTGATAAAAAAGTTTATCCATTTTCAGTCGGAAAGCTCTAGTGATATATCAGATGAATACAGGAGGAAAGAGATGGAAGCCATACACCAGCAAGTAGCACAGGCCATACTGGATGAAATTGTTGATGAGGTTATCAAGTCAGACACCACACAGCCCTCGATACCAGCCGTGGTCTTGGACACTGTTAATGACATAGTCAGTGACACAGTTCTGCCCCCTCCAGTTGAAGAGGCAGGTGGCAAGGTCATGGTCACTGACCTTGATGAAGAGGAAGATGACTCTAGGTCAAAAGTCAGAGAGACTAGAGAAAATGAAAAACATGATTCACAAGGGCCACAGAGTCTACGAGAGGCAATGAAAGCCAATAAGAACAGTCGGCCTGATGTCACTGTAAATAACCAGGCTGTTCCACCGGACACTTCTGTACTGATCAATGGTTCTGTCGGCAGGGATTCCCCACGAAGGGAAAAAGCTCCCACCCCACCCAGAGACACTGGTAGAGAAGGAGAGGTAAACAGGGCTCCCGATGGGAGGATTGAAGGAGTCAGATATAGAAAGAATGAAAAGAGGGAATCTAGGTCAGATGAAGGCAGAGGAACAACAAAATCCAGAGATGTGAGTAACTGCTAATGTACTTTTTTTAGATAAATGAAGTATGAGCTAGCTAGTCTGAAAAAAGAGCAATATGTTAAAGATGCCTTTTTTGTATTATGAGGGGTATTGCTGTAAGAATCAATGGGTCTCACGTACAATTATTTATTTCAATAGGGTCAGAAACAAGCAGATTATCGCACCATCAACAAGACCCGTAAATATATGATAGATGGCGTTGTTGTCACATCCAAGACAACCCGGGTAGTCGCTGCTGGAGAAGAAAACAAGAGTAAAGAGGAACACCAAATGAGGTGAGTGATGTAGGGTGATGTGAATTATCTGTGCCAACTAACTTGATTCTGTTTTCATTGGTGTTGGTTTGTTTGTAAAAGAGAAGCTATCTTAAAAAGTTCTACATACATAATCAGGATAGACTGTCGTTTAGAGAGAAAAAAAGTGCTTTTTCCTAGGTGTAAGTCTGTCCTGTTGGAGAGATCTCTAGTTAAGCATGAATTTGGTAATGAACTAACAATTAATAGGAATCCATT
Organism: Lingula anatina; assembly: GCF_051362555.1. NCBI lineage: Eukaryota > Metazoa > Brachiopoda > Lingulata > Lingulida > Lingulidae > Lingula > Lingula anatina. The sequence continues at coordinate 21,039,256 of NC_141767.1, forward strand.
CATATGGTAAAATAGTATTTAAAAACTGGCTTTGATTTGAACATGGTGCTTAAACCATGATGTAGCCTTGACATCCACTATGATGCTGACATGTATTATCATACTAGGGTTTTCATTTTCATAACCATCTTTATAAGCCCACTGATATTATTGTTCATTAATAGTTAAAATCACAGTTGAAAACATGTTTCTGTGTATGTCTAAAAAGCTGTAACCAGACCAGGGAACAGAATAAATGCCTTCACACTTGCTCTAGCAAACTTCAGATTTTCAAAGGGTATAACTTGCTGTAGTGTACACTTACGGTCTGTCAGTTTTTGAGCTGCGGATTAATGAATTGATTTTATTCTGATCCCAGATATTTCTATTGGAAAAAAATCCACCCATAAATAATTACAAAAAAAGGGCTTGTTTAACACTCCTGTTTGTAAGACTTAAGGCTAAGTGCAAAAAATCATGAAGTAATTGGCAATAACTGTCCTTCTCTTCAATTAATTCAATTTTAAATTCAATTTTAAAATTTAGGAGGTTGCATTGCCTTACCTATATCAGACATGAGCTTTTTCTGTGGAAATGCGTAATTCCGCGTTTTTTTATTTATAATTTTGATGGTTCCTGAGATTTGTCAAGATCTGTCGTGATAAATGTTTAGAGTTTTTTTTTTTTAAACCTAGGCTCATGTCTGCTATATTTGGTCATTTAGTAATTTGAACTGAAGTCATGCTCTTAAATCATTCTTAATTATCTTCTTGCAATACAAGGATGTAATTGAAAATTAACTGCGCTAAAGAAGCACATTATTCAAGGAGGATAACATAAAGTGACTTTCAGTGCCAAATGCAAATCCATTTAATGTTATAAATGATGCATGGATAGGACATTTATCACCAGTGGCAACATCTTGTTACATGGATCATGTGACCAGGACTGACTGAGGATTCTGGGAAATCTGCCTTTTTGCCCTGTGGCAAGCTGTCACCTTCAGTACATATTATTGTCATCTTAAAAGCTGTCCCTCTTAAAAGAGAATTAAGGTTGGGTTTTTAATTGTCATTAAAAGCCATATCAATAGAAATGCTATGGGGGGTGGGTATGTTTAGTATGCATAGTTCTGAGGTGGGCAGAATTTAACTATCCCATTAACATGCCGTAACACCACCAACTTTATACCAACTCTCATAAACTGCTCACTTGTCTCTGAACTGAACGTTTTATTGCTGGTGACACACATGAATATATGCAGGATATGCATATTAGATGTACTGATCAATGATGGTATTTTCTCTCTCAGTTTATATACATATAACTACTCCTAGATCAGCTTACCTAATACAGCCTGTGACATATGTTTGTGCACTTGTGCCATTCTTTGTGTAACCCATGACTTCATCATGATCTCATGGCATTGCCAAATATTCTGTTGACTGAGCAACATATTGACATAGCTGATCTTCAAGATAATTTGGAGGGAATGGGTAGCATGGATATGAGGTTGATTGCTTTTGTCTCACATCTGCAGCAAGTCACAATGATGGAAGATGTATTATGTCACCAGAAATGGTCACATAAAGCTATGCAATTTCCAATAGGATTGTGCTGACCTGGTTCATTTAAGATGGAAGGCAGATTTATTTTGTTGGACACTTGGAAAAATTGAGAGACACAAAAGGCATGCAACATTGTTTTGAAAGAATAGAAATGCTGTAGAATTTCCAAACTGCTTTTGAGGGCACATGGCACTATCTTCACACTTGTTTAGAAATGGACTGAGAGGATGGAAAATAGGGTTTGGACCTTTGCTGAAGAAAGTTTTGCAGTCTTAAATCTAACATATTGCAGAGAACTGTTGAATGAAGCCCTGGACTAGAGTATGAAAGTCTGTGGTTATTTTGACCTCTGCCTGATATCTGTAGCAGGAAACAGGACTCTCTAATGGCATAAACTTGTAAAAGGACTTCAGCTCATAAGAAAAATTACTCTCAAAAGACCGATTTCATATTCCCAAATGAAGCTGGTCCAGAAGGTGTTCCGCCTGTTTTTTCTTGACCAATCCCTGGGATATGACAGTGCAATGACCAGAGAAGTGTCCAAGAGTTTTATCTTCTTAAATGAGTTGACTGTATATGATGTTGTCAACAGTACAGGTCCATATAATACTTGGTAAGGATTCCAATTTTTACCAAACATAACAAAAGTAATATGCCTTAAAAGTGCCACCCAAACCCAATTGGTCATCTTGGTTACCACATGTAATTAAATGTGTTTTAAAATCAAAGAATTGTTGAGAGTAATAACATAGAATTAAAATGTATTTTGTAAAGTTAGTGTGTAACAGGTGTGAAAATGAGAACACAACTGCTACAGTCATATGCTAATGATGTCTGCTATACAAGAAGCTGGGATTGGCCAGTGTTGTTACTTGGAGTTTAACATTAAATCGACAGCTTGTTCTGCTAGTTATTAAATTTTACTCCACCTAGATTTGGGACCGATTCATGCACTGGTATAGTAAGGAGAGGTGTCAAGTTACTGGGAGTTGTAAATGGCCACTTTATCACCATATACACATATTTTTGCTGTTTGAAATGGCATCTGAGGTCACCTTTAGAGGGGAAAAGGGTAGAAAGACCATGTCGTGTGGTCACTGGTGGTTTTCTCTGAAGTAATGGATTAAGTGCATCAAGAGAATGGTGAAAAATCATGATGACAGAATCATCACAGTCTAGAAATCATAGTCAGCGTTTCACACTAACGCCCTCTGTAGTAGAGGTTTACCCTCAGATGTTAGTGGAAGATACAAATTCACGGGGCTTTGAAGCCATTGAGAAATATAACACATCTCTTTCTAAGGCACTCAGTCATGATTCGGTGCATTCAGGGGAAAGTAGTTTTTCTCCTTTTGCTTCCCACGAAGACATTGTGGATTTATGTAAATCCAAACACAGGTCAAGAGGTAGACATAGGACATCAGAAAAGAAGGCAAAGGAACAGAACTTTCAGACTTTTCCACTGATCAGAGAACCAAGTCGTTCCCCTCGCTTAGCTTCTAGGAGGGAAAGTAGTAAGAACCAACAAAAGATGCACAGCCAGTGCCGACCAGTGTCACATTTGAATAGCTCCATTGCCCTGGACAGTAAACCCAGGAGGTCTTCTGATTCTGAAATCATAGAGAATGATGATGATGGCAGTGACAAAAGTATTCAATCTTTTAGAAATAAGTATGGTTTACAGGCATTCATCATACCAGAGATACAGATTACAGATTACAATGGAGACCAGGCCCCACTTAGTTCAGACTCTGGAAACAGTTCAACCCAGACCATGACATCAGGACACTATTCCCCAATATCATCCCAATCAAATGGTGTTAAAAAGTCCAGTGGCTTAAGGCATCCAATTACCCTGGAGTCCCCAAGACTTCTGCCATACAAAACACACACTAGATCAGCCTCAGATTCTAAACAACTAGAGATAAATAATCAGACATTAAAGAGATATGGATCCATGGGTAGAACTCAGTTATTAGGTGATAGTTCAAGGCAGAACACATTTGGAGACTTGTCACTCCATGGGCCATTCAAAGTTAACATTGGGCACAGTTCTGGGAAATCATCTCTGGCTGCGTTGAGTCCCAGACTCCAGAGATTGTGCCGTAGCCAAGAACATCTATCAACCAGTCAGCACCACCACCACACTGACCTGAAATTCCCCTTGACATACACAGAGTCCAAGTTTTCAAACTTTCTCAACTTCATGACGGGACCACTGCTCCCGCTTCCCTGGAACTTTGATGAAGTGATGAAAGAGCTGTGGCCAGCAGAGCCAGAGAAGGATTGTTACCACACGTTTCATGTGTCTGATTTGAAATTAGAGAAGCTACGATTTTACCTGGACACTGCTGATGATGAGAGTTATGTTCCTTTCCAAAATGTGCTGCAGAGAAGTAAAAGCTTGGGTAGCTTGGACAAAAAGGGTAACCCTTTGTTTAAGAAACCACAGACTGTTGGCGTATTGAATAGGATTGCTATGGATTTAGCTACAGATGCATACCACCAAATGAACCTTGCAGGGTAGGCACTCTTTATAGGTTATATAATCTACCTGAAAGGGCAGACGAAGCATGGGTTAAAGAAAGGGTGTTACTGTCACATTTGGTTAAAAAAAATAATAGAAAAAGCAAGCTGGAACTGGTTATATGTTAACAAGACAACTGAATTACATTTATAATGTCATATAGGAAGCTCTACATTGGCTTAATGGAAGCATTTGGCATGCATTTGCGTGAAATCACACCATTTCATTTAGGTTATTTATAAATCTGTTCATCCCGCACATTTCATTTAGGTTATTTATAAATCTATTCATCCCATAACATCCTAACAAAATTAAAACATTTCTGAATCATTAAGCCCTATAAAAATTGATATTTCCTTTGATTGCCTTTTTTTTTTTTTTTTAAGTCGTGAATATTAGATTTATTAGAGTAAGAGGAGAAATGTACCAGTCAGCTTTATTATCAGTTTCCAGTTTAAGGATGGGCACTCTTTATATTCTATGGTAATCTGTCAGAGAAAATGAGAACATTTAAAACTGACTGGTACTCTTTTCATTCTGCAGCAGAGTAGCTTAGTCAGACACCTTGGGTTTTGTCTTAGTAGGTAGTATTCACGTTTTTATGATATTGCCTGAAAATAGCTTTTAAATATCTCTTCACTATTGGGATTGTCTTTAATATTATTATATTAGTGATATTGGTTACATGCCATTGTCATTGAATGGAATGAAATATTTACAGTACAGTTACATGTATATATGGGTTTGTTGTGAGTTAAAAAAGGAAGTCACTATTTTTCCTATTGTTCAAAGGATACTTTTGTTTCATGGCCTTTTTCTAAGCCCTTCAAATCTCTGGTTTAGTTGCTAGGAACAAGAATTTATGTCCAGTTGGACACTGACCTCAGAGTGACATTTTAAACAGATGTTTTCATAAAGCTGCTGGAAACTCTTATGCAGGAGTGCAGACTTCTTTTCAGTCTAATGTTTTACAGATGGTATTTTTTTATGACAGTGCCAGGGGTTGAAAAAAATAGAGATACTATCAAAGTTTCCAAGAGATATATGTAACTTATCTTCAGAAATCAGGCCTTAAGCTACTAATTTATCATCCTCTCTTCATGTTGGGTCTTATTTCATATTTTGTCTCAACCAATTTTCAAGCCTTGCGAAGCATGCTTTTCTTGGAATACTACCACATAAGACATGGTGACATGGATAAGTTCAAGGCCTCATGGATTACACTGGCTGGTCCTTCCTGCATTTTGTTTTTATGTACTGTTTTGATAGAGATTTACATTTGTGTTATCCAGCCCTGGTACCGATTTGTACTTAATTATCAAGTTTTCAGACTCTCAAATGTTGACTTTTCTGCATATTGTGTCTGAAGAACCCGTGGACAAGCAGTCACAAGTACAGACAGGCCATCAGGAGCTTTGGCCCTTTTATTAAAATTGAGTGGTACACTTACATGGACTGGTTATTTTTAAGAGATTGATATTTCATTAGTCTGATTGCTACAGAAGAAAGTTGCCTAAACAGAATCCCCACATCCAACATGCATATGCCAATTATTTTAACATGAAGCAAATTTGTTGATAACTTGTGAAAGGGAATAAAAACCCTGTAGAGATATTATATTTTAGGACCTCTTAGAGAGGACCAGCCTAGTTAAGTATACTGCTCAACATTATGACAGATACAGTCCTGTCTCTCACTTGTCTGATTCTCCCTTCTTTCACCAAATCCTGTCTCCCTCAGTCCCTTTCTACACCTAGTCCTTTGTTACAGTCAATCATAACTTATGACGAGTCCCGTCTCACACCCATTCCAATTTCTTACTCCAGTCATCTTACAACCTTTCTTTTTTTTTTATTTTTTTTTTCATGCAGCATGCACCCTTCAAGGCCAAGATTTTTCCATCTTTTGTGGTATAATGTTGCATGTTCACCAATATACTTTCTCACCACACTCTCAGAATTCACATCTAGCACACTATCTGTTTTCCAGGAAGCAAGACTTGAGAGAGCTGAAGCTGCTACAGAAGGTTGAAAACAAACAGTACCAGGAGCTGGTCTACAAGGCACAGTATGCCAGGGAACAGCAAGAAAAGAAGTTTGAACAAGAAATGCAGGTGAGGACTGTAATTAGAATGTGTAGATATGTGTGCGTGCGTACGTGTTTGCGTGAATGAGTGAGTGGTGCACGTTTGCATGAATGAGCGAGTGATGAGCACCTATACCTGTGTTCATATTGGACAATAAGTATATTGTACTATATTAATAAATAGGGTCATAAAAACCATCATCCCGTAATATAAAACAGGCAGTGTAGCAAGTAATTAAGTGGTTGGTATGTTATTTTCAACTCATTGAGACAGCAGACCAACAGCTTATTGAACTTATTATATTTAGCTTTTTTATTGCACATTTGATATTAATTTTTTTTCAGTTTTTAGAAAATGGTATACAAGGAAATATATTGTTGTTGAGATGATATATTAAATTTATTTCTGTTTGTTCGTTTGTCTAGTATATCCGATACAACCTGCAATCCTATAAGAGACAGATAGAGGTACAGTGTTCATTGCCATGATCAATGCATCCCTCTTATAAATAATGGCATGATTGGATATTTAGTGTTATTATGTATATTTTGGACATAAAAAAGCATGAAAATATCAGGCATGGGATGGCAAGTTTTCAGGCGACACAGGTTCCTCTATTCTGTCTCTTTGGATGCATTTTTGGATAGATTTTTTATCTTGATATATACATTTTTTAATACACGTGGTCTTAAAATGTTTCATGGGTGGCATTGAAATGGTCTTCCTTTCTTGAAGCAATGGTAAAGGACATCACCTTTATACTTGAGTTTGCATGTGATAAGAAAATACATAGGTGCAAGCTGTCTCATTTTACATATGCCATGGGATACTACGTATATACATGGTGTTTGTGTAAGTTATGGACATTCAGGGCTTAATTGCCATCTTCTGTGAGGGAAATGCATTCTCTGAAACTATTATCGTGGAGTTTTATTAAAACAAGAATGAGTCTGTTGCTTGCACAGTGAGGATAAGCCTGTGTGGCTGAGGAAAGTGGACAGTGCTAATCTATGAATGCTAGGTAACAGGTTTCAAGATTAATTTCCATTTTGTAAAATTAAAAACAACTAATTTTGAAAAAATGAAAAGAATTTAAATTGAAGATTTTTTTTTTCATTCTAGAACTTGTTAAAGAACTTTGAGGTGGATATTGAGAACCTGAACAAGCAGCAGAAGTTTGCAGTGGAAAAGGCAGAGAAAGCCCAAGAACAAGACCTCAATATAGCAGCAAAGAAACTCAGGCTGGACCAGGTAAAAGAAAAACATTTTCTTGTCATTTTAGTGTAAAAAAAAATTAAGCACTTGCATCTGAAAATATCTTTGCCAAAGTAAAGCTTTTCATTTGCCCCTTGTAATGGAAGCAGGAAGCACAGTGCACTCAGGGCAGTCATTTTTTTCTGGTACTATTGTCCTAAAATCATTCCATGAACATGTCTAGGTAACAAGTGGTATTTATCACTATATGCTAATTACTATGTGGAATCCTTCCACAGTATTAATCAGGACTGCTGCAGCAGAGACATTAAATGTCAGCTAATTTACAATTCATATTGTCCTGGTTGCTGTTTTATAGCCATTGCGACTTGTATTTAACTATGTAATTGAAGTAAATCTATTATTAAAGTCACACTAAACATTTATGTAAGTCATTATGGCCTTGGAACAATACAATTCTAATCAGTATTCACTGTTAGGACAAACAATTTATACTGTATTGCCTTTTTGCTTCCATGATGCAGTTGTGTTTATGGTTGTAGAATGTCACGCTGTTGTTTTTCAGATTTAACCTTGTGTTTCTTCATTTGCTTCTTTGATACATGTAGTAGTAATCTTTCCACCAATGCATAGAGAGTTGCTGCTGGTTCTATACTGATTGGACACATTAAGTTGGCATATGAATACCAAACACCCTGTATTAATGAAAAGGCCATTGAATGGCATTTTTTAATAGCCTGTGCAGATATTGCAAAGCCCAAAAATAATATATATGTAATAGTGACATCAGTTCTCATAAATCTTCAAAATACATATTTATTTGGTGTTTTTGAATTAGGAACTTCAAATTGTGATATCCAATAGACACTGGAAAAAAATATTTTTTTCATGCAAATTGTCTCTTTAACCTACTTTTAAACCAATCTTCCACTTAAATTCATATTTTGACTTCAGGAGAGAGAACTGAAGCTGTTCAGAGAAGATTTAAAGAATGAGCTGAAACTGCTGAAACATCAGGTAGACATGATGCCCAAAGATGTCAGGAAGGAAGCATACAAGAAAAAGAAGGAAGAGAAGGAAATTGAACAGGCTGAAAAGGTATCATGGGACTTTAATGTGATTTGAAAAGGGGCATTTTTATGTGTATATGTCAGCACAAATCAGAGCAATAAATGAAGCAATAAATAATTAGGCAAATTTACTGGTTTCTCATGGAATTTGGATTGATTTCAGTCCTTTGATTTGTCTAAGGAAGCAATGTGACCCTTCACCCATTGAACACATTTTGATAATGAGGTTACATCGTCCTTTGAATAGTTCTGGATATGCGAATATGTATATAACAAAGATGCCTTGGTACATTTTCAATTGTGGTATTTTAGGAGAGAAATTTTCTTGAGAAGCAGCAGGAGAACTTGGAACGCTCGATGAAGAGACTTGCTGATCAGCACAAGGAGAAAATTGCACTACTAGAGAAACAATTCTTACAGCAGAAACAACAGCTATTAAGAGGTATTGTTACTTGTTACATATTATTGTACAAATAATTATTTTATAACTGCAAATGTAGAAAATAATTCATAAACCTTATTACTCAGAGCATGGATATTCCTTTAGCCCATGCATATAAGCAGAAATAGCAGAATTTTGGATTGAATTTGATAAGTCAATTTATGTAAACAATTCCAAAAATGGGCTTCTGTAATGAAACTTCCTAAGACATAAGTTAACTTTATCAAATAGTTCTGCAGTTTTACTCTCCTCAGTAATATCTTTTCCCTTCTGTAAAATAGAATCATATCATTTCCATAATTTGTGAGAACATGAGCATATGCTTTTTGTTCTCCTTTTATAGAATTGGCAAACTGTTTGCTTCAAGGGGGGAAATGCGTGATACAGTGTTTAATCGTTCCTCACTTTTTAAGTCATTTTCGTGTTACAGCCAGAGAAGCAGCTATCTGGGAACTTGAAGAGAGACAACTCCATGAGAAACACCAACTTGCAAAACGTCAACTCAAAGATTTGTTCTTCCTTAAGAGACACCAGATGTTGACAAGACATGAAAGGGTAAGTAGTCTGCCTTTTTTACTGTGTTATATTTATATTTATTCTTAGTGTAATCTTGGCAGTTGATTATGTTAAGGTGAAATCTGATATTATTTTGATTATGGAAAATTTTTCCTGATGCTTGCAATAGAATTTTTTCAAACAGACACTTTCATTGTAATATCAGATATTTTGTATCAAATAAATATATTAAAATGTCTTATATTCAATGTGGTTAACATGTTTAAATTGGTCACTATATAGATACACAACATGTGCCAAGAGCTTGTCAAGTACCAAGAGGTTGTAGTAAAATAAGGTGATGATGTTTGAGTGTTTCTTGCTTATAGGAATTGGAGCAAGTGAAGAGAATTAACACACACAAGGAGGACGAGATGATAAGGAGACACATACTAGAAAAGAAAAGGTTACCCAAAATACAGAAGAATGAACTGAAAACCAGGGAGCAGTTATTCAAACAGAGCATGAGGATAAGCACAGTCCTGAGTCCTGATGAAGAGAAGAACAAATTCAGAGAGGTAGGTTCCCCCCTCTGCTTCATGCTTTTCTCTTTTACACCTATCGTTTTTGTAGTTTAAAAGTTTGACATCACAGTTTTGTTAAGGCTGTATAGTGTATATTTGTTTTACTTCTTACTTGATTTTAGCAGTTGTTGGCACTGCACTTCTGTTTGTGTTTCAGTTCCAAGAAAATGAGAAAAAGCGTGTAAAATCTGAACAGAGAAGGCAAGAATTAAAACATAAGAAGCAGTGGGAGGAATTAAAAATGAAGAATGATGCAGCTTCTAGAGAACTTGAACAATTACAGGTAATTTTGAAAGCATTTATTATTGTTATTATTATTATTATTATTCATTAATATTAATTGTTTTAACTTCAACCCGGTGTATTACATCAAGAGACAAGAGATTCATAAAATTATTCTAGCATTTTACATTTTTGTTTCTTTGTTTGTTTGTTAAATGCAAAACAGTGAGTTCTCTTTTGGCTTAAGATTAAGAAAGCATTTGACCCTTATTGGCTTCATTTATTTTCAGTGTCATTCAACATTGTGGTATCGTTAAGATATTCATCTGTTTGGCTAAAAGAAAAAGTATCCTAGAGATAGCAAAATAAAATAAAATAAAATACTCTCTCTGTGGTATTAGTTAATTTAGGTGCAAGTGATACAGTTTTTTTTCACTTCTATAACACATAGTTCATGTGAATAGGTTCTTTCCAAACAATTATCAGTTTTTATAGATTGTCCTTTGGGGGAAATTTAACCCTCGTTTTTCTTCAGGCTGAAAAACGCAAGATGCTAATGGAACATGAGACACAGAAGATTAAAGAGTTGGAGGAACAGTATCAAAGTGAGCTGAAAGAGTGGAAGAATAATCTGAGACCAAGGAAACAGGTAATTAAGAACTTCGGAGTTGTAGTTTCCAAAAGAAAAGAGAGGTACAATAGAATAAGGATACTGAAATAATGATAATGATTAATAATACTGTTAATACTAATAATAATACATATAACTTAACATAAATATGGAATGAAGGAAAATGTTTTTTAAATAAATCCTGTCATTAGTAATTTATAATGGGACTAACAGGGTATTTTGTGGAGAAAAACATGCTGCTATGATTTTGCATATGTTTTTGCACATGTACTTGGTAATTTTTATGTACAGACACAGATGTGTCTGTACATATTGCCATCACCTGCGTCTGTCGTCGCCGATGGCGATGCCGATGCCGTCGCCGGCGCCGTGCACTTTCCTTGTAAACACGATAAGTGGAAGGCAGTTTCACTTTTTGGCTTAATATTTACAGAGCTGATGAATATTCATAAAACGCAGGTCAAGTTCGAAAATCAGCATGATCGGGCCATTTTAAGGGAAGTTATGCTGTTTTTTCACTTTTTTCAGCATATATGCAACCCTGTAAACACATTTTAAGGAAAACCCCTAGGCCTGTTGTCATGAAACTCACAGTAGTGGTCAATCTTACTAAAATGGAGGTTGAGTTCGAAAATCAGCATAATCGGGGCATTATTTTAGAAGTTATGCTGTTTTTTCACATTTCCTCAGATTCAACTCTTAGGCATGTTAACAGTCTCATTATTGAACTAATAAGATACGTAAAAGTGTTTGTTTGACATTTCCTGCATCTTTACAACATTGTTAGTTGATTATGTAAAAATGATGGTAAACTTGTTATCGTGTATTGTGTAATAAAGTGTCAAAAATGGAAATAAACTCATATCATTGCAGTTTGTCAGATTTAATCATTCACTATGTTCAGAATCTCAGAATGGAGGAAATTAGACATTTAACACTATTCTATTGATATTTTCCCCATCTCATCAATTTTCTTAGTTGATCATATAAAAATTGCAGTAAACTGTTTATTTTGTTTTATGTTAAAAAAAGTGTTAAAAATGGAAATAAACCCATGTCAGAACAGTGCTGTCTTGTTTCACATTTCCTCAGATTCAATTCTTAGGCATGTTAACAGTCTCATTATTTAACTAATAAGACATGTTAAAGTGTTTGGTTGACATTTCCTGTATCTTTACAACATTATTAGTTGATTATGTAAAACTGATGGTAAACTTGTTATCATGTATTGTGTAATAAAGTTTCAAAAATGGAAATAAACTCATATCATTGCAGTTTGTCAGATGCAATCATTCACTATGTTTAGAATCTCAGAATGGAGGAAATTGGACATTTAACACTGTTGTATTTATATTTTTCCCATCTCATCAATTTTCTTAGTTGATCATATAAAGATGGCAATAACCTGTTAATTTTGTTTTATGTTTAAAAAATTGTTAAAAATGGAAAAAAAAAACATTTCAGAACAGTGCTGTCTTGTTTACATTTTGGCATTTTCAAGTTGTGACTTTGAAGTTCCATATGGGCCTGAAGACCTTTGCTAGTCACATTTTCTGAATATCCATGATACTAATATTTTATTATTAAAATTGATGGTCATTATGCTGTTAAACATAATGTAATATTGCATCAAAATTTGAAAAAAAAAAACTATTTTGGGCACTGCTCCCATGATGACCATTTAAGAAAAACAATGTCACTTACTGTTCTCAAACAGTACAGTAAATATGTACAGATGTGTCTGTACATATTGCCATCACCTGTATCTGCCGTCGCCGCCATCACTGTCGCCGGCGCTGGCGCCGTGCACTTTCATTGTAAACATGATAAGTGGAAGGCAGTTTTACTTTTTGGCTGTATGTTTACAGAGCTGATGAATATTCATAAAACGCAGGTCAAGTTTGAAAATCAGCATGATCGGGCCATTTTAAGGGAAGTTATGCTGTTTTTTCACTTTTTTCAGCATATATGCAACCCTGTAAACACATTTTAAGGAAAACCGTTAGGCCTGTTGTCATGAAACTCACAGGAGTAATCAGTCTTATGAAAACGCAGGTCAAGTTCGAAAATCAGCATGATCGGGCCACTGTTTTAGTAGTTATGCTGTTTTTTCATTTTTCAGCATATATGCAACACTGTAAACACAATATAAGAAAAACAGATGGGCCAATTGTCATGAAACTCACAGGAATGGTCATTCCTGCTAAAACGCAGGTTGAGTTCAAAAATCAGCTTAATTGGGCCATTATTTCAAAGAAATGCCGTTTTTTCACATTTCCTCAGATTCATTTCTTAGGCATGTTAACAGTTTCATTATTTAATTAATAAGATACGTAAAAGTGTTTGTTTGGCATTTCCTGCATCTTTACAACATTATTAGTTGATTATGTAAAAATGATGGTAAACTTGTTATCGTGTATTGTGTAATAAAGTTTCAAAAATGGAAATAAACTCATATCATTGCAGTTTGTCAAATTCAATCATTAAAATTTTGCATCAGAATTGACAGTAGCCTATTTTGTGCATAGTTATTTCCTGTTTTTTGTCTGTACATTTGACAGCTTTGCTGCCTTGTTTTATCATTTATTATTAAACATTTTGTTAATAACAGATGGAATATGAGATAGACTTGCCTATTTAATGCATTATGAGGTGTAATTTCACAAGTTCACACACACATAAATACAGTTATGAAAATGGTACAAATTATGAAAATATTCTCATCCTCATCATCCCACCATCCCCACCAGCATCCAAAACACCATCATCGTCTCCATAGTAACCAGCAGCCACAGCACCAGCACACTAAGAGAGAGAAGCATCAACGGTCATCAACAGCATGACATTTAATTGGCTATTTTTTATTCCCATGCCGAGTGCTCACAGGATTTGAACATTGTATGATTTAATTGATTGGCTGAGAAATCTTTTATGTTAGCTCCTGTTTGATTGGTTGTCTTGATATTGTTTGTCAGAGTGCATTAGCCATGATGTGGTGAGGTTGGTACTTGGCTTATATATATTGTCTTTGCACCAGCTGTTTATATTATTATTAGAGTGAGTAAAGCCCTTTTTCATTTCTTTTTACTATTTTTTACTACAAATGACGAACTTACATGTAAAGACACTGCATGGTTTGCAGATTATTGAATTGCGGTCATCCCAGGATAAAATTTCATTTCATTTTAGTGCACCTGTAAATGGGACTTTTTCTGCAATAAGTCAAGTGAATTTAAATGGGAATTTTTTTTCTCTCTTTTCTGGTACAATTTACTTTTAAAGTCACCAAGTTTTTTTTTCTTTAATTCAAGAACTACTCTTGTCTGTTCTCTCTGAATGTATCTCCCCATACCCGTCTCATATAGACACTAATTTGATTTTTAGCTGTACAGCAGTTTATTGCTTTTTGTATTCAGGCACCAGGTGTGGTTCAGTTGTGCTGATTGCAAGCACCTTTTCAAATATGAACATTTTGTTTTATGGAGCACCTCTTTGCTAGATGTGGCAAATTCAAATTATATAGCTACAACACTTAACTTGAGGGACTACATTACTTACTGTTAGAAGCACATATCAGCAAAGCACCTGAAAAAATTCTCACTCATCTCCAGTGAAATAGTATCGTAATTCCATATTTGATATTTCATATATAAATAATGAATAATTAACATAGAGATTGCTTTGTCCACCACCCCCTACTGCACACATGCGCATGCACACACACACACACACACACACACACACACACACACATTAGAATTTGAGTAGTACCTGGAAAAGGGGCCCTTTATGAAACATTTTGATAGCCCCATCCCCATATAAACAGAAGTGAAGTGTTCTTAACAATAGTCGGCATGCTTGTCTTTTCATCTCACCATCTTTACAGTCCTTTGTATTTAAGATCAGTAATCTTTCAGTCAATTATGAATGAAAATTCTTGCAGCATATTACATTTTCATATTTGAAAGCTCTCATATCTGTAACTTGCTACAGTGGTTATTTCTACACATGTCTTTTCTCGTCATCTCCTTGTCTTGTCACACAAATGAAAAGAAATAAGCCTCCAGCATTTGATGCTGATTTATTAAAATTATCCAGTTAATCATTTGTGGCCCATTGTTGTAATAGAATTTCATGTATTGTTTTGCTGCATTGATTTTTTTGCATAATTGTAAGACAAATACCATAATTGAGAAATAATTGCATCTCTTGGCTATGAAACGTTTCTGAATGCTTATATTTCTAAATGCTTTAATTATTCCTTATTTCTAGGCTCTATTTCTAAATGCTTTAATTATTCCTTATTTCTAGGCTCTGGAGGAGGAATTTAACCGCCAAAGAACAGAACAGGAGAGGTTTTATGGAAGTACACTTTACAATGAAGTGGATATGGGAACTCCAGAGAGACAGAGTAATGGGCAATCCATTAGAGCATCTACAGCAATATGATTTTATACAGCATATTTATTATTATTATTATCATTATTATCATTGCATATTATTCTCTGTACAGGCATAATGTTGAACTGACTGAAATGCTGAAATAATCCAATCCACAAAGATGAAATTATGAATTTTGAGTTAACATGGATTTACATCTGCAGGAACAGAGACAGGGAGAGTTACAACCCATGTATACAAAGGAATGTTATATTCAGAATGAACTGCAGATAATTATGAACCTCAAAGTTGTTCAAAATTTCATGATTAGTAAAAAAAAAAAATGGGTCACAAAAGCTGCAGGCCAATTCTTGCTGTAAACCCTACCAATGCCTTATTACAGAATGGCCAATATTCTGAATGACAACTCTATCATTTTGTGTGTTATTGACATTGCATAAATCAGTGGAAAGAAATCCGTTTGTGAAACTTTTCTGGTTTCTGGAGTTATGATCACACATCATTTGTCTAAATTTCAAATTGATATAAAAATGTCATGTTTTAAAATGCTTGAGGCAATGCATTTAATCACAAGGCAAGACATTATTGCATGTTAATTTAAATGGTATATCTACTTCCTGAACCTAAGAACAAGGGATGAATAGAAATAACTCCATTATCATTACCCATTTTTGCTTGTCACTGGGCTATATATTTATATATGTATATTGTCATGTTACCATGACAATGCATTCTTGATTACAGGCACTGTTCTACTTCTATCAAGGTTTGATACATATCAAATTTGTTGCCAGGCAAGGAAAAGCATAATTTTTGTGAAAAGACAATTTTTTTCTGGGTGTCACAGCAATAGATAATCAGGCTTTTGCTGCTTTCTGTACAAGCGATCTTCTCAAAGCTTTATTGGTTTCAACTATCTGAGATGTCTGCCTTTTTGAAAGTGGGGTCAGTAAGTGTGGCATATATTTGATAGTTTAGTTATTTCTTTTTTATAAAGATATGAAATTTTTCTCAGCTTGTCTGTGGAGTTAAACCAGACAAAATTGGTAAGTAAAAAGCAGCATAGCATGTTCAAGCCAACATGTTAAAACTACTTAAAAGATAAGTTTCATATTTTGGGCAAGGAATTAAGTACGTGTACATGTGGATACTTTGAATTCCTATAGAAGTGACTGAGCTTCAAATGTAACCCGTACAATGGCCAGGAGTCTGAAGTCAGAAGTCCAGAAACTTCAGCTGTGCTGGTGATTTACTAAATATTCAACTGACTGTGCACAAGGCAAAATACAACTAACAACTGTAACCAAGCACGATTTATGAAATTGTCTACATATATGATAATTATTATGAAGTAAACCAGCATTGCTGTATTGAATAATGTACAGATTATGTAAAAATCCATTGATATAATGATTAAACATTTTAAATATGTTACATATTGTGCTGAAATTCAGTTAATCTAAAATAAAAGCTTTGTTTTCTAAAAGAAAATTGTGTTGTGTGACAAACAAACCCAACTATCCACTTCGAAACCACATGGACATATTTTAACGTATTCTAAACAAAATAATTAGATAATTGGTGGATTCGCCTGGTTAAGGTAATAAAACCTTTTTTTCTGCAATGCACATCTCCATCAACACAAAAATGATAGCATTGAAATCCAACGTGTGGCCAGTCCTCTTGTATGTTTGTGAATGCTGGGATATCTCCAACAAAAATAAGAAGAAACTGGAAGACACCAAAATGTGTTGATTACATGTATTGTTAAGAATATCCTGGACAGTAAGAAAGGCCAATGAAGAAATGTTACAACTCACAGGAATACAATACTCACTGATGAAAACAATGAAAAAAAGACATGAAGTCTCTAGGCCATACCATCAGTATAGACAGAATAGAAACACTTGTACTCTGTGGGGAAAATTGAAGGAAGTAGTAGAGGAAGACAAAAAACGTCATACATTGATAATCTTAATGCATTTGTCCCAAGTCAACTGTACAACAAGGAGCTGAAAATAACTGGAGGACCGTGATAGTCGATGCCTACACCAGGCCTGACACTCGGTGATGATGATCTGCAATGTACTATAGGTGTTGTTTTAAATCTATAAATGTTGCAAATGTGTTTTTTTATATCAGCCCTATACAATTAAAACAGGACTGAAGTAAGACCAAAAAACAATAGGTAAGGATGCTTAACAAAAGTACAAATCCATTTTTTCATTGAAAATATGCACATCCAGACTGAGCAACTGAAATGGATGAAATTGTAACTTTTCCAGCTGCCATATGCTACATATATTTATACATTCTAATGTCATTTTCGTCTATTACACTTACAGTGAATACAGTTACTTGCATATGAATGCTTTGTACAATTATATATAATTTACTGATCCCATATTACTATTATATCATTTAAAGTCTTTCAGAACTTGGTTTTAGACAAGCTGCAGGCGATATGTGATCTTCTTAAATCGGAAAACAATTAAAATCAATTCCGCTGAAAAAGAAACTTCACGCAGCTTTATAGTCTAGTGAGATTTTTGAAAAAAGGCTCTGCATAAGAGGCAAGGGGCATTTTGGGGTAAAAGTTGGGAACCAGGCTTATTAGCATAATTTTGGGATGCTGAATCCGATTTACCCGGTTCCCAAGCGAAATTTTGCGTTTTTAACGGTCTAATTTGCAAAAAAACAAAATGGCCGCCAGATTTCCTATTTTCTGCAATACCTCTGGAACTAGACAGGCAAATATGACAAATGAAGTGTCTTTACCTATATTTTCAGGGTCGAGGAACATTATTAAGATGTTTCTGTTGGAATTAGATTTACGCAATTTTCCTAAATATTCAAATTAGGATCGCCATTACTGAAAAACCGTTTTACTTCTGTATCTCTGTAGCTAGGCAAGCAAACATGACAAATGAAGTGTCTACACCTATGTTCTCAGGGTCAGGGAATGTGATAAATCAGATTTCTTGTCTGATGGGTAGCACTGACTATGTGAATCGTGTCCGAGTAGCATCTTTTATTGTTTCTTCCCTGTATCTGTCAAACACAAGTCAATCTGCTGATAGTTAGAACCTGCCTTCAGAACTGCTCTTACATACGTGTCAGCCAAACTACCAAAGGTCACTGCATTGTCAGGCTTTCCCAGTGAAATTGTAAGTGCTTGCCAATCAATTATAAGGCAAGGTGAGCAGAGGCGGATCCAGGATTATTTGAAGGGGGAGTCCGCGGATGCAAAGCCCTCCCCCCCCCCCCCCCCCCCCCCCCCCCCCTTGGCAACGGGTTAGGGGCCTGTTGAAGGGCCACACAAAATTTTGGTATTTAAGAGGGTGAACGGTGACATTTGGTATGGTTTACAACTATGATTCAGCTAGTCAAAATTATAATTTCAAGGGGGGACCAGAATTCGAAGGGGGGGGGGGGGGTCAGGGCCTGCCTTACGTAATATGTGGCAGTTTCTCTGAGCAGTCCTCTTTGGCTGGTTACAGAATGCGTATAAAAGGGCAGCAGTTCTGCAGAATAAGTCTCTATATTTCTATATGTCTCTATATTTTGCAGACTCTTAGCTGACCTTACGGTATGTGAACTAACGGCAGCAACTTGCCACACTATTGTTGCATTATGCCAGAATGGACAGAAGCAAACTGCTATTGCCAGACAGCTGAATGTGTCCCAGGGAGCAGTTTCTAACGTCTTACAGATACACGCCCAGACTGGTGCATTAACACAGAGATCACGGCCAGGATGTCCTAAAGTCACCACCAGAAGGGAAGACCGCTTGCTTCTGCGGTTATGTTGCAACAACTGGACAAAGACAACTCTTGCTGTACAAAATGAGTGGCAAATTACCATTTAAAAGCATGTTTCTAGAACTCTAGTGAATGCAAGGTTACTTTTAGCTGGTTAACTCTATGAACAGAGCAACATGGTGGGCTAGACGCCAATTGCGGTTCCAGGCACAGCAATGGGTTAATGTAGATTTTTACAGATGAGGCAGGGCTTGAGTTCCACCACCGCGATGGCTGAATCAGAGTCAGTAGGTTTCCAGATGAGGATTGTGTCAAACTACAGTGACTTGTGGCCGTGGCAGTATCTGTGTACTGGCCGGTTTCCACTCTGGAGCCAAAACACTATTGGTGGCAATTGACGGAAACCTCAACCAGATAAAATACAGGGACATTTTAGAGAATACTTGCTTGCAATTTGCAAGAAGATACTTCCAGGACAACTTCATCCTGCAAGATGACAATGCCCGACCACACCATGCCCATGCAATAACTGCTTTTCTGCAAAACCAAGAGGTAAATTAGTTGCCTTGGCCGACGAAATTCCCCTGACATGAATTCTATAGAAAACCTGTGGGCATAAATCGCTAGCAGAATCAAGAGCTTACCCGTCCACGGTGGCACGGTCCACCCTACAAATCGGCACAAGCTTAAGCAAGCTCTGACTAATGCGTGTAACACAATATTGGATCATACTCTCAGAAACCTCTCTGCATGGAATGAGGGCTCTGGTTGCAGCTAGAAGAGGCTGCACGCGTTGTTATCAGTTTCCATTTTTCACATTTGTATTGATGATTCTTTTGTGTGAGAGAAAATCCTTACCAACTGATATTCTTGATAATATCTAGTTCATAAGAATGTAATACCTCGTTATCAGCTATAAAATTATCCATGCGCTGTTTATAACGCTGATTTGAATATTAAATTATTATTTAAATTAAATTTTTGATGATGTATTCACACGGGTTGATTTATTAAAGCCATATCGAACACGATAACAAGTGTTTTTTCATCCATTAATAATATATGGGGAAAATTCAAAGAAAATATGTCTGAAAAAATTTCATTTTAAATGTGAAGTCTGTACATTGCATCACATGAATTACTTGGTTCAGCAAATCCCTCCATTGCATTAATAAGGTAATCTTTTTTAAATCTAGGTAAAAGGGGCAGTTGTGTGATCCAATATGTTTACATCCCAATGGCAGCGCAGTATTTAACTGTAAAATTAAATTCAGATTCGAATAATTGCTACAGTGTGACAGTGTAGCACTCATTGCTGATTTGATTATAGTGAAACTGTCTTAATCACTTTCCCTAACGCTGAAAACATGGGTGTGGGCACTTCATATGTCATGTTTACTTGCCTAGTTAACGTAAAAGCAGTTCTGAAGGCAGGTTCAAACTATCAGGAGATTGACTTGTGTTTGACAGATACAGGGAAGAAACAATAAAAGATGCTACTCGGACACGATTCACATAGTCAGTGCTACCCATAAGACAAGACATCGGATTTATCACATTCCCTGACCCTGAGAACATAGGTGTAGACACTTCATTTGTCATGTTTGCTTGCCTAGTTACAGAGATACAGAAGTAAAACAGTTTTTCAGTAATGGCGATCTTAATTTGCATATTTAGGAAAATTACGTAAATCTAATTCTAACAGAAACATCTTAATAATGTTCCTCGACCCTGAAAATATAGGTAAAGACACTTCATTTGTCATGTTCACCTGTCTAGTCCCAGAGATATTGCAGAAAATAGGAAATCTGGCGGCCATTTTGTTTTTTTGCAAATTAGACCGTTAAAAACGCAAAATTTCGCTTGGGAACCGGGTAAATCAGATTCAGCATCCCAAAATTATGCCAATAAGCCTGGTTCCCAACTTTTACCCCAAAATGCCCCTACTATTCATCTTTTGTGGAAATCCCACTAGACTATTATTAAAAGCTTTATTAAAGCACTATTGCACCTTTAACAAAAGTTTGTTTAATATATTTTTATTTCATAATGCTTTTCTGCAAATTATTAAACAGTACACTTTTTATTTACCTTAGTATGCTCGGGTTTTATCTCATTTCGCTATTTATACTGTTATGGGAATAGGAAAAGAAGGGGTAACCCCCAAAGGCGAGAGACGGGCACGTGCCCGCTTTGTCCCCCTTTCTCTCTGGATTCGCCATTGGATATCATTCCTGTTGTGTGGTGTGGTGTGTGTATATACTTAAAAGCTCTTCGTGTTATTATAAAAATTTAAGTAATATATCGATTTTCATAACTGTAACATGTACTCGGTGTCGTTTAATTGAAAAGGTGTAATGAACTGTTATAACTTTTTTTGTAGGAAACACGTCTTCGTCTTTTGCACATTATGGCGTCTTGAATAAGATGAAAAATTAAAACAGACAGATGTAACAAGCTATTACTTTAATTCAATGCAATAATCTTCACTTCGCTTTATGTGTACTGTGTTTCGTGTTTCTGCTGTTCACGCACTAAATATAACAGCAAGCACTATACTGAGTGGATTACGAGCACGTGGTTGTGCTAGAGAAGACACAGTTTTGGCAAAAACCACAACACGCCTCGGAGGACGGAAGAACCGCTTTATAAACGCATTTTTCCAAAATAACATCACTAAAATGGAAAAGCATATAGATATTGTCACCCACGTGTGCATCTTGGATAGGGTAACACTGAAATACGGATTTAGATAGTTATGAAAATAATCTTTATTTGCTTTTATATTTTATCTTACAAATTGGCGGTCATGTTGGATTCTGTAAAAAAGTTAAAAATTTTTGCGTTTTTTCAAGTTTCGACTGTGGAGCTATGTGGAAGCTATGAGAGTTGTAGGCCTAACTGAACAAGATGGTTTACCTTATGAAAAATGATAATTGGAAGGAAAGCAGTTTGTAACATCGAGCTCGAAACTACCAGTATAAGGTCTGAAGTCTTTATTCAAATTGAAAAGGAAAAAACCTATAATTGTTTAAAATGAACTCATGACCATGTCCTTGACCTATGGCTTAATTCTCAGGAACAAAATCGTTTTCATCTAAATGAATGTTATAACATATAATGGTCAGTCACGTTTTGGTTTCCTGATGGGTTTCGGTTAAATTGAAACGCACTCTTTGATAAACATTGGCCACTGCCAATGACTCCAATCGCAACGATTCGTCAAGTATGGGCAGAGTACATCACTGGCACTTGCGTCCGAGAAATAAGTGATCGAGCAAGTAAAGCAAAGCCTCCTCTCGTCCAAGATGACGGTCTACAGGCATTAAACTGTATTAATAAGGAAAACCAGCCCAATATATACAGTGAATTTCTTAATGTTAAAAATGGATCTTTGTTGGTCCTAGTGTCAAGGCTAGCAGTCCACTTCCTTGACTTGACAGCACTGCATATTTCATGCTTTCTGTTGGTTTTCTTGATTGACCTTTTCGTGCGGCCGGAACATTCACGTTTTCATAATGTACTATTAGGATGATCTCAGATGTCAATTAACTGGGAAAGTGACACTTGGTCTAATGGAAAACCACATGTCTCCTCTTAGTTCTTTAAGCCCTACATGGTGTATGCCATTTAGATAAATATGTCAGGAAGAGAAGACAAAAAAAGAAAACAAAACTTCTGAATCATTTTTAGACAAAAACATTTTTGCGGAGAAATTACAATTAAAATCTGTTCGATTAAAATAAACTTGACATGTTCGGTTTATTTTCTGCTCTGGCAAGAAGGGCCTAATAGTTTTACCAACAAAGTGAAATTCAAATTTCAAATAAGAGAATAAAATCTACCGCTGAAACAAAAATAAAGTTTGCTTGCATCTATAAACAGGAAATTCTCAAAAAGTTCATTCAGGAAGTGTTTTGATCTGAATTACAGCTCTACCCTCTTTTGTTTACTACAATTGGATGTAATCCCAGATATTGGGCAAAAAATCAACGGCATGCGCCTGGAGCAAAAATGTAAATTTCATCCGGGGTTTCTGTGGTAAATCAAAATAAACATTGATAGAAAAATATTGTCCTTATAAGCGTAGAGGCAAAATTTTGCAATTCTACAGGGGAGTCTTAAGGACTATCAATCACAATAGAATTGCTTACCCCTATCCTTCATTAATGACGAAAAATAACTTTTCCATTTATGTGTGAAACTAGTCTGAATTAGTTTTAAATGCACGTAAGAGAAGGAGTCTGATGTTAATGAAAAAATCAACAAACATCAACCTGCAGCGGAGGCTTCAGTATGAGTTTGTTTACGCTGCGACACAGTGCGGAGAGGTGTCAGCGTGTGAATAACTTTAGCTAAGCGTTTGCCGCAAATATGAGCCGGAAGCCTGTGCGTCGCTATTGTTTTTGTGGAAATTCCTCTACTGCCTTGTGCCTGAATTTCTCTGGCTTACATTTCAGGACCCTGCTTTCAGTGCATACACGGCGACCTCTGCATATAAATCGACAAGTGGAACGCAGTAATAACACATACATCA
Organism: Lingula anatina; assembly: GCF_051362555.1. Taxonomy (NCBI): domain Eukaryota; kingdom Metazoa; phylum Brachiopoda; class Lingulata; order Lingulida; family Lingulidae; genus Lingula; species Lingula anatina. The sequence goes on from NC_141767.1 coordinate 21,062,774, forward strand.
TACAAACACGGACACACGGATACTAAGTGCTACGCAGCCGAGGTCGGAAATCATTTCAAACACAACGCACATATAAAGAATTGCAGGAACATCGTGCTTGGGGATTTTTAGTTTGACTCATTTTTATACAATCGACATGAAGGAATTTAGGATTGTTTCTCTGGTGGTATTGTTTTGTTGCTTGGTGAGACTTGCAAGTGGATTAAATCTGTGTTTCAGACTGTGTAGCTGGGCTGAATGGGGGAATTGGAGTCAATGCAGCAGGTATGAATATAGCACATTGAAACTTTCTTTTTGACACACGTAGAAACAAGTTTTGTTTCAAAAGTTTACATGGGAAGGTGGACTTGTTTTGCACACCACTCCAACACCCCAAGAAACAAATAGAGAAAGGGCTGACGGTCACGTTGAACTTGGTTACCAGGTATTGCAATTTCCTGGAATGCACATTGTATCAGTTTTATCTGTTTGGTGAGAACGAAAATTGCAAAGAGAAGATTGCATTTGGACCGTGAGCGTGTGGTATTTGACAAATATCAAATACTTCCTATTTTCTTTGAAAGGAACATTCGACCTCATAAAGTTTTGACTTACTTTAAAAGTAATTTGGGCCAATTAAACAGATATTACATGTATGTAAGCCAATAAAGATACTAATCTGTGACGGGCATAAAACATAAACGAGATCAAATCCCGCATTTTACCAAAAATTTGCCCATGTTGCCTTTTAAGTAAAACAATAAAGGTCATTCTGGGTTACCCTGAGAGTGAATTCTTAGTGGGGGAACAAAACCTCTTTCGCGCTTTATGGTTATTTAATCTTTTTTATTCTACTCTTAAAATTTTTCTTAGACCATCTACAGTGCATGTAGGCCAATCATCAAAAGAGCACAGTTAATTTTAAAGTTTCTCTTTCAAAAGGAATTATGTTAGCTAAAATCTTGGAGAGGTTTGGCAATGGTTTTGTCATATCAAACAGTCTACTAACCACATATGTGGTACTGATTTATATACTCATAACAATTGAAGTATGTAAGCACATGTTCAGATATTCAATAGTATGTTTAAAAAAAGCTTTTCAGTAACTACGGATGACATCTGCTTAGTAATTCGAAAAAAATACTTCGTTATTTACCGAGTGCTGTAAATATTTAAAAAAAACATGTAAGGATTCGAATCAATGTAACGTCTGTTTTACATTACATTGTTTTGGATATGCTGGCTTCACTGTATCTGTCGATTTTCTTTTTGAGCACGTGCGGAGGAGGCTCCAGAACTCGTTCCAGAGGGCTGTGTGCTTGGTTGTGGTTGGATTTTCACCAGAAAGTAAAGCACTGCAAAAAGTCAGCGTCAGATGCCTACGACAGCCAGCCATGCGGCCAGCTTTGCTACAGAGGCTCATGGTCGGACTGGCACAAGAGGTGCGAGTGCGACCAGGGTTTCAAAGGGCGATGCTGCAATGAAAGTAAGTAATCGCTTGCCTGGGGTAAGTATTCCGCATGAAACTGCTCGAAACTGCTTTGCATATAAACAATACGGTATTAAGGATAGAGATCTGAAAAAAATACAGGATAACTCGTCGCTGATTTGTAGCTGAAGCTGACTGATCTGTAACATTCTTTTTTTTTTTTTTTCAAATTTTAGAGACCTCTGTGTGGTCAGGTTGGACTCCTTGGAGTCAATGTTCCCGGTCCTGCGGGGGTCGTGGTATGCGGAGGCAAACAAGAGTATGCCTTAACAGTGGACCAGAGGGTTCGGAAAATGTCTGCGAAGGAGAGTCGTACAGAGCTAGAGCTTGTGATGTTCCGCCTTGTCCAAGTATGTAACTTAGGAAACAGGCTTCGTCAATACGGATTTAATATTGATATTGATTATATTTTAAAATAGAGATATGTAAGTTGATGGTCAGAAACTGTGCATAAAATACACGCCCTCTCTGCATCAATTCATTTTCAGCCCTCCAAATTCAGATTCAGAAATAGCATTGTTTTTAATTTTTTAAAATCTGTTATGATTACTTTCTTTTCTCACCAGCCACTACGACATCGTCAACCTCGATTCCGCCCACCTCGCCTCCAACCGCACTGGATTCAGCGTTTCGGTTTTTGAAGAGCATTCCAGGGAACAAGTCCGTCGCATTAAATGAACTGGCCGTGTTGGAATGTGACACTGAACCAGCCACGGGAATATCGTGGTACGTACACGTTAATTTCTAAATATCAACGTGGTAAAAAATAAACTGCGATATGAAAAAGAGAAAAGCGTATGTGAAAATTAGGTTAACAGCGATAAACACCATCTCTTTTCTAAAATTTCAGGTTCTTCGGAAAGGTTCCAATCATTCAGACTTCCAGAAAACACATTCTTCTACCGCATGGGGTGCTCCTTATTCCTGCCGTTGACGCGACCACAGTAGGGGAGTACACATGTGTGGCGGAGTTAGACGGGGAGCGCCTGGAATCTACGGGCTGGATCACGTCTCCTGATATCAAACTGTGTAACCTAGGTCTGTGAGTTGGTAATCGTTTTTATTTGTGAAATGATGTTTTATTTGATGTGAAGCTATCGTGTCTTTTTCGTTCTTATTCATGTGTTTATAAATTTTTGTCTCTAAGAGCAATTTTAGTTGACAAAATTACAAGCTCTGGGTTACGAATTTCTGCAAAAATTTGATTCTTGCAATTTCAGTATTTTTACAGGTACAGATAAAATTGTGCCCAGCGACATAATTGCAGATATATATATATACTTTAAGTAGCAAAAAGGGCAGTTAAAAAGTACAGACTTTTTTGAAATTATACTCGCTGGAGGAATTTTTTGTGAAAGAAGCGGACTTATCAGTACTTAAAAAATTCGAAAGTAAGCCTTTTTTTACCTTAGAACTATTTTTAACAATCTGATGCAGAAATAACTGAGGGGCCAACGAACGTCACAGTGGCCGTAGGAGATCTTCATACATTTCCTTGTCTGGCATCACCAGCGGGACAAGTCACGTGGTTCAAGAACAACCAATCACTGCCAGCGGACGGCCGAATCCAAGTTCTGGTGAATGGATACCTGTTGATTCGAGGGATAACCCACGAGGATGCCGGAGAGTACAAATGTGTTGCAACAGATAGATATGAGTGCAGGGTGGAGGCAAAAGCCGTTCTTACAGTTTTTGCAAATATCAACGAAAGTAGGTATTATTTCTACACGTATGATTTATCATCGTCATCACAAATACTGACGGATGCTTTAATTAGTGTTTGCAAATAAGGGTCACGATAAGGGTCAGTTGGCGCAGATGAAGAGACATGGTCAATGATGTAATTATATTAGTGGAATAAAAATTATCTGTAACTGTTTTAGATTGTCAAAGTTTAGTGCTAGTTCCATATTTTTTTACATAAATGAATGCCTTTGTAGCACCGGAAAATATTTCAAGAATTACCTACCCTTGTATGCCAACATGTTTGATCGTTGATTGTTTCAGTTTGCGGGAGTCCAGTAATAGCCCAGCCCTGGTCAGCTACACCGGTGCAAAGGGGGTACATCGTTGGAGGGAGAGATGCTCGGATAGGCAGCGCCCCCTGGCAAGTTATGCTCTGGGAGGCGACTGCTCTAAATTTCTGCGGTGGAGTCCTACTCAACGAGTTATGGGTGGCAACAGCAGCTCACTGCTTTTACGAATTCCAAACAAGGCACAGAAAAAGTTTGACGCCGAGTAATTTGGTTTTGAAGTTAGGCAAACATAGCCGTACCGGTAGAGATCCTCACGAGAAGTCTTACTCCATGCAGACGTATTTTGTGCACGAACAATTCGAGCGAATTACTTTCGATTTCGACATAGCTTTGATAAAGCTTTCGTCTCGAGTGGAGTTTACGGACTACATCCGCCCAATATGCTTGTCCACTATTGACATGATCCAGCCCATGTTGGACGGAGAGGCACAGGGTTTTGGGACAATCACGGGGTGGGGGCAACTGTCACAAGGCGGCAGGTATCCCCTTTATCTCAACGAAGTGCGCCTGCCGTTAGTTTCCCATTCAGTCTGTGAAAGCACGATGTCATATATCATTACGGATAATATGTTTTGTGCGGGTTACGCCAGGGAAGTAGTGGGGGACGCCTGCGTCGGGGACAGTGGGGGACCACTGGTCTTTCGAAATGGGACTCGCTGGTACCTAATCGGGCTGGTCAGTTGGGGCGAAGGATGCGCCGCTGATGGAAAATACGGCGTATATAGCAAAGTGGCCAATTATCGAGACTGGATTGGTTTAAAAATGCGGTCGATACCATAAAATATGACGGACATGTTTTACATTATTTTTCATCTCATTTTTGTCGGAAAGATACCATGCATGTTGCTCTTATTACAAATGAAAATTTAGATGAAGATTTCATAACTTCTTGGCATCCATTAATGCAAATCCAGGGTAACACAGCGGGCAAAGTGCCTCCCCATCCGTCCGGAGGTACGTGCTTCCTTCTCCTAATTTCCTTTTAGAAAACGAACAATTTTTTTGTCCCTGTGCCTTACAGTTGGCACACACATCTACTGTTTTATAACCCCCACTCCAGGTCGGCCAAAGTCTTTTGAGGTTTTATTATCAAATTCCCTTTTTTTTAGAAGTTAATCAAAGACGAAATTATAAGATGATGCCTTTTGAAACTGCGCGATCATGTTTTCTTTCGCATGATGCGAACACGGAGATCCGGTTGATACTACTGAATAAGTTTTAATAAATATCTATCGTCATTTCTTTTGACTGCTGTTATCACCCAAATCCAATATAGAGGTGCAATTGAGGTCACAGGTACCGTATGCACTTAAAATATAAAATGCACAGATTAGAAACTATGTTTGGTAATTTTAGGGTCCCACATAAAGAGAGTTCATATCAGAGTTTCACTGCTGTAGAACCATAAACAAAAAATGCCAATAATCTAACCCAAAAAGAAACATACGTTACTGTCACAAATGGAATACTTTAGCTACAGAAGTGTTTTACTCCCTTTGAAAATTCCATCAGCACTGGTTCCGTTCTTTAATTTATACCCTACAAGCATAACGTTGTAAAAATGAAAATCATCTGTATATATAGAGGGATTAATTTTTTTGCACGATTTTAGTATGTCGAACACTGAATATCATAAAAAATGCAGTATACCGACAGTAAAGGAAGCATTAAATGAACTATTTTCTTTTCGTGGTGCAAAAAATTATTTCAAAAATGTCAAACTTTACAATACAGATGATTCAATTGACAACATAAAACCCCTGTTACTTATTGCACTAAGTGCTGAAAGTTACCTACGTTTAAGCCATAATGCAAAGAACCCTGAGTTACAGTTTAAATATTTATAAAGACGTCCTTTCGTCAGCTATAATTTACAACGAATGAATCATTACATGATATATTCAGTGGCGGTTTTAGAGGGGGGTCAGGGGGGTCCTGACCCCCCCCCCCCCCCTTTCGGTTTCTGATAAATATATTACACCAATATTCTCCTCTTGAAATTAGAAATCTAACTAGCTAAATTATATTTCTAAACCGTACCAAAGGGCACTGTTTGCTCTCCAAAACACCAAATTTCTTTCGGGGCCCCTTGAGCAAGCCCCGAACCCCACACTAAGGGGGCGATGGTCGGCTTCGCATCCGAGGCCTGTCGTTCCAGACCCCCTTCAAATAATCCTGGATCCCCCCCTGTATATCGGAACACAATACAAAAAATAAAATGTATGTGTCCAGAAACACGTTACCGGAACAACAAGATTCGACTATGCTTCTTACTAGTACATGTACATTATAATGGACCATGATAGAAATTACATGTGGATTTTTGTTCTATACGCATAAAGTATATTTTTTAAAATATGAATACAACTTCAAATTCTTTTATTTTTATTTTTCTGATAATGTCTTTCATGGAACATAGGAAATCCGGCTTTGAAATATGCTATATTTAGGCAATAACTTGAGAACGCCTTTGTCAAATACTCTACCATACCGAGTCTGTTAGTATAACAGAAATAATACTGTTTTTTTCCTCTGTCAATTTTGGATTATAAACAATAATCGGGTGCTTTTGACGTTTGTGCTTCACATTAAAGTATACAAATACAGTGTAAAGCCTCTAGTATTTAACTGTACTATTTGACAAAAGCCTTTGGAATTTTGGACTTCGACGTCAATCACTCTTGATCTCAAACTATCATGTGACACACTATTGAACAACTGGGCCATCAATGGCTGAATTCAACCTCGTCGGTACAGGTAAGGTAATGTTTTGACGATAATGTGTACTCATATGTGTGTTTTAGATACAATACAAGTTATTGAGTTGTACATGTACGTGGAATACACGACTTCTTTGCGTGATTTGATTTTCAATAGAGCTAGCTATGTGGCAAGTGTTGTATCTGAGTTATACGTGTAACACGGAAACAGGGTGTTGTGTGTGTAACGGGTAGTGAAAACGCTCAGAATACCTTAAGTGTATTAAAGTTTCGACTTTTACATCTGAAAGTGATCCGTGGTATCCGGAGACATGGAATATCTGTCTGAACGAAGCCTACTGATGTTCCCTTTTATAAATATTCACACGGCCATTAGTATTTTAATACTTAAAAGCTCATTATAAGAGGGCTAGGACTATCTCAGATGTTATGTAGGACGTCTGTTTATTACATTTGTCGTATCCGGGTTAATATTACAAGGTACTGGGGAATGTTTAAAGGTGTACGATGTGGTTTCTTTTCATTTTACTAGAACCACGTACCACGAATACCAAACTCAATACTAAGACAGTAGCTGTTTGTATTGTTAAAAAAGTATACACTTTCTTTTATTTTCTACTTTTGCCATGTAGTGTGACTTCCTTAGCTATATTAAAATCCTTACTTAATTACGCTCTCCCTATTAAGAGTATTGATAAATGTTACCTGTTGTTTGCAAAATGGAGATAACCTACATTGAGGTACATTCTACTATTTCTAGGCCTATGCCTGTTGTTATTGACTAACTCGAAATACCTAAAACTAGTTTAAAGGCATAGTGGCACCCCGGTCGAAATTTTTGCATAAGCCTACTTTACATGTATAAAAATAAAATATTTATGTATTTTATTTTTAGATCTTAGCCACTATATTAAGTTGTGCTGGTACAAAAGATAATAATTTAATTTACTAGTATAATAATAGATTTCTACAAATACTGCATCCGTAAGAACTTTCCTTTGCTTTATATAATAGTAGTTTAACTAACCCTTATAACAGGAAACATTTTTGGCATGTTTAAATATTAACGCAATCTAATCTTCAGCAGACCTTAATTTAAGTTAAGTAGTATGCGTGAAAACAAACTTAATGTTGGTACATGTATAACTGATAAATAGGCCTAAGTTGTCTATAGTTTCCAATGCAATTGATACTGCCGAATTAACTTAAAAATTGCATGCTTTATATCTACAGGGTCTCAAAAGGAGACATTCGATGTTTACATCCCCGAAGCTACAGATACCGCGCACAAGAATAGTATCAAATTTTACGAAACTTACATAGAAAAATATCTCCTTAAGTTTTTACGTGAAAACGGCATTTCGTACACGTATCCCCCTGAAAACTTCCCAGTTGGAGGAATCACTCTAAGACACATAGAGAATGCGATCCAAAACAGCAAATTTGTCCTAGTTCCAATTTGCAACGCCATATGCACTGATTATTATGATACAATATTTCAACCTGATTTGTGCCCCGAAAAATACATCTGCATTGCAATCGAAGAAGGGTCTTCTGCAATTCTTGTCGCATTTCGTAAGTTTCAAATATTGGATTTAAAAAAGACATCCGGAAAACGAATCAAGGAAAACGAACAACGATTATTGCGGACTCTTAGGGGACCAGCTCCACCGACACTAGCTGTTTCAGAGACATGGCAGACAGTGGAAAGAAGATGCGAAGCGGAAGGGAGCATTTCAAGTAATCTATTTTATTTATCTGTAATTTGCTTTTTAATGATTACACGGTGAAACATTTTCAGTATCGTAAAGATATGAATTTTTATTTTAAAAAATGTGAAAAAACCGACATCATAGTTGGCGAGAAATGTAATATTCATCTATGTGTAGGCCTATGTCTGTCGTTCAATGATTCTTGTAACAATGATTCATGTAACATAATTATACATGCTATTTTTGACCAATTATATATTTAAGCACTTTCTACTGCCCGTATGGATGTCCCAAGCGTCGTACACTGTGCCAGTGAATCCGAATGTGTTTCAAATTATGCTGATGACGTTACAACGGGACATGTGTCAGAGAAAAAACAAGGTAAATTTTATTTTTTTCAAGCCAACACGAAAAGCTTAATAATACTGCATTTTGCATTGTTTTAAATCACACACACACAAGCAAGTACATAAATATATACAGTCGAAACTAGACTGCAAAAATCGATTTACGGTTACGTTAATATAGCCACTGTATTTTCAATATTATATTTACATGGTTCAATTTCTAGAAGGATCGATTTTATACTAATATTCCAAGAATTCCAAAAACAAAAATAGTCTTCGTGACACAGCATAATAACTACATATAGTAAAATAAAGCTGTTGTTTGGATTTTGCTTGTATATGTACCCATTTTAAAAAATTGTTGCAGCCAAATGGACGGCACCTATTTTTTCTGAAACGACCAGCACTGTAGACACGTTCGATTCCTTTCGATTGGAAAACAGTATTCAGGTAATTTCTACCCTTTTGCTAATTTTCGAATACGAAGAACTATAAAATACTTTTTTTTCAGAAAAAACATTTTTTCTAAGATAATTTTTCGATGTAGATGTTACAAGAGCCTTCCTGTTCATTTAGGTTTTCAGCAACTGGTACTCATCGATATCTTTCCTTAAATGTCTTTTCAAAAGCTTTCTCAAGCAAATTGGAGCACTGAGATTGTCTTAGAAGAAGAAACGCCCTTTAAAGATTTTTTGATGCCAACGCAGTCGAATTCATTCAGCACTGACAGATACTGGATCAAAAACGAAGTAATGTGCCTTACCGGTAAGAAATTGACAGAGCGAGAGAGAGAGTGGGGGGGAAGCGGAGGGGTTATACGTCACATTTTTATCCAAGTCCACGTTGCATTAAGTATCCTGTTAAAACATTTCATTACCTGAAATATGCATTTATCTACAGGTTTTCACAAGATGTATGTACCTGTTTAAAACGTGATATTGAAGGTGAGAGAGGCAGTCGGGGAATGAAAAGCATTGAGAGTGGGAATGATTATACTGCAAATGGTCATTTCAGAACCTTCTTGTATGGGTATGGCGCCAAGTGAGTATCTAAAACATTTAAAAAAAGGCCAAGTTGGAAATCCAGACGCTCGTTTTCTCCTGCAATATGTCATACCTAAGGCAACAGAAAGCAGAGGTTTTTTGAGTCTAACATACCTATTCGCCTACATTAAGGACGAGCAGATACAACTGTTTGCACTGGAATCGCTTAATTCTTTACTGAAAACATACAACAAGATCACCTCTGAAAAATTTTCAAAAACTTTGCTGGAAATAGAAAAAATTATGCGACAACCCATTCAAGAGTGCAAAATGTTCAGCAGCATCCCTTTGACAGAGAAACTGCTTTTAACATACACGCGGATTATCACCATGATGTATTTTTTGTATTTGGGTGATTTTGTTAATTTGAAAAGTCATGAGGTGATGCCAGTGGAAAATGTGAATTACTTTGTAAACAACAATAGTTCAAAGTTCCCTACCTCGGCACAATACAAACTTGCCAACTTGCAAAAGTTGTCTTGTAAGTGCCTTCAAAGACTGCTCCAAACCACCAAGTTAAGAAGACGCTGGAAGCGACAACGAACGGACGAGTACCGCCAGACACTACGCAGAGTTGTAACACTATGCAGCGGAGATGCCAAAGACCACAAGGAGCTTCAAAGAGTGATTGGGGGCACCAGTTGGATAAATGGGACTGCCAGACACGGCTGGCTTGAAAAGCACACAATATTGCATTACATTGCTCTCAAGGTATTGTTTTATTTGTCACTTCCCCTATTAGTTACGTATAATCTCTAATTGTACTATCGCACTTTCAATAGTGTATTCAAATGGAAAAGAGCGCCATAATGCATTTTTGCCTTCTTTAAGCGTTGTTGCAGTGTCTAAAAACTGCAAGCAATTTTCTAGGTGTCGGAAAACCCAGACCTGTACTCTGTCGTGGAAAGCATCGTGAAAAACCACATGTCTAATGCCAATATGTCCGATCGTGATGCTGCCTCTTGGATCATGCTTTATGAGCGCATGCTGACAAACTCCACGTCAAGTGAGTTATGGCGGAATCTTCAAACCAAAATTGAATATTTAAACTTAAAATGTTAGTTTGTTGAAAATTGCTATAGAATTGTACATTTCATTACATTTTGAATGCATTGACATGCTGTGTTACACTTGACTCATTTTTTCAGCTGTGTTACATCCAGTTACAGACGGTCTCGTCAATTTGCTGCGATATCTTAACAAACAGGCCGGCGTTCGATCAAATCTTCGACAAGTGTTGTTAGACAACGCAGCTAAATTGCTATTTCATGAAGATTCGTCTCTCAGAGAAAGTGCTATGAAGCACGTATTTGGGTTGGACATCAGAGGGCACGTGAGACCTGATGTCATGCCCGACATGCAAGCTCAGGTGAGGGAATATATCATGTCACTACACCAGCACCTTGGGTTGGAGGTAGATAGATATCAAACTCAACTCAGCAGGCACACGGGAGAGAGCTGTAGCACCAGATGGAAAGGAAAGTTTGCCAAAACTGCTGTTTTTGTATCCCTGAAAGCATGGCTGCCACAGGATTTGGATTCACTAGGCACCAGGCTTGACGTCGCTAAAGAACAGCTCTCCAAAGAAATCGAAGTTCTTAAAACTTTATCTTGTTCACCAGAATGCCGCTCCGTTGCCAGATTGCTAGGGTACCACGATTTGTCGTTCCCACTGTTCTACATTTTAGAGAGTACCAGATCAGACCAGACCTTGTCTCAATGGCTGCTTTACAGGGACCAAAGAATGAGGGCACCGCTTTCGCTTTTTCAGCTACTCACAGGACCAGTGAAGGATGTACTCTGTGCGGTTCAGTTCTGCGAAGACCATGCGATCGTACTACGAGATATAACGGCTAGTAACTTCTTACTGGATGAAAGCAGTGCTAGTCACATAAGGTGTATTTTGTTTGGTTTTGACTTAGCGAGAGTGATGAAATCAACCACCACAAACAAATCCATGGATAATTTGGACACACTTGCCAGTGACACCAGTGGTCTTGTCTATTATGGTGAGCAGACTATACATTCGTAAGAGAACTTGGGTAAAATCACTAAAACATTTTTGCCCTTTCACATGTTTGCAATCAAACATGTAAACATCTCGGTATCATTATGTTAAGAATTCTAATCATTATTGGACTTTGTCAGGTTGTAGGGCTATGCAAATCCTTTAATTAGTACGCTACCAGATTTTTGACCGAGAGTGATTTAACCGTGTGTACAATTACTCCATACAGGCCAAATTTAAAGGCTTTTGTACTCCTTTTCAGGTTCCAAAGGGACGCAGGTTGCCAAACTTTGGACAGCGCCAGAATCTTTCCTGCACAATGTGTACACTATGAAATCTGACATGTACATGACAGGGCACACTCTGATTGAGGTTATGACTCATGGCCGGTTTCCTTACAATGAACTGACCACACTCAAGGCCGACGACAAAATATTCCAGGTGGGTGGCCAGTCAATACAGTTGGTTACCCTAATAGCTGGTGGCGAGATACATCGATAGTCTACTCACAAACTCACAAACCATTGCTTGAACCGTCCCTCCACTAGGATTTGGTTTTTAAGTCGTTTGTAATTCAGTAATAGGCCTATTTTTAAACGCCTGGCCATTCATTTAGACCGTTCTTTATATTTCAGAAAGAAGCATCGTAATCAGGTGCTCATGTTTGAAGGGGGTTCATTGTTTTTAAGGTCTGAATTAAGGCCTGAATTAGGGAAAAGTAGTAGTATGGAGACAGAAAATAAAATCGATGAAAATGACTTTGCAACGTTTTTAAACGCGGATAGTAGAACTATGCCTTTAATTTCGGGTGGAATGGAAGTCCGAGGTCCCATATGATTAGTACAGGTTAGTTGGAGCATGGAAGTCAAAGTGGATTTCCTTCAATGAGCGTATTCAGAACAGATGATCCGCGGAATAACTTATCCACCCAGTAAATATAGCCGATCGAACTTAAAAGCAGCGCCGCTTAATCCTCTGATGGTCTCCCCGCCTCCACACTCGCCATTAAACGGATTAAATCTCAGCTCCGAGGTTTAATATTGCAAGGCCCCTGCAACACACTTACCCCAAGCTGTATGAAATCAAAAGATTGTGGACTTTCTATTACATGGACATATTTATTTAAAAGTTATGGAGTAAAATTTAGTTCGCAGCAGAGGTACATGTAATGTCATGTGCACATGTAGTAGTATAATGTGGGAATTTCTTTACTGTACCTACGCTGCAGCAGTTATTTTATTTATTTATCTTTTGATACATTAAAGGGATAATAACTCTTCGTATGAAATCTACATTTCACAATAAAAACATTGTGAATAACTCATAGAAATATAATATATTCTGTTTTACCACAAAAAACGGCAGTTATAGCTATTATTCTGATATCTGAGCTTGTCTTTAGACCACGTGACCTCCATTGATGGCTATACTCTGTTAAAATCTCTTAAGAGATTTTAACAAAAAACCAAACTTTTTAGAAAAAAACCAGGGACTAACTTTGAATGTAAAAATGGATTCGTTAACCATTGGTAAGTATGGGAAAATTGTTGTTTACTCCAGGAAAAATTCATTTTTTGGCCGAAACTAAGAGTTATTATCCCTTTAAGATACATTTTTCAGATTGTTATCAACTTCAGCCGTATCTTCCTGATCTTCTAGGTGTTGCGTTATGGACTAAAACCTACTCACCCACCTTGTATACCACAGATCATCTTCGTACCGCTGTTGAAATGTTTCCTGACGACTCCAGAGAACCGTCCAAAGATAGACGATTTGCAAGAGATGTTCAGAGATTTTCTTTCGCGAAGAAAACAAGACGGTTCGTTCCTTTCTCAGATTGTGCTTTTTAAAATGAGATTTGTTTCAGATCTTGTGAGGCTTCAATTATATTGTAGTTGAATGCAATTTGTTGATTGTCATTAGTCTCATCATCGGTCGCCTTGTTACCAATTGAAACAATACTTCAAAATTATCCGTCAAGATATATATGTACCGCATGGAGGGGGGGGGGCTGAAAATGTAGGCCTATTATAATTACAGCCTTTGAGACTCATTGGAAAGGAACTTGTGAGACCCTGTTACGCAATATTACATGCCCATTGCGTTTAAGTGAACTGGAGGAGATCAGATTGTGCCAGAGGTGTTCGTCGTAGGGGGTCAAATGGTGCAAGACGGAATGGAATGTCGATGCAGCAAGTTTTAAGAAAACTGGTTGACTGAAAAATCAGCTCGACTTTCCACCTTCAGGCTCCTTCATACGTTTTTATATCATTTACCCAGTATTTCTACAAGTATTCTCTGCTCAAAATACCAATAGAAAAAAGTGCGATTCCCTGAGACCAAAGTAGGCCAAAAACCTGTCTCTGGCCCTGAACTTGTGCCCTCTTGTTCCTGCATACAGATACCAATAGTGATATGAGTAAATTCAAGTTGATAATAGTAGCATTTACGAATTTAAGGAAAATTTCATTTCAACATGATTAATAACTTTTGATTAACCTATCATTGGTGAATTATACAATTTGTTGCCTGACATTGAATATTCTTGCACCTTTCGGATTTTCAGGTGTGAAATATCGAGACGAGCCACCCCCGACCCTTGACCCGTATCAGCCTCAATTTCCAGAGAAGGTATCTCAAATATGTAAAATGCTTTTATGCAATAATGTAATTGCTAATTTTAAATTCATTTAGATTTTTTAGTGATTTAGTTATAACAGTTTTCTTGATTTATATTTGTTGTTTATATTTGTTATTAGGGTTTTCCCAAATTCCTCCTCAATGTGAAGAACTTTGAAGGTGAGATTCTTTTATTTTTATTTTGTATATTTAAGTGCTCAATATGTTTAACCATGATACAAGGCCAAATGGGCCAAAATTTTGTAAAAAAGTATTTGTTTATGCCGAATTGCTTTGATATTATGGTGGGAAGTTGCACCTGGGTTCTCCTTTCGTCATCCTGAGTCTGGGGTCAATTGGTGCATTTTCAGTAAAGAAACAGCCATTAGACGGTAAAATAGAAAAGTCTTTGTAATTTTTGAACCCCAAAAGTCACAGACATTTTGTTTGTAGCACTTTGTAGAACTTGTCAAGTGCAACACTGAAAGTGGATTTTTTTTTTACATATGGTTTACGAGTCGGCAAACGCAATCCGAATTTCCATGGTTCGTGTCAAATTTGCGTAAAGTTGCTCCAATAAAACCCAAGGGCACTTAAGATATTAATTACGAAGGCTTATATCCCAATTTCTTATGAAAGGGGGATCCAGTGTTGCACTATTTCGCGGTACATACCAGTACAAATCTAAATTACTCAAACATTGCGCAAGTCCACTCGCGTTATATAATTACATGTAAAACCATGAAGTGCACAAGCAAGCGATTTCATTAAATTAATTTACAAGGCTTACGATTATTTTTGTGAATTGAATAGGATGCTCAATGATGAAAATATTCCAAAACTAGCAGAGATACGCCCATAGTTACAATTGAACTTGAATAATCATATATTGGTAATCTTAAGGCCGGTGATAGGGTTAAATACGCTTAAAATCATGTTTTTGAGTTTTTTGTGTGTTTATATTAATCAAAAAAGTATCTAACGTTGGATGTAATAATTTTTATGAATTTGCATTGCAAAATGCGTCTTTTGATGAGTTTTTCAACCGGCACGCGCCCCAGTCAGGCTGACAACTAAGCCACGCCTCTGTTACTAAGGGCCGTTGCCATGAGGGGGTCGGAGCACAGTTAATGAGTTATAAGCCGATTACGTGTGCGGTAATAGGTCATAAGTCTTACATCAGCTTAGCAGCGAAGAAGTCTAGCTAGTACACTATGGGGAAGAGAAAAGTTCGTGTTAAAAGTCCCTTTCCAGAGGAAAGAAGGAAAATTTTGAGAGTAAGGCCTATGCGTGGCGGTTGGGGAAAACCGGCCCTATTTGTTCAGTCGGATGACTGATTTCTGTATACCTAATAAATTGGTGAAAGAGTTAATCGAAACGTCTAAATTAATTGACAAATGAAAGAAAAATCGATAAATACATAAATAAAAAAAGCTAAAAAAAGGATACTTTTAGCCTAGCCTTTAATTTTTGCGATATATATCGTCGAGCGTATCTGAAACACGTTACGAAACCGGAAATGATTGTTGGTCGCCGTTTGCAAAAGGTAAATCTAATGTTGACAAAATAAATTTTTATTCTCCAAGATATGATATCATGGAGCTTGAGAGAGACGCGAAAAATTGTGATTTGAATGGCCAAACAAGAGAAATCCAAGCAAAGGTTGACAGCATGATTAAAACAATAAAAATAAAAACGCATGTTAGCGGCTTTGCATTTTGCGATATTTGGAGAAAAACAATTTCAAAATCACTGATCAAGCGGGAAGAAAGAGTTCAAGTGTCCAAAAATGAAAATCACAAAAAGACCCCGAGAATAGTCAAGGCTAGCAGGTAAAAAGCAAATAGGGTCTAAGTGTCATGTGTGTAAAAATAAAATATTTATTCAAAAGCCTTCTCTCAGCCACTTTTACCGCTGAATCTTGTGCAGCTGAGCGTCTCCCCTTTATCTTAGCTGGCATTTTGAGCGAGACCGCTCTGAAGTAATCACTGGATTTTTCCGTTGATCTGACGACTACCAAGTGCCGTGCAAAATAATCCTGCAGCGTTACCCGTCAAAAAACTCGTATCAACACAAGTGACGGACACTTGCTCTCGACACAGTTTTATCTGATCACTTTGCCGATAACAAAGAAGGAATCTCTCAGGTAAAATTACTCGATTGCCGAGGAAGAGCCATTGAAACGTTCAAATGCAACTTCACACCTCTTAATTGCGGCTAAACGTAATCGCCTTTGTTAGCGCTTCCTTCTACATATCCTTGACACCCTACGGGGCATCACTAGGCTAGGGCCCTCTCCAGAGCTGTCAATCAAAATGGCGGCACGCTTACATGCCTAACGAGTGGTCGGAAAATGTAACAAAAGCACGATTTTCTGCCCCTTCAAAGCACCCAAACAAAATATTTTTAGATGACAATAAGCAATGGTTCCATCTGATCGTATAACCGATAACAGGTAAATTTGCCAGCTAAGCATTTGACTAATAAGCCCTGTTAACCAACCTGTGAACGTTTTTGGCTGTTTTAACAGCTTTCTATATTGACGAGATAAGTGAATCGCTGCCAAGTATATCTCACTATCTGAGCAACCTATCGTTACAAAAGTTGCACCTATTGTTGTTAGGAATGTGGACTACAGCATGATATCAGGGGTTTAAGAGGAAATTGTTTGTTTGAAAGTTATTGCCTTTTGAAGTGAATAACCCATTGAAATATGGGCTGATTTAACGTAAAAGATGATAAAATCAAAAGTAAATAGTTTAAGACAATTCCCTGGTACCCCGCTGTAGTGCTTTCACACAGCTTTATGAGGCCTTTTGAATCACTTGAATAGCTGTCTTGGTTATAGAGAAAATCCCAATACCGAAAACGGCATTTTTCCCCTCAAATTGGCGCCAGAGCGTCATCCGTTGGACACTGTACTTAATCCCCGTCTTTAATAACCTTGCGCGCGTTATACGTCACAGGTCTTGCGTAACTACCCACGTGCTACGATTTTTCCCTTGGGGGGGCAGCAAGCGGACATTTTGTACAGGAGCAATGCAAAGATGGGTGAAAACGATACGTTGTTTTTAACCGAAAACGATGTCCCCGGGGCGAAACTGCCAACACCAAAAGTAAAGGAGCATACCAACGTTGTTTTGAAACGATGTGGTTAGCCTGTCAGTGGCGAGTTGGGGAGAAAAGAGCAGCACTGATAGCAAGGTACTGTGTACACGTGAACCGGCAAAGTTAATGATAATTTCATGTTGCAAAAGCATAATTAAATCAGTTAGTTATTTTCCAAACGATATTATTTGAATAGCAGATACATAGATCAAACTAACAACAATAAAAATTTTTGATGACATTGAAAATCAAAACCTGCGGTGCACGATAGGTTGAGGAGGACACTGCCACAGCAAGTAATGCATGAATTTTGTTACATAACACCATACATGTATGCTTGTGTCGTTGTTAACTCTGTGGTATTATTACTGCTCAAATTAATACATGATACTATTTCTCAGGCTACCAAGTACAAATCAACTAATTTTGTGGCAATTGACCTCCATGTTCCATCATGTGTGCAGGTTGTTTATTATTATTATTATTTGTTCAAGCACATTTTGATAAAGTGGCTATGCTTTAACAAGAGAAAGTCAAAATTTATGCTGAAGTTTAAAAGATTAAATCATCAGTAGTATATACAATTAAAGCTATTTGATTATGCATATTTGATTTTCAGTTATCTTGATTATGATACGCGGTTGCTGCCTTTTTCTTTTGCCCTCAAATCAATATATAACAAGTAAATTGATAGTGCTTTATTACAATTTTGGCTTTATACTTTCAGATGTAAAAAATGTGTAGCTGTTGGTAAAGTTGTAGAGATTGATGTGAGCATAGATCAGGGGAAATGGTATTAGAGAAACTAGGAGGACAAGACATAGATACTAGTAGATCGATCATCACAGCAAGGGTAGATGGTGTGATCTTGTCCCTGAAGCTGTGCCTCAAGTTTTCAACTGGTGTGAATTGCAATATGTACCTTCAGGTTATACGTGGCAGATTCATGACAAAAGAGACCTTCACAATATACTTCAAAGGAGTTATTCTTGCATCTATGCCTCATCAAAAGTACACAGTTGAAGTGACTAGATCATTGTCTGCCAATAGTGAGGCAGTGAAGGCTGCAAGATGCCATTGTTTTTTGAGTATTAAGACTGACAGTATCTGTTTTTATTATTATTTTTGTATTATTCATTTTTAATGGGAGGGAGATTCACTTTGTTCTTTCTATGCCCATTCAGTTTAGGGTTGGTGGCAATATATGGTAAATCCGTCATGCCTGTATGTAGAATTTCTTTTGCTCAAATTTCTACATTTATTAAATGCATTATGAAGTTTCCAGAGTGATTAATGAGCTTACTTGTAGAAATATCTTGCCTACACGCATTTTGTGATATTTTTACTGCTTTATACGTATGATTATTCACATTTCATCAGTGGTGTGTGAAATGTATTTGCATTTTAGAACTGTAGATCTGTGTACCAGCAGGGTTATATTTCAGTAATATCTGTTAATGTTTCTAAAAATAAGCTTCATGTTTGATAATTAATTGGTTTTAAATAAATAAATAAATAATAACCCAAATAAAATTAATTCATTTTATATTTCACATAATCTGTTCTTATTATTTCTTCTAAGCATTTAATCATAACATCTCCCACCATTATACTGTTATTGTGTAATAACATTGAAAGTTTCCAAGATTTTATTAACAGGTTGATGCTAACGTATTACAAATAAATATAAGCATCAAAGCATATTTCCTTACTCAAATGTAGCAAACGTACCACTGGCATAATACCGGTAAAGATACAGGTAAAGATGACAGCATTGATAACTGGGTTTACAGTGCTGTTAGTGCAGCATACATGTAGTTAGTGTCAGATTGTTATCTGATAAAGTTTGCTACTAGTACCTGGGAACAAAAGGTCTGGCACTTGACAATCAAGTTGATAAAATCACAAAACGCCTGTAGAAAATAGAGCATACCTGCCCAACATTGATTTGTTCAGATTCTTGACTAAGGGGTGCGTTACTGATGTCAAGGGCCAAGACTTGAACTTAGAAGTTTGGCATGTCACTGGACATTACTCTCGATTTCTGCCCAAATCTAATAAAGCCTCAGTTGCTTAACTTTTACCAAATTTCCAATATCTACAGGTCGTGTTGTTTAATGCTTGGGGTCTTTTCTCTGGCGGCGGTTAATTGGGAACACCTGTGCGGCCTGTCAACGCACCAAGACCCACTTTTGTCAGTGCCACATTTTACATTGCCGTAAATATCAAATTTGTGAATAGAATGAGCAATAATGACAGTTATGAAAAAATGTTTGGAAGTACCTGTCACCTTCGCCACAGTAACCATATGGGCTGTGCCGCCCCCCCCCCCCCCCCCCCACCACAGGCGACACCTTTCGGAGCAAGCGTGCGTAATCCAGGGTGCAACTGAAAATAACCTTGTCGCGCGACCTTATTGGCCTTTTGGGAAGTTTGTTTTAATTTTTTATAAAAACTTATAAGCCCAGGGCTTTGTTTCTATGACTTTGGTCCTTTTACTATCACCGGCCTTAATATGACCTTGAGTTTGACTTTTGGTATACATGTACTTTCCAACAAGAACTGTACTGTACCAATTTTCTGGTCCGTATAACTCCCAAACTGGCAGAGATACACCCACGTTTACTACTGAACTTGGAATTGGAAATTGTATATTGGGCATGTCAATATGACCTTAAATTTGACATTTGACCTACTTTTCAACATAGAATGCACTTTGTATATTTACGTACCCATATTTCTCTATTACTAAAACAGATGCACCCATATAGCCACCATTTCATACAAAATAACCTATCTTGAGTATCATTATTAGCTTTTTAGCCTGTACATTTTGCAGCTTTGCTGCTTGTTTCTCTTTTTTAAGGGTTTTGGATGTGGTATACCATGGCAATATAAGAAAATGCTGAAATTTCTGGGAAAATAAATTTTTGCTAAATAAAATTTTTGCTAAATTGTGTGATTTTCTTCATTTGAATCAACCTCAAAGCACTTTTTCTCATTAAAAAAATAATAATAATAAAACGTGGTAGACCTAAAAAAAAAGTATGGGTGAGTTTCCAACAAGGTAAGAATACTCAGAGTAGCAGTATGGGATCCTAAAAGCTATGGTTTTATTTTTTCAACAGATCTCAACCAGTTTTCGAGCCACGAAAGCCAGGAAAACGTGTACTATAATTTTGCCGCGGTAAGCAATGATTTTACTAATTGTAATAAAGGGAACCATAGGAGAAAGGATTTTGCCAGAAGTGCGCGTCATATGACGTCGAGTGGTGTAAGACGTAAAGCTGCCTGGTCATTTTTAGCTGGAAGTACACGGCAGTGGAGCGATGTGTGCGAAGTTGAAGCGGATTCTCTGACAACATGGTAAGATATTATTTCACCTTTCGGCATTTTGAGGAGAGGTATATGATATGAAAACATCACGAGGCTTGAAGGTGCATAATTGTGCTCATATTCAGTCGATTTGTTTTTTTAATAACTTGCTGCATCAGGTGAAACCGCGACAAAGAACGTCACGGGGAAAAAATCATGTGAGGTTGTAAATCGTTGTCATATGCCATTTTTGCATGTATGCAACCGGATATGCCCCCTACCTAACTATTGTTTGGTGTTTTATGGTAAGTGCTGCAGTTATATTGGTGTTTTGTTGTCCTTCAAGGACCTTGCTTAAACCAGGAAATAGAGCGAAACTAACTACAAATTAGCACTGAACCACGATCGTTGTTCAATGAAATATTTCTTTTATATTGTGACAAGTTTTAAAATGGTTAAATATCAATCTGAAATGCAACTTCACATATATGATCATGCAAATCAAGGAGAAACTTTGGTTTCGTCCGTCCTAGTCCCACAATTAAATCCTGAGAGAATAGAAGGAAAATGTACAAATATTTCATTAATGTGATGAATTCTCCTGACAATTGAAATATTTCATCGGTAAAAAGTAAACTTAACATTGATAAGGTGCAATATTACCTTGTAAATAAGACGAAAAGAGAATTGTATGTGAGCTGCTCACAAATTTGACAGGTAGATAAGACTACCTTAAGCCTCGGTCACAACCGGACGCAGGAATTTTAGGATCAAACGTCCCCTGCGAATTTTGGGTGCAGTAGAATCCATGGAGGTAAAGGAAAGTTTGCTGTGGAAAGGCTCAAGTCTGCCTTGCGAGTCGCAGAGGCCATGTGAGATGGTCTTCCAAGCAGGGACGCTAAATGCAAGGTGCAATGGCCTTGGAAATTGTACTCATAACAGGCAAAGGTGACTTTCTTATATATACAATGTATATATGAAAAATTGAAACAAAACAGGCGCTTAGAAATGCGTTAAGGAGCTAAACGCTGTTTTTACACTGAACGTTATAATTGTGTAAATGTGTTTTTGAATAAAAAAATAACAACATTTAAGGTCATTTTAATGTCTTTTCATGCAAGAATGTTGTCTAACAACGTGGGTTGATACAATGTTGTTTTTCTGACGTTGATACAACGTTGTTATTTGACGTTGATCCAATTTTCAAATCCAATGCTCGCTGTTCGCAAATTATTCGCAGAATCTTTTGGACATGTCCAATATCCTCCGTACATGCTTACGGGATGTATGCGAACTCCAAATTGGCTTGCGTGGCACATGAGATTCTGCGCAAAATTTGGATGCAAACAGGCCGTAAGAGCCCGCACAGCCGGTTGTGACCGAGGCTAAAGCTCCAATCTGACCAGTTCTCAAGACTATTTATTGACAACCTAGGCCATTCAGAACAGAAGATCTGAGGATCTACTGATCCAATGATCAGATATGGCGGACCCTTCATGAAAGAAGAGCCGACTAATCCGCTGATGGTTTCCCCGCCTCCACACAATGGGGCTATACGCGGAGCCGTTTGTCCTAAAGAGGGCGCTGGGGTAATAGTGGTTATTGAAGATAGCCTCGTTTTCGCGTCCGTGTAGAAATGGCTTAAGAGTATGGGAAGCAAAGGGTGGCGAAGTTAAAACTTCAACTAGTTGAAAGAGGAGCCTCCACTAGAGGAAAGAAACAGGATTTGGTAGAAAGGTTAGTGTGTTTACTTATAAATGTGTCAATTGTATCAATAATATTGAAGGTTTCGCGCTCGAATCTTCCCGTAAAATATTGGTTTCTGTGTGAGCTCCCTGTCAAAAGCCAGGTGTAAGCGGCGGCTAGTTCCGCACTACTTATATGCCTAATTTATTACTATATTTCAAGATAATGATATTGTCATTGCGTATTTCCATATTCCGAGAATATAATGAAGGTATTTATGTTTAAAATATGTTTATTGTAGGCACTCCCTAGTCGATAAAGGACCGTTCGTTTCGGTAATCAAATTTCGTGTACCAGGTCCGACATTTAACACATGACTTGTGTCAACACAAATTTTTAAAGGAGAAACAAGGGTTGATGCGTGTTTTATGTCAATGACAGTTGACATAACTAAGTGTAGATGAGGTAGACAATCAAAACAGTGTTTGCCAAGAGTGTTAGCATCGTTTTGTTAGCATCATTGTTTTTTTCACTCCCTCATAATTGCATTGATGTTGGTAGGTCACAGAGAAGGAAGTGTCAGAGCTTGAAAACAGAACTAGAGGCCAAAGTAAAAGTCGAGTGTGGCATGAAGAAAGATCATGGAGAATAACAGCATCGAGGTAGGTGTGCAAACGAAAATAAGTTTGCTTGTTTTTTACTTGTTCAAATGTCTTGTATCAATATCGTGTCCTAGCTTGAGCTACTATATATACCTGTACCTGTAGTTGCATTATAATACAGAAATACAAGTTGTGAGATGATATATCATGGTTTGTAGGTCAACATTTAATGCTATGAATGTACAATTTTATTTTGCATTTGGAATACAAATTGAAAAGAACAGTAAAAAAAACTATCTCACTAATTAAATTTTATCTTTTTTAGGTTTGGTGATATTTTGAACGCAACCGAAAGACAAGACAAGGACAAATTATGCCAGTCACTGTTGTTTACCCATGAAATCAATACTCCATATTTCTTAAAATTTACAGACATATAGTCGTCAACAATGTCACGTTCTGGCCAAATGTTCATTTCACTGAGCTGGAAAAACAAAGTTGATCCATGTGCTTATGATATCTGACACCGTTGTTACCGATAGCTTGAAACGGAGAGCTAAATAATCGTCAAAGGCTTGTCTCAGTTTCATAATGATCAAAAAACATTAAAAGGCCCTGGTGACAAACATTTGAAATTCAAGTGGTGAGCTGCTGGCCCAAGGCCACTGAAAAACAACATGAAATGTTCAGTATGACTAAATCCAGTTTGATACTGGACAGCCTTTGCATTTTTCTGGTACAGCATGACGCTTTCTCTTGTGTCTGATGGTGTAGTGATATCACACTGGGAAGCTGTACTTTCTTTTTGGCTCTCACCAGCGCAGCCTTCATGTTTGTCTGCCACTGCTTCATCTGCTTGAGACTCATCCTATATAGGATACAACAAAAAATAAATACATAAGTTAATAAATTACACAAAGAAAAATACTTCATTGTTAATTAACACACAAAATCTGTGTAGATGACGCAGATCTGACTGCCTCTTGTCCCCTTTAGTCCGTCTCTAGTATTTCTAGTATTAAGACAGATAATTATACAAATAAAAAGAAACATTTTATTTATAAATCTGTTATTATATCATGCGTTATCTTTACCTCCACTTCATCGGATCTGATACTTTGCGAATTATTAAATGGAAATATGGATGGTATCGTTCCTGGCTTCAGTCTTTTTCTCTCATCTGCAAAAGGAGTGCACATAACGATTATTAATACAATAAAAATTAAGTTGTCCTAATTTGAAAACGTGGCCTTTAAAAAACCTCATGTATTATCACATAAAAACGAAGAAATAATTGTAGTGGCTGGTCGGGGTTGACCCGGGCTCGGTAGCTTAGTCGGTAGAGTGTTTTCTCCCCCAAATCGCTACATAATGTTAGGTGAAGAATGTCTTAAAAATTAACATTCTAAGCACGTTAAACGACATAATTACTTAAACATCGATAACAAAGACCTAATGAATAAGTTGACAAACTCATTATTAATACTAAAAGCGACAACCTACAACTTACGTAGAAGTGTAATCTTCCTCACGAAAGTGGAGGAAACAGACTTTGTCATGTGCCTTTGGTTTCCATAGTGTTTTTGATGTAGAATCAACCCTCCTGATAGAAACTCTCCACTGGTAACTCAGCTTTGTGTCTTTCGGAAAAGAATGACCTGCTGTTGACGATGTACATTCCGGAACACAACAGTATCCTGGCATTATTTAGAGCGATATTTACAGCGTCAGATTAAAAATGAAACTGCAAACACACGAGAAAGTACGCGCATGCGCAAAAGTACCCCAACTAAAACACGCGCGCCCCCCAGTGGTGAAAAAAACTGATAGCCCCATTGTGCAACTTCAAGTTTCGGGACACGTTTTCATATCACAAGCTCCGTGTTTCTACAAGTGTCCTATCTTCAGAATGCCGAAGGACAAAAAATTATCTTCCTCTGTGAAAATTTGTCTCATTTAATGTTCACTTACGGTTCTCAATCTATTCTTTAACCCTTGGTGTATTTTTTTTTTACAGTTCTGATGTTGTTCTGTAATGAATGTAACAGTTTGAGAACTGTTTTTGTGAAGTCCTTCAGAATGTCCTAGAACAGACTGAGGAACATGTTTCATTAAAAAAAAACATAATGTTCTAGGACAGAGAATCGTAAGTGAGTGTTAATTTTCGCAGGGGTTACCATGCTGTCAGAAAATCCGCTTCAACTTCGCACTCACAGCTTTACTCCCGTGTACTTCCAGCTAAAAATGACCAGGCAACTTTACGTCTTACACCACTTGACGTCATATGACGCGCACTTCCGGCACAATCCTTTCTCTCCGGCTTCCTTTAGTGTTTTGATAAAAATTACAAATTAACGATTCATACATATGTTTCAAAGATACTGCAATTTATTACTATTATGATAATGAGTTGAAAGCGTACCAACTGGAGCTCGATGAAATAAAGAGTACCGGTGTAACGTGACAGAGAGTCCCCCATAACAGAGAGTCCGCTTCTCATTCATTTGTACAGGTGAGCCTCGCCCTAGATTTTGACCCACTTAGGTCAGACTAACCCTAACCATTATAACCATATGGAGGGCGGACTTTCTGTTGCACGGACCCTTAGTTTCGTTACACCGGTTACCTTAGTAAAGGCACGTGCCGCCTCCCTGAGCATTGCTTCCAAGGATATTACAGATTCACTCTTATAAAAGATCATTTGGGAAATTTTGTGTTCACGAATAGATTAAATGTAAATGTAGCTTAGGTGCACGTTTCCAATATGCCAATGTGCATGTATTTGAGATATTTGTCACAATTATCATTTATTCACATATCACAGGAATACAAATGCACACCCGATGAACTTGCTGGCAGAGATACGCCAATCATTGTGGAAACCCCACGGGGTAAAGTGGTAAGTGAAACACCCGTCTCACTGTAAATCGAAAATTAAATAGGCCTATCGTAAAAATCACAACAAAACGTGGAAATTCATGTGTCCTAAAGTAAAATTAAGTTCGCATTTAATTTATTTCTTAGGATTGGGCCCTGACTTTCAGTAATGAAAAAGGATTGGTCATATATCCATTTAAAAGATTTTATGCTTAGAATTCATTAATGAAATTGCAATGTTTTGTGTGCCACAAAACTGTCATAAATATTGACACGTGCTCTTTCTACTTTTTAATTTTGAAAATCATCATTTTATAGTGGACTTCTTCACTAATAAAGGAATTCAATGGTGCCGAGGAAACTGCCCTGTGCAACTTGCGACATGAAAATATTGTTCAGTTTCTTGGGTTTGTGTACAGTGAAAACGAGAGACACATGGAAATGGAATTCACATCAGAACGATCTCTCCTGGACTACTGTCATAAAACAAAACCAAGTACAGAGAAGACAATACTTCATATTCAGCAAGTAGCAAGAGGAATGCGCTACCTACATGAAAACCGGCTTGTGCACTGTGCATTACAGGCCTCAACGATATACATGACCAACGTGTATAGAAATGTAATATTTGCTATGCATATATATTTATTTATTTATTGTTACACATAAAGTATATAAGTAGTTAGTTTTTTCAAAACCTTAACAGTTTTTATTATTTAAATGCTGATTTAGACCCGAGGGTAAATTAAGCAACTTCTTGACAGAAATCGCATTTTCTTAGATTCCCTTATTACCCAATTTTTTTCTTTATTCATTCAATTAATCCCCTATTTGAACGGGATTTTGCAATCCAAAATCATCACCATTTTCTAGTCATTGTAAGACTTCCACAGCTAATCAAAGTTTTATTTAGTTTTCAGTGATGTATTAATATGATAAAAGGCTTAGAATGGCTAAAAATCTTTTTTAAAGTTGTCCTTAATGTTTTTCATATAAAAATTCGCAACTCTTGTTTTTCAGGTGAAAATTGGCAACTTGTCAAGAACAACGCTCCTGGTAGAAAACCTATATCATGATGACATTACTTCTGTCTCTGTGAAAGTGTTCCTGGGAGAAGTTAGAAATTTGAGCCGATGGTAAATATAACATTTTATCTTATTTCAGGAGATATTAAATACTTTCACCGTGACCATACTTTAACTATGCACAAAAATTCGAATGGTAAAGAAAAATGTGTATTTTGCACTTGAAAATAACATCTGCATAGTAATGCAGTTTTACAATTGTTCATTAGTGAACACATTTTTTTAATTCAGCTTTTATATTAATGCAGGCTACCTCGAGAAGTGAATGACAACGCGTATTATTCGATGAGGTCCGACGTCTATATGTTTGCCGTTGTGATATGGGAGGTGTTTAATGCCCGCGCTGTGTCAGCAGACATATCTCCTTTAGCTTTGGTTCCATATGCCTACATTCCGATAGATAAGGTAAAACACAATATTCAAGCTAAGTGGCAGAAAAAATGACTAAACGTAGGTAATATTTGGTCAGTTTTTTTACATTTCAGGATATTTATTTGATCATATCTACTGTGCACCGAGTTCAATACATAACTTTTAGCTTGAAGAATTTCTTTCAGGAGAGAACTTACGAGGTATTATATTATTTCGATAAATGGTAGTTTATATATTTTACTTAAGTTCATTAGAAATGCAGACATGGCATTTCAGAGAAGTGATAACATATTTTCTTCCGTTTCCAGCTCTCAGGTATACACAGCTGTAGAAGAACACTTCAACAGCCCGAAGACTGCCCAGAATGGGTGTATTCCCTTATCAAAAGGTGCACTTCAGATCCTGCATTTCGCCGACCACTGTTTCCGCAAATCTGTAGATGCTTGGAATCCGAGTAGGTGTACATTAACTCAAGCTTTTGTCATTATATTGCGATCTTTTTTTCATTTTTCCCTTTTTTCTGACAATTGTGTGTAAAATATACTAATTGCAGTGTAGTTTTAAATAATTAAAATTTGCTATCTTTCATGTATTCAGAAACCCAGAGGAAGATCCATTGAACATTGTGTTGAGGCGTCGTTTAGGTGGCCCAGTCAACGAGACGTCAAGCGCCAGTGACAGTGATACGCCTATTGTTCCGCCATTAAATGGTGATCAATCTGCAAGGAAAGAACCCACAATTGCAGATACTATTGAACAGACCGAAGAGATGCGAAATTACTACGACATCGTGAATGACTATCTGGACCAGGAAGACCATGCTATCTATAGCTTTTATGAAGTTGGAACGTTAGATGACCAAGAAAGGAGAAAATCTAATTATATTGAAAAGCCGTTTTACGAAAACCAAGAGACTGCGGCATTTATGCCGGTCAGTTCCGAGTACGCCGAATTTATAGATACGGCAAAGATGGTTAGAAAGTCGCCACGTTTTATCCAACTAATAAAAAATGCAAAGAAAAGGATGACCAACGTTCTTTGGAAGAGAAGTTCGAGGGACAAGGAAAGGTCGCCAGATTCAATCAATGAAGAGCTTTATGATGAAGCAACGTATACCTGCCCTGTTTACTATGGCAATCTCGTTGAAGGTAGCTTACTTGCTTGGTCTAGCGAAGAAATCTATGAAGAACTGGGTGAAGTAAACATTTACGAGAGGCCTTCATGTAGCAATCAGGGACTGCCTATTGCTCCCATACCCTCTACCAGGGCCGCGGTTCCCCCAGTAAATGGTGAACAAACCGCATTGAAAGAACTCGCAGTTACAGACACCTTTCAACAAACCGCTGAGCTAACGTTGCCGAAAGAAGAATATGGTCACTGCCATATAGCATATGACAGCGAAAACAGCGGCAATTATGATGACGTTGTCTAGCTACAGCTGTGGCAAAAGCAGACAGTTTTGATAATATGCACCCTTTTTCTAAGCAATGATGCCCATGGTCAGACCTCTTTTTTGACCACGTCGCCTTGGTTAAACGTATCAGTTACTTTGACCGTTTCCCCAATTTATTTAGGGGTGGAAAGCAGTAAGCGTCAGGCACCCAAGATTCAAAGAGCAGTGAAAGAGTACTGGAATCTAACCTTCAGTCTATATGCCTCTGCGGCAATCTAACGGTCAATTTACAGTAATCTAAAAACTTGGGTAGGTTTACCCTCTACCACTGATCAATTTTTTCACTATACAACATTGTCACAAAGGTTGTCCCACCCCCATTTCCATGTACTTATATTTACAAATGATCACCTTACAGCTGTAAATTGTTAGAAATAGTGTCTAACATGATTAATTAAGATTTTTTTGACCAATGCTGTATATGCACATATCTCTCTAGCTTATTCTTTACACTATTATCTGTTCAGTGAGAATTTTGATATAGAATTAACATCAACACTCAGCTGGTCCTTATTGTTTTTAGTTGGAGTATTAGCGCTATATGCTGGAGTGGTATTGACTGCATGGGTATCTTTTTTATCTTCCCAAATTCTTCCAAAAAATTCCAATTATGCTGGCGTATTTGCAACTGAATTAAATTCCCCAAAGACAGAGTTTAATCCTACCCCACACAATTTTGGAAGGTAAGACACTTTTGTATAGGCCTACATTTAAATTTAACACATTAAACAAAGGCTTATTAATTATATGAGAACACTTATTTGTGGTTTATTTATCTATAGAGCATTCCTTGTTTAACTCACTTATACCTGTCTATTAATATATCAGTATTATTATTACTAGTCATTCTCTGTTTTAATTTCATCTATGTAATCAAAATCTATCATTTTCATAAGTTTGGTCGACCCTGTTAGTGCCAGGAATGGTTGACCTACCTGGCTGTAAATGTTACACATTTGATGTAGAAGAAAAGGAATTTTGTAAAACTGTTTATGCCCTTTTCTTTAAAAGTTACTCTTTTTTTATTAAGAAGAATGTTGTTGGATAAAAAGACAAAATCTACAAATTAATCATTTTCTTTATCCTATAAAATGACCACTGACAGACCAATAAATTTCTTTCAAACATACAACAGTACAAAATATTTTAATTAGACTTTGATCGTTTAAAACAGTAGAAAATCAGCAAATGAGTGCATGATCATGTATGTCCACATCTGCCTTAGTTTACATGTATATAGATACATGAGGATAATGTATGGTGCATAGATGTTATAACCCCACTGTGTAACTCATATAACATATGGCATATAAATATTAGCACTAATAACAGCATCTAATATAATACAATAGTTTAGTATTCCTTGTTAGAGTATCTATAGATAATTTCACTACTCCAATACATAGTCAATAAAATGTAATTTAAAGAATGTGATCAATTGTTTACTGAGACTAATTGGGAACCGAGTCTTCTTTCTTCCTGAATGTGCATATACCATTTTACTCTCTCTCTCTCTCTCTCTCACACACACACACACACACACACACACACACACACTGCTTTTTCCACCTTTGAAAGCACACGACTCCAAAACTTGTGTTCTCGGCATCATTTCTTCAGCCAATGTCATATTTTCTATACTACATATTCAAAACTTCCAGCACAATCAGTTATTAAACAGACAAAACTGAGGTTAAATATTCACCTTTTTAGCCATAAGCAAAGCAGCTCAACCATCTGCAAAGTTTCTTTCACACTGACATAGAAATGCTCAGTTATGTGACCAAGTTAAGCAGTGCTTTAAACCTACCAATTAAAAGATATCTCATACTTGATTTGAACTTATTTGTATTAAATCTCCATAATATATGTATACATACGTATACATATACATATACATAGTGAATTATTATACAAATTAAAAAACAAGACAAATACTATAAACCAAAGCTGAAAAATAAACAATCCTGTGTCTATTCTGCAAGCAACACTTTTTACTAATTATATCTTCTATAGAATATAGAATATAGACAAAAATTTAAAGACCATTTTAAGCATATAACAATTACTACTAACAGAATGTATGCCAATTAATCTTTTCTCTAAAATACTATACACACTACGTTAATCAAGGCTTAAATCATACTTAAATTTACTAAGTAAAACCAGTCTTGTGCAATCAACAGAGTAGTAAGACAGTAGTATAATTTGGGTCATGAATATAAATACGTTTAATGCTATATAAATTACCATTTAACTGTACCTGGTGCATATTTAATAAGTGCGGGGTTGCAAAACAAGGCTTTAAATATTTCCCTTGCAAAATCAACATATAAGCCAATCCAAAATGCAATATCATAAAACAGCCAGCATATCATAGTCAATATCATAAAAGCAGCCATTCTTACATTGAAAAAATGTAAAAATGGACAAGTAATCAATAGCAGAGGGAACTATGATATTCAATGTCAAGTAAAACAATTCATGCATTATTAATCATACTGTTATCTATTATCTAATACCATTCAATCAAAAAACTCTATTTAAACAACATAATTTAATGCCATTTTTTTTCTTTTGAGACCTCTCAATATATATTTTATTCTGACTTTAATATTAGCCTTCTATACTACTGCCAAAATTCAATTCTTCTTGTTCAGCATACAGAATCGTCATTGACATTTTACTAATTACACAAAAGACCAATCTGTAAAATATGACAAGCGTTCCCCCAATGTGACAAACATGATTCTCTAAAATAGATTGTATAGCCATCAATACAAAGCATTCTAACAACAATAGCAAAAAGCACCTACACTATATACATTTTTCATTAAAGCATATGCAACATTTTTCCTTTTTTACCCTCCCTTTTATAAAACCATAATCCAAATCTATATAATCATGTTGTCTCACAACAGGCCATGTACAAGTATACAAAATAACTTTGGCAATCTGGTACGTACAATATAAACAAGTAGCTAAATATTCCCTATAATATGCAATTGTAAAACAATCATCTTTGGAGCAATTTGTGCAGAATATCTGCTAAATATCTTAGCAAACATCTCACATGGCTGACACTGGATTTTGAAACGATGGAAATAATCGATGATTCTTTATAAAAAGAGATTATTTAGCTGGTATGAAAATAATGTTGAGCATGGTTTGTGATATGCAAAATAACATTTCTTTCTTCTGATACATGTTCATGCAATGTTTAATTGTGACTATTCATTCAACTTTGGCCATTTTGGCTATCCCTGTTGACACGGAAGCGAGGCTGTTTGAGTGGCGAGTTGGATACACTGCCGTTACTGCCACCCTCGGCTTTATTCTGCGTCTTTCTATCATTATTGTTCATAACAACATCGCCATTAGTGGTCTGATGACTCTTTGCGATAACTTTATGTGGATGGAGGTAAAATTTCCAAATTGTGTAAACAAACAATCCCACAATGCCAAGAATCCAGAAACAGGCAACAGGGAATGGAATGGGCTTAGAAACAGTCTGCCAGTCAAACTTGAGCACTATAAGAAGCTCTGTTATAATTATAGCAGCTATCATCCAAGCCTGACGACCAAACTTCTTACAATTTCTGCAAAGACAAATTGTGAGTTTTAAGAAAAAAAATACTTCCTTTCACAGTTTGCCATACATGCTAGTATTGGACCTTTAATTAACAAAAACACCTCTTGCATCCTGCATTGGTAAGTAACACAGAATCTCTTTAAAAAATTGCCTAACATAACTCAATCAATAAATCTGCCGCTAAGCATCATTTTAGTTCTAATAAGCTAAGTTTCATAACCACACTGACAATGAAAAGTCCACATTTTTATGAAGCCAAAACCGTGCAAAGGTAACTACAATATCATTGAAAGATATTACTACAGAAACCTGCTGACTTACGGGTCGTCAAGAAACTGGAAAGCCTCCCTCATAGCAACAGCCCCTGCAAACAGGAAGAACACCAGACGTCCCAAACATAAGTAGTGCTCAGGTGGAATCCACAACACAAATTTCAGGTAGAATGTGTTCAGTTCTGCAGCCAAAAACTGAAAATTAAGTAATTCAAAAATTATAGTTAATGGCATGGATTTCAAAAATGGTACATGTAGTTGGTCTACAAAAGATTACATGCTGTTTACACCAATATTATTGAGCCAAAGATTTTGAGTTTCTAAAAAGGCATGATAGTAATAGTAATAGTTTAGAATGACTAAAAAAATATCACACAAAATTACAACACTGAAATTAACATATTTGCTTGATACAAATTTAAGAAGAAAAAGGCAGCATTATGGGCTGCTGTATTGGGAAAAATCACTAAAACCTAAAATAAACTAGACTAAGAGCGCATTCTCAACGAATTAAGCCAGGCTTTACAAAGCCGGTGACCTAAAAATGGCGGACGTACATGAAAGAAAAACCGCCTAATCTTTTAATAGTCTCTCCGCCTCTCACACGCCTCCCCACACGTCGTCCCTGCGGGGTACAGTAATTAAATCTCGGCTCCGAACATTAATATTTCCGTGAATATCTCTGGTGATATTATCTCCGTAGATAGTCGATTCATTGCTGCTCTACGGGCCAAATTATTCCTTTTTCGTCTCTGTTTTCAAAGATAATAGAACAGAAGAGCTTTTTTCCTTCGATCGCCTTCAGCCGCCATGCTTTCTTCACCACGAGTTTAACTGATGAGCATGCGCACTTAATATTTCTCAGGTAGCTTCCGCATGGCGAACGGAGTCGCGATTTAATTACTGTACCCCGCAGGGACGACGTGTGGGGAGGCGTGTGAGAGGCGGAGAGACTATTAAAAGATTAGGCGGTTTTTCTTTCATGTTCGTCCGCCATTTTTAGGTCACCGGCTTTGTAAAGCCTGGCTTAATTCGTTGAGAATGCGCTCTAAGTGTACTATTAAAATGAAACCATTATGAGCCTGATATGAAAAGTTCTGATTTCTCTAAATGTCTCACCATAATAATGATTCCCAACATTGCCAACCATCGCTTCAAGCTGAATGTGGGCCTCCAATCGAAGTCCATCCAGCTGTAGGGGGTGAACTGGGAAGCAACACGCTGGAGACGGCCTCTGTAACAAAATAAGGTGAAAAATTACATTTGTATAAATTATAATTGTGCACTCTAAATGGACCAGATGTTTAAATTAGAGGCCCAACTGATCACCATAAAACTAAATTATATCTATGATAATTTTGTATAAACCATCAATTTTGAAATAATACATATCTTGACGTGAAAGTAAATATGAAATCTAGCCTCCGTTCCTTACAGGTGAGCTGGTGCATGTATCATTCTATAAGCTGTTTTCACGATTCATCTGATTCAAATTCACAGTAATCAACACACCAGCAGCAGTTTAATTCTTGCCAATGTGAAAGAACAGGCCCCAAGCCGGGGTGGGGGTGGGGGGGTTCAAACAAACTGCTTTTTGGTGGGAAAAGGTCCCCTCTGAATTAAAATTGATCTTGGTACACAAAGGTTTCACGGTAAAAGGTCCACTTTTTCAGAAAAAGAGCCCCCTCCCCCCCTTTGAAATAACTGGCTACAGGCCCAAAGAAACAGAAGAAATCTTGACATGCAATATTACTAGAGGTGCCATGTATTAATGGAATATTGAACGGATATAACCCCAGGTGGAATGATGCACAAAGTGATACATGTACCGTAATTTCCCACTATATTCAAACAAAAAGGAATAATCACATTTTTGAAAATAACATCATACTGGTAATATCTGATAAAAATGGCCTTGAGTTTGGAATTTTGGGAGAGAATATAGTTTTATATGACAGAATTTTTGTGAGGAACACGATGAATCTTTAAAAGATAAGAGTCTTAAGAGATTCATTTTTTTTTTTCATCCAAAAGAGGACTAAGCAAAAGATCTTAAATTACCAGTATTCGCAGAAATTCTCAACTGCTCTTTGGTGCAGTCTTCCTCAGTGATATTGTTTGACCATTAAGTGGAGTTGTGGTCAAAATGATGTTATAGACTGGACTAAGCCTGTGCCCCCCACCCCCCAACCACAGTTAATTGTCATTGAATCTTTGAAAGATATTAAAAAGAAACAAGGGAGGCTCTTAATTTTTGTGAGGAATTATTGTAATTTCCATAGTGTTAAAATTGCTTTTGTTCTTACCTGTATGTGTGTATTTTCCACATCCCCCTCCAGTGGTAGTGTTTTAGTGAGAGATATTTCAGAGTCTTCATACCCAAGTAGATACCCAGACCATTACACACTAAGGCATCCATTATCCACTGAAGAAGATTATTGAAACTTACTGTTGGACAGTATGCTATGATATGAAAATGAGAAGGCATTTACAAGAACACACACACAAACACACACACACACACTACAGTATATATATATACAATGCATAAAAAGAACTTGGGGGATACTACTCTTTGTATATTAAATACATGCTTCAGAAATGGAAGGGGTAGATAATTTTGTCCCCTCCATTAATTCCAACTACATGTGTGTTTACGTGTTCATATGCGCCTGTGTTTAAAATGTTTGCAGGAAAATGAGTATGCGTACACATTTGTGAGAACCTATGTGGGATGGCAACTCAAATATAGCAAATGGGATATTCAAACTAAAACAAATCTGCAAATTGACAGTAATCAAGAGACAACCCCATTTTGATAATCTGTCTTAATCTCCATATATACATTTATTTTGACTAAATTTCAGCACCAAAAGTATTGAACATACTGTGTGTGTACATTAGTGGTCATTGTAGCATGATATGTCATTAGCCATGAATTTGTAAATAAAGATGCAGGCCTAGAAAGTTTTCTTCTACACTTGAAATTATGTCAGACCCCTAGATTCCGTGCTTTCCATTCCTTTGCTTTCACATCAAAAAGGCATATTCATTATATCACTAAAGAGTTCACACTTTAATCAGCCATGGCTTGATGGTCAGTTAGTGGACAAGATGTCACAAGAAGTTCTTTACAAATTTTAAGGAATTTTGAGGAAACACTGTTTTTCAGGAGAAAAAAAAAAGTGAAATTCAATACAATTTCAACTGAATTTGGTTTTCCTAACACTTCAAAAAATGCCTTTTTTCATCCCTTTCAGTATTTGCCTTTTCTCTTGGAAAAAGTCTGCATTCATGTTATATACATATAAAAGTTTTACATGCAGTTGTACTCACATGATCCCACCAGCATTCACTAAAATTGGGCAGCTGGTGCTCTAGGGTATACTCTAGAACCTCAAACATGATACTGAGCACAGTGCACAACCAGTAATCTCGCAGGATCAAAGTCTGGAAAAGCAAAAAAAAATTGGATCTACATTTTTGCCATCTTTTGTAAAGAAGGAATACAAATTACTTTCTACATGAATTGAACAGATACTTTCACAAGAGGTTTTTTTTTATTTCCCAGGACCAGTATATAATTTTGCTGACCTTTTCCTTCTTTCACTCTACAGTATGAAATTA
Organism: Lingula anatina; assembly: GCF_051362555.1. NCBI lineage: Eukaryota > Metazoa > Brachiopoda > Lingulata > Lingulida > Lingulidae > Lingula > Lingula anatina. Next base: position 21,098,716 of record NC_141767.1, read on the forward strand.
TCTATCCCATCTAACATTTTTTGAAAGAGGGCTCTTACTTTTATTGAATGCACATTCAATAATGTATCATACTTTGAACTTATTTACTTGCACTATCACTATGTAATGAGTGAATAATAATAATAATAATAATAATAATAATAATAATAATAATAATCTATGTTCCGTATACATAACAAAATTGAAAGACGTCTTAAAATAACATAGAAAGAAAAGAAAAAATGATAAACTTGACTACAGCACATCATAATTATTTCCAAATCAGATACCAACAGGATATATCAGATATTCTAGCTTTGTGTGTTCATTTAGCAGCTCAGTGCTTTGATAGTTTCACTCCAGTAATGACTCTAATCTAAAATCAATGCTGATGCATCTATACGTGGAAATGGTATTATAATCTGCAGGCAACTGATTCCAATAAAGACTGATACACATTACAATACAGTGGAATGCAGTGCAGTGCAATACAGTACAGTACAGTACAATGCAATACACTACCATTCAGTACAATATAGTACAATGCAATACAGTGCAGTCAGTACATTACAGTATAGTACAGTACAATACAGTAGACTGCAGTATAGTGCAATATGCTACAATGCAAGACAGTGCAGTGCAGTACAGTAAAGTATAACAAGGGCGGATCCAGGATTATTTGAAGAGGGGGTCCGATTTTTCAGGAATGACAGGCCACGACCCTCCTTGGAGTGTTTTGGAGGGCAAACAGTGCCATTTGGAATATAAGAACTATAAAGCAGCTAGTCAAAATTCTAATTCCAAGAGGGGAATATCAGTGACATCCCCCCCTCTAAATCCACCACTGTATAGTACAATACATACGTATATGGCAATCATTGGATCTTTTCAATGGGCATAAAGTATCAATCTTTCAGTGACATTATTTCAGAACTATAAAACTTATATTTCTATATAGCACTTGTGGTGCTTTTACTGCACAGAATTCAAAAATAAGGTAACCTGCTTTTCAATTTTGCTGCTACCACTCAATAAGACTGTTCTAATTTTAAGAAATTATGACTTAAAAATACAGTACATGTGAAACTCACTGTTTCCCCATGTAAAGAGTCATTACCGTACTGCAAACCCAATGCTCATTGCAGTTGAACTTTGTCTATAATAGAACTGCAGCTACTTACTTTTAACCACCAACCAAAGAAATGTGTAGGAACAAAACCATCCATTTTATCCTGAAAGTAAAATGCATGAAAATATACAAGCTGATAAATGAAATAATACTTAAGCATTGTTTAACAAAATTTATACCAGAACTATCTTTGTCTCAATACTTTTAAAGACAGCTATCCTCAGAGTCCTGGGCTTGTATCATGGTACAATATGACAAGTACTTGTAAAAAAAATAATACCTGGCCATCACTTGAACAGAAGAGGGTTTTTACTTAAAATTTTCTATGCTTTATTTATAGCAAAATTTTACTCTTGCAAAACAGATAATTTTTGTTAAACATCAAAAGTTTTTTAGACACAAATTGAACATTTGAATCAACATTTTCAGCATTATTAACAGGACAATATTTTGAGAAAAACTATAATTTGGTTTAAATTTCATGAGTTATTACCATACTTTGTAAACTTGGACCACGCCCCCTGTTACTCTTACCTTGAGATTGTGGAAGGGATCCTCAAGTTTAGAAGGGTCATATATCAAACAATTGCCACCATAATCCTTCTCTGGAAGTGGCTGACCCAGTGTTTCATCAAAAAAAGTCAACAACTTTCTGGCATTATCAACAGTCTGAAACAAAAAAAAAAATGCTTTTTCGTGTCAAATAAAGGCATAATAATCATCTTTTTATTCCGTTCTTCAGTGAATGGCTGCTCTCATATGCAAAATTCAATACTTGCTGAATAATAAATGCCAAAATCACTTGATATTTATTTTCATGCTATCTTCTCTTATTCCTCAGAATTTGTATCTTGGTACATGTGCCAACTACTTTGTTCTTTAACTATTGGTAGTAGGCCTTCAAACAAAACTGTAAATCATAAAAAATTATTCACCAAACAAATCATAAAACAATGGTTTAATATGAACAACAGGATAAGTGCAAGTGAGTAAATGTGTAAAAACCTTACCTGGAAAAGTAGGAAAATCAGGGCTAATTCATATACAATACTAAGGCACAGGATCAATCTCCAAAAGGCTGGTGATCGAGAAATAAAAAATAAAAGAAGAAGTCACTTCAAACTCAATTCAGTAGGTCAAACAAAACATTCACAGTAGCGGTTCAATCTACAAAGACTTTTACGTCAACAGAATTTTTCCCCCCGAAATATAACCTTCAGTCATGTGAATCAGAAATTGGTGAAAAGCACACAAGTCATTCACAGTTTAAATGTCCATGCAAAAAAATGTATGTGATACACTGGAACAAAAGCCCAGATTATCAAATCAATTACATTTGATTTATATTGCTTTAAAAATCCATGCAATAAACATAATGCACTGAATGCAATCATAAAAAAAAGGAGAACCAGTCACTCAGCAAAGCTGGTAACTATAAACATAATATTCCAAAATAACTACACTATTGACAGCAGATGGGTGGTGGGATACCTGCTTGAAAATCGTTTGATTAAAGTGACCTTAGTTTCATTTACGAAAAAAAAAAAAAAAAAAAAAAACAGCACACTTTTAAAATTAGAATTAAATGACATAGTTTCATTTAAGAAAAAATGTAACTATTTTTAAATTAACATGTGTCCTTAGATGAAGCAACTGTATTTTTCTCCTTTCAAGATGTCAGAAATAGAACTGAATGTAAACTGTCTATTCCAGCTATTCCTATAAAAACAAATAGTTGTCAATAAAAGAATTTCCATTACAAGACTACGTTAATGCAGTTGATGATTTGGACATAATGAATAAACATATCAGTGTATTAAAGTCACTGTTTACATCATTTTGAAAGAAATTCTTTTCTGTGCATAAGTGTTATATATATAAGACTGTCATTCATTTATTTCTCTGCTGATAATCTGCAGGTTAACTTAAGGCAAGCATAAGGACCAGACTTTCTAATAACAGAACTTGCTCATTTGAAAAAAAAATCTGAAGAAAAAGGAAAAAGATGGAGGAAGAAGAAGAAGAAGAAGAAAAATATTAAATCTACACCTTATATGGACCTGATTGGCTGTGCCACAAGTGCCAACAAAAACAATCCTAGCATTGATAGCAAAACCAATGTTCACAAACAACTCATCCACCCATGTGGAATTTAAGAGCAAAGCTAAATGCAAGCATTTCAAGTCAATTTCCACTGTAACCTTAAGCTTATATTGGTGTTTACTGCACCAAAGATTGATGACCATCATAATCACAAATCCTTTTAAGTTGTTACACCATCAGATTTCTTTTTACGACACTGTAGCTGTTTTGAAAGCTATTTCCAATTAGCAAAGTCTCCAGAACAGAAACATGTTTAATTTACTATAAATATGTTCCAACATCAAGAAGACAACATGCTGGATTGAGTTGTGGAAAACAACCAATACAAACTGATATCCTTAACCATTGTGGAATACTAATGACTGCCCATCACATTATCAGATGGTGTAATTACTTTATTTAAAAAACAATGCATGAAATGAGTGCACAAAGGTGTGTGTGCGAATTACTCTTATTATCATACTATTGAATTTATTTATGTTATTAAGCCAAAACCTAAGTATAAAACTATGCTCAAACTGAATTTTAAGAAATGTTATTATAAGAAATGATCTATTAAATATCTTGTATAAATTTCAGTTTCAAAGTTGCTACTGACATACATCATGCATACAGCAGTCATACTTTCAGTCCTTGTGTAATGCTACCAGGAGATCACAGCAATTGGGATATCATGATGTATTAACTACTTTTTAAAAAGACATACTGTCAAAGCATGATATTGTGCAAAAAGCTATGCATTAAACCAGGTTTCAAATTGAAAAAAATAAAAATAAATTTTTTTTTAAAAGTCAGATCAAGGATTAATCTGCATATTCTACAATGCCATGTATCTACAATTCACTTGAACCAAAATATGATTTTCAATACAACAAAGCTAGGTGCCTTATTAGAGAATAAATAATGTTCTCACCTGGATGTGGTCTTTTAAATGGTCCATCAGGAGTCTGTGTAACACCAAATAGTAAAAATGCTAATATCACTGCAGTGATTCCTCTGAAATAAACAGCAGACACATGAGGCTGGTTTTAATAAAAAAAAAAGTTATCTGCATTATTTCATGGAGTTTCATCCCTGTTGCAGTATTCAGGTGAAACAAAATAAATAAATGTTAAAAATAATAATAAGAAGAAAAGTGCAAATTGCAGCGATATGTGCTTTATTCCACTACAATAATATTTTTATTCATTTTATGTGCCAATGCCTAACATTAATTGCATATCTTGCAGGTAAAAATATTACAGCTTTCGAAAAATAAATAAATAAATAAATAAATAAATAAATAAATAAATAAAATAAAATAAACTCAATATGTTATCATTATTCAATAAAAAAATTCATAAACAATTTAATAACACAAATTATTCAAAGAAATATCTGCTTCAACTATAAAATAAAACTTGTATAGTGAAAAGCTATGACAACCATGGTGACATTTTTTTCCACTTTTCCACTGGCAATGTATAATCTAAACAGTCATTTACAAATAACAGATTGACATATCTATTGCATGTGATACCCAATGCAGACGCACTTGGGGTGTTAAAAAGGCTCATTTTTGTCCCTTAAAATGTCTATATCATCATAAAAAGAACATTAATTCAATTGACTGATTATGAATACATACATTTACTAAAAGTTGTCATATGATGATAAATAATGAATAAGCACTACGTGGGTTTGAAAGTAATGCAATAATTTCCTGTGCACCACAGAAAAATTGGGACTATGGCATAATGATGTGCGAACATATTCTGGCAGTAGATTGCCACCTATTTCTGACACCTTGTTAAAACAATTTCCCCAGAGGATGAAAACTGCATCAATGCCATCACTAATGGAAACAGTGAAAAATATGGCCTGTAATCACCTTTTTGTGTTATACTCCACATTTACTGTTGGATCCTCAAAGAGTGCCACATAGACCAGAATGCATGTGAATATCACCAGGACGCTTATTGTGTGAGCTCGCCTGAAATAAAAAAAAAAATTAAAAATTGACAAAAAGTTCAACCCCTGTTAATGAATATATGAAAGTACCTTTACAATTAAATTACAATTTATACAAAACCTTTCAATATGTGAGGCTACCAGCATTTCCTCACAATTTCCTAAGGTTGGAGAAAGACAATTAAAACCAATGCCCAGACCCTAGAAACATCACCATAACAAAGAAAAACAAAACATTCATTAAAATCTCTCATAATTCATAACTATCGCTATTGGAAGAAGGCCTCTAGGTGTACACAGGTATAAAATCAAAGCAATCACTGTGACAGAGGACAAAAGCCAGTCGTTGGAATTAAACTTATAATGATGTATACATATACTTGCAGACACACAATTAAAAACAGGCACAAAGATAGTAATCAGTCCTCAGAATCCTTTTATATAAAGAATATTTGAATAATGAAGCTCATTACAAGAAATAATCAGTATTCCTTCAATTTGCAGTGGTGGTAGCTAGTACAGTAGATGTCAACTGAGAAGGTCTATGTTTCAATATGGTCTGACTCCAGGAATACCAGCTGCCTGCAGCGAAAAACATGTAATATCCCAACACAACCAGTATGAGATATTCATGGATTCTCTTTCTCATCAGTAAGGGTACTATTGATTGCATCCATGGTGATTTTCTATGTTATCATAATGGGTTAATCTCAGAAGTCACATTCAAAAACAAAAAATTAAGTGTTGAAATGAGCAAAATTATATCTATCACCCAGGGGCAAAGAAAAACGATCAAAACTTAAACAAAAAATATAGTTACCAGAAAAATGTCATAGTTCCATCATCAAACAGATGTTTGTCATTCATCTTATCTTCCTCCCAATCATGGGCTGTCTTTCTCTGCTCCTCCTCGGTATGAGCCATTTTTGATACTTTTGACACCATATGACCCCTTTCTTAGTAAAATTTCCTAAAATTAAAAAGGAAAAAAATTGGATGAAAGAATGAAAAGCTGTGACTGGCATCTTGCAAATATACCAGTAAGGTAACTTCTTAATGACTTGATTCATCATAGTAGGCAAGCCTCAGCACAAAAGGATAACAGTTCTGATTTCATTAATTTCCCAGTCATGTTCAACAACCCTGAAAACTGATAAACATGCATTTCTAGGATAAAATCACTTTTCTCTTTACTGTAGAAATGTTTCCCTTACAATATTGGTAAGCTAATTGCAACTAAGAAGTGACCATTGTAATGAAAATCTTCTGAGATGGTCTATGATGAGGCTGTCTACAGTCTGCAGTATCAGAGAAAAAAAAAAGTGCCAGAATCTGCATGAAGTGGGGTTAACTTTTTCCCCAACAATTAAGGTTAAAACTCTATCCACTGAGAATGTCATCTAAGATAATAATAAAAAGTGACACACAAAAACACTGTTGAATTCATATTGTTGTTCAATAGACTGTGATTTGACAGAACATGTTAAGAGACAACAACCTCGAAAATATCCGTAGATAAATTCTGTCTGTGACTGTCAGCTTATATTTGTTGCCACAGTGCAGTAGGTAATCTGCCATTCCTCCAAATACCATGAGAGTCGTGAGATTTTGTGCTATCTCAAATGATCCCTGTTGTCTAAATGGTGCCCTCAACATCAAAGTTTGCTGATATTGTCAACAGTGAAGAATATTATTAAAATGGATCTATTTCTAAGATCTGCAATTTTTATCAAAAAAACTTACATATAATGAAACTTCTAGTTGTTCCTCAAAGCCATTGTTATAAAGACTAGACTTATGAACTGTATTGCCTTGTGCACTCTGTGGCCTTATAAAGAGCTCAATAAAATCATGGTATAATTAACCTTTCACACAAAGTCTTAAAGACAGCATCTGTATCTTCGGTTGATCCTGAAAATCTTTCTCGTCCCACGCTTATGAACTGTATGATTTAATGAAAATCCCAATAAAATCATGGCATAATTAACCTTTCATGTGTAGACTTAAAAGCTTTATAGGTTTACAGTAAACAGATTCCCTTTTTGCTCGTAAGCTATAAATCATACCACGACAATGCAAAATCCCCCTCCCCCCTCAAGACACACACTTACAAGCACAAGCACTGCTCTCTGTTCTCAGCATGGAATAGAAAGAGAGAGTGAAACATCCACATCTCAATCTGAACAGACAGACTGCATCATCCTGTTTCCATGACATTTGTTTGAGATGGAAAAGTTTCTCCACATGCAAATTCTGATAACAGCCAGCCCTGATAACAACCAGTCTCTTACCGGCACTCACTGACTGCACTTTAATGTTTGTTTCACCTTCACCTTCTACAATAAACCATGGTCCTTTAAAATACAAAAGACCCACTCATGCAAAAAATGACTAAAACTTCTTTTATGCTTTATTCAAACAGTACTTCTATTATGTTTTTACAAATCATGAACTCGATCAATAACTATTGAACAACCTGGGTGATTGACATCATCTTTATTTGGTGTTTTACTAACAATTAACAAATTTAATTTAAGACATTCATATAAGAATATAAGTTGGACCACGCCTATGTCTTTTTTGGAAAAGGAACACATTATATGATATAGAATACCTTTAGGGTCTAAAATGCTTTCTTACTTGAGGTCAGCTATTCAATATTGTTTAATATGCAAAATCTTATTGATAAATTGCAATGCAATTAAAAATTCAAGTTGCCATTCAACAGTTAATATGAAAGATGTTCAAGAAAAAAATTGTGCCATGATGAAATATATACAATTATGATTAAATGTTTTTTTTTATATTTTATTGCTTAAAACACTCTTCATAATTTATGCTGCTTTTACATTAAATGGGTAAGGGCTTTCCTTTTGATTTGCTTGCTAGTTTTAGTCATTTTTCCACAAGCAAAACACTTGAAATTACCCTTTATTTTACAAAATGAACAAAAATTAAATTAAATGATAGAAAGTCAGGTTTGTTATTAGAAGAAAGAACTGTATGACATGCCATCTTACTGTCTAGGCCCGATTAAAGATTTCCATTAAATTTGACAGTATATCCGACATTTGCACATTGAGCAAGACAACTATTTGTCCATGCAAAACAACTCCACAATAATATAAAAAACGTAATGACAAAAATTCATATCTCCTTAGGATCAAAACTGGATTATGTCATAAGCACAAAGTGTATAAAGAAAAGTCATATTTTCCTGTATCAGGGCATGTATGTTATAAAATTAAAGCAGTCAAAAATTACATAATTCTACATTGGACTCATTAACTGCATCATCTTAAATCTATTGATCAAATATACTACCAGTACAATCTCAGCTCTACACACACTATGGGAACAATTATTGCAGTTATTCCTATGTGTCCCACACCAAAATGATTAAACCAAGTTTCCAACATTGACTTGGCCAAAGTGCACAGATTTAAGAGGGACAGTAGTGAGTACAAACAAATAGAATCAGTATCTATCGGAGGTTTCTGACATAACACAGTTACATATCACAAAACGCTCTTTCTCAATTTCACTCTTCCATGGAGGAAATTTCCATCACAGCATCTTTATCTCAAATGCTTACAGATAAGGTATAACTTGATGGGAAAATCTGCATCAGTCTGATATTTGCTCAGTCTGAGTGTCAGCTGACTTCTTTATACAACATGTACATGAAACATCTCTGCTATCAATTGTGTATATGCAGTAGTTCTTTCTATCATAAGCTACTGCTCATAACTGCTTCATGTTTATATAAAAATGTGCCTTTGTTTTTGTTACTTTTGAATCACCCTAACTGTAGCGCCCCCCCCCCCCCCCCCCCACTTCAATTAACCTAACATGTACATGCGCGTGCCTTTTGAACCTATTAAAAACAAAACCCATCAACACAGCCACTCAATGACAACCTGGATCTATACAGCTATCAATATGCTGTACATAAACTTTCCCATTAAAAGCACAGTATTTGTTAAGTTTACTTAACCATGTCAGTGCAAACATTTCAACATACACTTAACTTGAAGTGCACTACATACTAGCATCACTTTCCTTTGCAGCACATGTATACACTGCTGTTATATTCATAAGCCAAAATTTCCATAAAATTTTCATTCATAATCCCAAATGAGTGTATTTGTGGTGACAATATGGACATTTACTCTCATAATGAAGATATTTACAACCTTTCCATATTTAACCCGTAGCATACCATTATGCTCATACTATAGTATTTAGTGTCACAGATGTTACAAATTACACAAATAAAATGTCTTTTATCTGATCCTGAGTTAACCTTAACTGATACGATATATACTCCACTAACATGAACCCTGACTTAACACTGACCTGGATTTAAATGGGTATGACAGCTTTCTCTAATTGAGCACTATACTCTTTCTGCTGTAGGCGACAGCTAGCTAGAGCACAGGATGCTATGAGGTGTTTTTTTTAAACCTGCATTATGTTCGATATCTCAGTTAACCCAATTTTGAGGAATCCCATGTTAGGTAAAGACTATAATGGTGCCTTTACTATAAAAGCTCTCAAAAGTCCCCATATGCCTCAGCTACAACTAGGAATTATGTGCCATTAAATAATGCTATAACTTGTTTTCTAATGTAGAACACTGAGAGTACATGTGCCTGTGCCATGTTTGGATAATTGTTGGGTACTTCCATGATTTACCAACAAAAATCCAAATTAAAATAAAAAAAAAAGCACCTGAATATACCTACCACAGTTATGAATCTGGATGTCCTCCACATTGGCATGATTAATGGACTATACAGTGAAACAACCATTTCTGTCACAGCACTTCCGTACATGAATCAGGAGAATGGAAGAGACTGGCTATTACTGGTTTTAAATAGCTTCTGGCTTTCAAGATCCTAGTTATTATAATATCTTCTGAGACATGCTAACAATCTGCACCTTGGGCTTTTTAGTCACTGATCACTCACACTAATGACCTTAGCAAACTTCTAGCAAGAAACAAAATGAACTATTCAAAGATGAAGTAAATGAAGGTCACTGTGAGAGTTTGTTGCCAATTATTTATCAAATACCTTTTACTAACATCCAATGTTGTAGACTATACTCTTTGGTCTAAATTGTACTTTGTTTTCTACATCACGGAAGGTTAACGCCATATTATATAATGAATAACACCGGCTGTTTTCCAGTATTTTAATCCTAAACTAAAAAGTTGTCACTGCCATAGTTCGGTTAGTTGTTTGCTAGAGTTATGTTTGTTTGTCTTACATAAGATCATGTTGGTATGAACTTTTGAAAAAAAATAGATTTGAAAATAAACCAAATCTGCCAGCAGTCTAGTAAGCATACTGAATGATACAGGTACATATACACCAACTTATTTCAATTCATTGTGTTATTCTTTCAATTTCATTATGCAGCATGCACTGCCAATGTTTATTTTTTGTTATATTTTCCTTGTCTGCCCTTGTGAGCTAAACACATATGAAACTTATTACTGCAATAAGAACTGGAAATACTTTTCATTAAAAAATTAACTATAAGCAATTATATTGAAAAAAAAAGTTATTGTGAGAAACACCCAAACATTCAATTTATTTGAAGCTTTTAAAATATTTTTTCTCCAATTTTTGCAAGAATTATGTAAAAATTGCACTTCCTTGGTCATTAAAATTTTAAAATACAGTACAGAACATCTAGATATAATTCATTAAATCATTTTTATTATCATCTGAGATATTTGGGAAGTGTTCAACTGCCAATGATATTTTCATTGCTTAAGAGAATTTGTAAATACTCACTGATAAATCCATTCCTGCATTCTGATTCATACAGTATATTTTTCTTAAATGAGACAAACTTTTCAGAATCTCAGAAAATGTGTTAGATATTGCAGGTTCATGGAACTTCTAAGATCTATATACTGCAGGACCCGCCAACGTAATTGCCGGTCCAAATATATATATTTTCTTTCTGAGACACAATCACTTAATGGTATTGGGGTTTCTGTTCATTTAACTGTTCATTTGCTTAAATTCATTTCAACAATTTATTTTATTAATTCTATCTGCGATCTTCCTACCAAATTGAGTTTTCTGCAAAAAAAAAAAAAATAATAATAATAATAAATAAATAAATAAATAAGGCAATTTTCTTCTATCAAAGATCATCCAGTGACCCATCCCTGCACCTGGAATTGTAGCATGAAAATTCATGCATTAGCACTCCTATTGACGATTCTGATATGTACCGTCTGTGCTAGATATCGTCAATAGTCAATCGTCAATAGGAGTGCTAACGCATGAATTTTCGTGCTACTGTAATTGATGTTTTATTCGATTTCTAATCAATTTTTTTAGTTTTAGGATAAATTATTATAACTTTGAAATATTTTCAGACTTGACCAGTATACCACTTACTATATCATGCAAAATCTTTTCAACTCTCAAGAACTTAGTAATAGCTGATAATTTATATTCAAGTCAGAAGCTAGAAGTTATTGCTGGTCATTTGGGCCAATATGTAAATCATTTAAATGCACAAAATCAAAATTGCCACTTCAAAAATACTTGGTATTTGGGCAGCCAGAAGTGGAAAGTTTCACCATACCCAGAACTTTCCCACAATCAAAGCAATGACAAATGCGCCAGTATAAATCCTTCCCAATCAGCCTGAACTTGTCTCAGAGTTACTGTAACTTTACATGTACACGGTAAGTGTAACTGTAAGGCCCAATTTAATCAGTCTACTCCATGTACTTTGACTTGAGCTGGCAAAGTCTGAACTTCTAAAACTGACATGGAAATATGTCTATAGGGAATAACGCCTTCACTATTTTAAGCTGACAGTTACGGGCACGCCTATATCATGTCTACACATTAACAAAGGTACTGGTGTGGCAAGGCCAAGGTCTCTGAAGTGCGTTTCCAAGTGCATTAAATTTATTTACAAATATAAATCGCATAACGTTTAAAGCTGTGGAAAATCACATGATAATATATTACATCAGACTCTAAGCCTACCTTCTTTTGTGTTTCCAGGAATATTCCATCGATCTCCTTTATGCTTTCTTTAACACGCAAACTGCAAGAAGCTAGTCAGTCTAGAACTAATTCAGTTCATCACGCTTCCGCCTCGATGAAGCAGCACTCGAACTCAACGTACAAAGTCACTCTTAATTTGGTGTATGTTTACTTATGAAGACTCACTCAATTCTGCTAACTGATTTTCTCAGAAAAGTGTCAACTTATCATGAAAAATTAAAGTGATATTTTGTATGCTACTATAGTTTTATATCTACATTAATCTTTTTAACTTTTGATTATTAGGTATCGAAACTAATTAACATGTTAGTTTCAGCTCTGTATTAGAAATCTGCTGGTTCGTCGCTGAGTCTTTTTACATTAAGGAACTGCACCAAATCTACTTTTTCATAGCAATGATCAGGTTATTTTCGCTAAAACAGCAAAAGAAGGATGGTACTGATCCAGGTGCTAAGCCCGGAAGTCAAAAGAAAGCCTCAGCTGCACAGTTAAGAATAGCAAAAGGTAGAGTGTCACTTGATCATGTTGAATGAGGAAAAATGCCATTTTTAGATATGACAAAATATATCTGATTCAGTATTTGATTTCATTTTTGGACGACCGTCAAAATGCCCACTATTATGTGTTATTGCTGAAATTGTCACGCCTAAAATTCATTATTGATTAAATGACACGGGTTTTGATTTTTAGCTACTGTGATAAATACATGATAAATGCTTAAAATACCTATGGATACATAAGCAGATACTGGACGCTGGTTCCTATGAAACCTCAATATCCAGATCTTCTTCAAATTTGTCCAGAGACTTTGGGTCATCAAACATGTTTTCTTCTGGTAATATCCAGGTGTCTGGGTTGTATTTAATGTCTTAGTTACTCTAGTGATTATCTTTTTCAAACGCTTTTAAATTTGGGGCTGTGGCAAGTTCTTCAGGCAAAGAGTTTCAGAGCCTGGCCTATGAAGGCCAAGGTAGTTTTGTTGTGCCTTTTTACATGGTCTTGAAACTAGCAGTTTGTATTTATGGCCTCTGGTTATCCCATCTGGGGCAGGTTTCAATATTCCCTTGGATGCCTAAGTGTCATAGACCTCATGGGTGATTTTATAAGTCTCAATCATATCTCCTCAGATGTGTCCGTGTGCTGGTGCTGCTAGCATAATTCTATTAGCTGTTCTTCATAGCTCTGGTCATGCAAACAGAAGACATGCTTAGTTGTTCTGCGCTGTACATTCTCAGCTGTGTTTACGTCTTGCTTCTTATAAGGAAACCATATGACATTTCCAAATGTGGTCTTACAAGTGCTGTGTAAGTTGCCTGAAGGAGTGCTTGTCTAGATATTGGTATGCCTTTCTTATGGATCCCATTGTTCTATTGACTTTCAAAACTGCACAGCTCAAATGGGCTTCAAATGATAATTTACTGTCAGAGGATCACACTAGTAAGTGTCTTTATCTTTTGATGTCTTGATCAGTGTATGGTTATCAGCTGGACCACTCAGCTGGGTAGTACAGTTTTGTTGCCCGTGTATGGTTTCCAGGCATTTTTGATTTGATCCCATGTTATTATTTATCAGTTCTATTATAACGTTTGTATACAAACATTGAAGATTAAACCCTGATAGAAAAGAGAGAGAGTTTTGTTAATGTCTTCTAGCCACTTAAATGGGAAACTTTTTCATCACATAAACTTAGTGTATTATGACCTAAAACAAAGAACAAGACTTTCACTTTTCACAATTCATTGGCTGTGAAACTGTGGGTGTAACAGATTAATACACAAGCTGTATTTGTCTTAAAAAATCACCCAGACTTACAAATGAATGGAATTCACATACTGCATTCAAAGTATTTTCTTTCAATTCAGAATGTGAAAAGCAATGTTCATTTTTACCATCATTCTAACAGGAAAATGTTTTGTTTTCTTTTGATATATATATTTTTTTTCATTTCACATCCACAGCATGTACATGTATGTACTGCTATATGATATAGTTAGGATACATGTAGAATTTTTAGGTTGTTCAGTATATAATTTTTAACATTCATTTTCCAGATATAAATGAATTGAATCTCCCCAAAACATGTGACATAGATTTTCCAGATCTAGATGACCTGCTCAACTTTAAACTTATCATTTGTCCTGATGAGGTAAGACTTGAGAGCATGTGTAAATTGCATTTTATGTACCAGTAATTACTGGGTACATTTACAAAAATTCATTGCAGTGCAACTGAGAGGAAATCCTATATTTTATGCATTTTTAAATATCTTTGATATACCTTAATTTTTTTTTTTTTTGATTCATTAATTAATTGTTTTAATGCTTTATTTAATGCATTAAAAATTATATTTATCTATATTTTATAGTACAGTTCAACATTTTTGGATGCTATGATTATTATGAAAGCTTTAATTGCAGTATTTAAAAACAGTGACAAATTGTATGGATATTTTCAAAATCTGAGTTCTTTTCTGATTAAAAAATTTGTTTGCTTTATTATTTATGTATAATTTTTTTTATGGTTTTACTGCATACAAATAAATGGCAAAAACAGCATGTTTGATGCATATTGTATTGATGATTAAGTAATTGAATGTTTTTCTCTCTAGGGATTTTACCGAGGGGGACGCTTTGTTTTTAGTTTCAAAGTAGGACAAGGCTATCCACATGAACCTCCAAAAGTTAAATGTGAAACAATGGTTTATCATCCTAATATTGATTTAGAAGGAAATGTTTGTCTAAATATCTTAAGGTAGAGTGACTTTTTTGTTTTTCCATAAAGTAAATGCTTTCTGTAAAGTAAATGTGATGCATATGTTAGGCTTAATCTGTGTACTGAGGTTTCACATAAGATATACTAATCATCATCATAATAATAATACTTGTATATATATAGTGGCAAGAATGGCAGTGTCTTTTGAGAATATTTTCACTGTTTTATTGATTTTTCAGGGAAGATTGGAAGCCAGTTCTGACAATAAATTCCATAGTATATGGCTTGCAGTACCTATTCTTGGTAAGAAAAACCTCAGCTTAGTATATTTGGTGAAATCCCAATAACTAGTATAAATTTGTATTGCAAATTAAGGATTTTTCATTGTTCATGTTTTGTTTTGGCTTGAAAAGTTGAATAAAAAAATTGAAAGCAAAATCTACTTAAAACGTACCTATAAAGTACATAATCATAATCTTAATCATAATCACAATGTCTTAGTTAAGAGTGTCAAGTGTCAATACATCAATCCATACCTATCATTTTGCCTATTATAGGAACCTAATCCTGAGGATCCACTAAATAAAGATGCAGCAGAAGTCTTACAAAACAACAGACGTTTGTTTGAGCAAAACGTTGCCAAATCAATGCGTGGAGGCTATGTAGGATCAACATACTTTGAACGCTGTTTAAAGTAGTACTGCAAGTAAATAACAGACTACAAACCTGGAGATGGTGCTTTTTAAAATCATCAACAGGTTGCCAAACATGGATGCGAAACATAAAGCCTGTATTGACATTACACTTTTTTATATTTACCTTTTACACCATTACAGTGCTTGTGAATGTTAATGAAAAGTGGATATGAGAAGATATCTTCTTCCAGAGTTAACTTGGCATTAAAAGAGGTGTATTGTGGTGCCTGCCTGTCGGACAAAGAAACTCATCACATAATGCCCCTTATATTTATTTGTGTATCATATGATGCTGAAATATAGTTTTGGCTGCTTAAGTAGTTATAGAATGGAAAATTAGATTTATGCTTACTTCACTATTTGCTACTACAAACTTCAGCTATATCTGGTAAGTAATGATCAAGGAAGTTCCGAGGAGTTTAAAGAACTGTCCGATACTTGAACACAGTACAAGGATGATTCGGCTTTCATTCGTTGCTACATTAACTCAGTTCCCGTGATTTTAGATTTAGTAAACTGGTGCAATTGTCTAAGCTGTCACCATCTCGAACGTACATTTTTCCTAAAGGTGTCAGTGAATTTTGTTTGTGATATTTTTTTTTCACTTTATCATCAGTTACGCACCTGGTTTATAATTTCTTAGAATATAACCATATTTTCAAAATTATTCAGATTAAGATTAAATCATGGAAGACATTTCATTACAAATAAATGTTTAAAATACCTAAGTTTTTTTTTCATGCAACAATAACAAAACGGGTAATAGTTTCCTAACAGATGTACATCAACTTCCTTTGAACCCGACAAGGCACTTTTCCAAAACCAGTAGAGAACTCGGCAGCAGAGGACTCGGTTTGCTCGACTGTCCAAATATTTTAAATGTTTAAAGATGCCTAATAGATGGGACTCTTATTGCCAAGATCGACGTTGGCCAATGGCAGTGTTTTAGCACATTTACTCCTCTATGACGGCTACGATTTCAGGTAAAAAATGTATTGTGAGCATTTACGTCTGCTTACCTTTTTCCTTTCTTGTTAATAGGATATATCTGTTGAAAATGATTTTGGAGTGGAAATTTCCGCGAAAGAAAAAGAGCAAATGAAATTCTTCAGTTTGCGGTTTCGTGTCATTTATTAGCCTAAATTTTGAAACGAATACATTTGCTGATCAAGATATTAAATTTAACAAACGCACGGGTGGAAAAATATAGAATCAGGAACATACGAATTGAATGCATGCGTGCAAATAATGATTGGGGTGTAGTAAATTGTATAAATATAAGTTTGTTAAAAATGACAACTCTTTAAATCAATATATATTTATACATAAATAAGATGTCGAACACCGGCAACGACATATCTCCAATTCGCTACGACAATCCGAAATAACAGGACATAAACGGTCATCACAAAGCTTATACCTTATTTGTCCATTAGTCAAGTGACATTGTAAAAATGACAACCCGATTGAAGTCCACGTAGATGCTGGGAGATTTGCAGCGACTTACAACTCTTGTCTTCACTTATGACCATTCACAGTAACGTGCGACAACGGCGGAAAATCTACCGAATTCGAAGTTGATGTCACTTTTGGCGACGTATTTGAATCGGCTGCAGCTTTTACTGGCTTTGCTTGTTCCTTCTGTTTGCTGTTTTTTGAATTGACGATATCTCCTTTCTTTGGGGTTGTGCCCTTTTTCTTTTCATTTTGGCTTGATCCGGACTTAGTTTTCCGATTTTGATAACGCGTTCGACTCGCAGCTGGAGACATGTCATCTTCCTAAATGTAGAAAATAATGTTGAATGAGTTTAAAAGCGTCTTATAACTTGACGAAAATTGTTTTAAGTTAAAGAAATTGGATGACAATCTGTTTATCACTTAAACGCGTCTCTTCAGACCGACCATTTAGAGCCTCTAACCATGGCGACACTTTCTTTCAGATCAGGAAGGGAATCTTTTTCCGGCACTGAATAAAAAATTAATTTTAATCTTTTCAATTTTCACACTCAGTGACACCCAATGTACTAGCAGTTTCCTTAATTCCCACAAGCAGTAAAAATTATTTTTTTCTCACCTGAAGATCGACGTCGCTCTCCGTCTCTCCTTCCTGGTATTCCAGGCTATCATCTGCGATCCCTTCACGCGACGGCTGTAAGAGTAAGACGGTCATTAACCTTAACTACTATTTCAAAGATCGCATAAATAAGCTAACACACTTTGAAATTGCATAAATGGGTGCCGTTATTTCTGACTAAAAATCATCAGTTCTGTTGAGAAATATTGCCAATAACGGCGACTGCACTGCCCATCACTGATTTCTCTTTAGGTAATATAAAGTTGACTACGAACAATACTTCATATATAAACCGAAATATGTCTTATTTAGCACTAATAAAACAAAAAAAGACCATGTCGATTATAAATACGAAACCTCATAATCGGGATCTTCCTCCGAAACATAGTCATCATCATCATAAAAGTCATCATCATCAGAGTATTCCGAGTCGCTTTCGCTTTCGATATCATCATGCTTTCGTTTCCTTTCTGCGTCGTCACTGGCAGAACAGGGTCTTTGGTCGACTTCTTGAAAATATCCAGAAAAGACAAAAAAAAAACACTGATGTCTTTTTGTAATGTTATGTACACTAATTAAAAAAATGTAAATATAATAATACTAATTATTATTATTATTATTATTATTATTAATGACGATGCATCACCCAAAGGTTTGGTGCCATATTTTATATGTAGCGTAACTCACAGAGTAGTCTCGAAAATACACAAATTGCATAAACAGGCTACATTTTTTACCTCCCTCCTCGCTGCCTAACTGGCGGCGAATCCGAACGGGTTTAGAAAGCTCCTTTTTCCCTTGCCCAAACGAGAAGACAGAAAGTACGGCACCAGCCAGTCGTTGATAGAAAGGACGTTTTGGGAGTCGCTTTTTTGGGGAAACTTTCCTCCTTCTCTGGATTTCGGCAAGTTTCTGTGGCGATACGTGTGTAGACGACCATACTTTGCCGTATTCCATTTGATGCAAGAAGTCTTGAATGGCCTTCAGTATCTCGACCTGAAATTGCGATGATAAACTTTAAAAAATTATAAAAGTTCTATAGCATACGGAGCTTTGTACGGAGCTTTGTTAGTATCATATTAACTTTTTTTTATTTTCATTTAAGTTTTATTTTATGGAATTTTCACCGCGGTGAAAATAATTTTCACCGCGGTGGAAAATAATTTTCACCGCGGTGGAAAATAATTTACACCGCGGTGGAAAATAATTTTCACCGCGGTGGAAAATAATTTTCACCGCGGTGGTAATTCCTGGCCATCTCGGCCCGGGTGATGCATACATGTAGTATATGCGAATCCAAAATTTACCAGATGTCTGGGAAGGAAGTTGATTAAGACAAGCACATGCACATGCACGCGGTTTAACCGGTCTATGTGCCAATCATCCCAGGAATGTGGAGGAAGCGGGCAGTATTCGAATAGATTAAAAACCACCGAAATGCTGCAATGTTGTACGTCGTTTTTCCCTTTATAATAACTTGCGTATTATTGGGGATATTGGTAGAAAGAAACCTCTCCGAAGAAACCGAGATTACATCTATTAAGATAAGATCTATGGGCAAACACATCACACGAATATTTAAAAATACATTGTCCAAAAATAACATTAAGTATTTAGTAATTACAATGGGATTCCCTTTGCATAAAACTGCAAGCGGGACTTTAATTATATAGGTGGTAAGTAAAAATGGGAAACCTAAGTTAACGGCAGTGGCCCCACGAACAGATCCACCAACCTTGTGTGTATGTAACAATAGTATGCACCGTGACGGCATCTGGCAAATGTAAGGTTCTCATTAACTATTCATCACCCGGGCCGAGATGGCCAGGAATTACCACCGCGGTGAAAATTATTTTCCACCGCGGTGTAAATTATTTTCACCGCGGTGAAAATTCCATAAAATAAAACTTAAATGAAAATAGAAAAAAGTTAATATGATACTAACAAAGCTACGGAGCTTTGTTAGTATCAGATTAACTTTTTTTTATTTTCATTTAAGTTTTATGTTATGGAATTTTCACCGCGGTGAAAATTGTTTCTACCTCGGTGAAAATTATTTTCACCGTGGTGAAAAATAATTTACACCGCGGTGAAAATAATTTACACCGCGGTGGGAAATAATTTTCACCGCGGTGGAAAATAATTTTCACCGCGGTGGTAATTCCTGGCCATCTCGGCCCGGGTGATGAATTGGTAATGAGAACCTTGCATTTGCCAGATTCCGTCACGGTGCATGCTACTGTTACATACACACAAAGTTGGTGGATCTGTTCGTGGGGCCACTGCCGTTAACTTAAGTTTCCCATCTATATTTACCACCTATATATATAATTAAAGTCCCGCTTGCAGTTTTATGCAAAGGGAATCCCATTGTTATTACTAAATACTTAACGTTATTTTTGGACAATGTATTTTTAAATATTTTTTGTGATGTGTTTCTTAGATCTTATCTTAATAGATGTAATCTCGGTTTCTTCGGAAAGGTTTCTTTCTACCAATATTCCCAATAATACGCAAGTTATTATAAAGGGAAAAGCCACGTACATCATTGCAGCATTTCGGTGATTTTTAATCTATTCGAATACTGCCCGCTTCCTCCAGATTCCTGGGATGATTGGCACATAGACGGTTAAACCGCGTGCATGTGCATGTGCTTGTCTTTATCAACGTCCTTTCCAGACATCTGGTAAATGTTGGATTCGTATAACTTACATGTATGCATTACCCGGGCCGAGATGGCCAGGAATTACCACCGCGGTGAAAATTATTTTCCACCCCGGTGTAAATTATTTTCCACCGCGGTGTAAATTATTTTTCACCACGGTGAAAATAATTTTCACCGAGGTAGAAACAATTTTCACCGCGGTGAAAATTCCATAACATAAAACTTAAATGAAAATAAAAAAAAGTTAATCTGATACTAACAAAGCTCCGTAGGTATTTCTAAAATGAAGACCTAGCAAACCCATGCTAAAATTAGTGTTTTTCTGTTGGTGTAAATTTTTTCTGTTACCATATATGTGCTCATATATACACAAATCCAACGTCTGACACTTACCGCGCAGCGAAGAGGGTACGTTGCAAAAGTGAGCAAGTGGCTTCGCACGTCTTCACTCTGAAAGAAAGGAATTTAGAAATTGCTATAGTACACTTCCTATTCTCAACAAAAATACAAAATAATAATTATTATTATAAAATAAAAGGAACAGAAATATATATATTTATGTATACCTTAAAGATCATAAGCGTTGTCGCGAAGAGTCTAAAATATTCATTTACCTGCTGATGCTCTGACAAGCTCTCGATGGGTGAACGAATGGAGGCCTCAGTTTTCTTGGGGACTGCTGCTTTCTTCTCGTCTTCTTTGACGCTGCCTTGAATTGTTGGATTTTTCTCATTTAATGGACTGTGTACAATGGTGGAAGTATGAGTGTCAGGGGACTTACGAGGTGCAATCTTGTTGAGAACAACCTCTGATGCAGTAACGAGGACGTCTAGGCCGTTGATTGCCCCTTGGCCAAGCGAGGACGTCATGATTGCTTGAGTTCCCGAGTTGACGTAGCCCATCATTCTCCGTTTGATGCGTTTTCCGATCTGAAGACGTGACAGGCAGACAGCACATGTAATAATTAAAGCATCTTTTTGAAACATTGTGACTTCAAACTCCGTTTTTAATATATGGTACGAAGGGTGGTGTCTAGCACTAAAATAATGTCATTATTTGAATAAACTCGACAGGTGGTTAAATGGAAATATGAAATACCAATCCTATTAAGTGCCATTTCACGAGAGAATCAACCAAATAGCGGCAAGGTGGGGGTCAACAGATTCAACCCAAATTTTCTGTGTTTGATAACTGTTACAAAAGATGTTGAAAGCACACTTTAAAAAAATTCTGAAAATTCTGGAAAAAATAGATATTGCCATCTGAAATTTGGGGGGCCTGACCACACAAAATATCGTAACAAAAGTAGTGGAAGTTTGCTTGTAAATTCCATGAAGGATTTAATATTTTAGCCTTAACTATTCCCTTTTTCTAAGGATCCATGCCAAGACCTTTCGGATGATATGTGACTAAATTGTCAATCACGTTGCTATAGTAACGAAATTGGCCCGTGAAAAGAGGGTACAAAATCAAGGTAAAAAATCAGCACTCGCCAATTGGCAAATTTAGCCTAACACGGCGTCAAATTTGAATAAAATAAGGCAATTTTTGAACAGTTAAGGACTTGAGCTTTGTAATTACGCAATAAAAAATACTGCACCTCGTCAGGATACGTTGGGGTGGACGTCTAGAATGAGGGGTGTGAGCGGTGAGTTACGCGGTTGTTCATTTCTATGGTACTGTTGAAATACGCCTGGTTTTTATTAATCGTACTTTTTGCTTATGTTAACACAAATGACAATACTCTAAATAGTTTTCCGAATGATTAGCGTCGTTGTAATTGGTTTCAAGACCAAGAAAATAGTTCGAAACTTACGTCCATAACTCTGCGTGCTTCCTCACAATCAACATGGCGGAAAGATGTGGACGTCGGTGTGAGAAGTCAATATTTTTGATGCAGAAAAGGGAGCATGCGGACTTAAACCTGTCTACAAATATCAGACGAGTTGTATCTTGCTTCGGGAGTGAACCAGACATGTTGAGAATCATTTACGAAATCTGAATGTGCTTCGCGTCCAGGGTCAAATCAGGGATGATAGGGAGCACTTTCTTCAGACGCTCCGAGTGTGAGCTACTGAGCCTAACGGTATATTTCGACTAGGGACGGAATAGACTCAATCCAGAGAGTGCCAACACCCACTTCACACAAAGAAAGGAAAACCCTTTGCTAACCAAGCGACTGGTGTCTAGATTTCAAAGATTTGTTTGCCCTACTCACTAGGCCTAGGGTATGAGGTAAATAAGATTCTGTGCCATGCCTTAGATTCATCATCCTTTATATGTCTTATTAGTTTTACTGAAAAAAAACCTTCATTCTGCTTATTATATGCGTTTCTCTTTGAAAAATATTGTTGTTTAGTATTCCAATCAATGTTTGTTTCAATATCATTGATGTTTGTTGTGATAATTCTAAAGCTTGAAATGTGGATTTTATCATTGCTAGATAGGACCCTGCTAATAAAAAGCCTTTCATCTGGGTAAATTCTATAGTTTCCAGAAAATTATAAGCAAGGATATATATATATATGTAAAATTATATTTTCATTTTGTTTTTCAGATTAACTGAGTGGAGAAAGCCAGTTAGAACTGGGTTGCAGTTATATTTCTGCTAGATAAATCTGTCTGCCAGCTGAAAACTAACATGGATAGCTTTGGAGAAATATTAGTTTAGATGTTGTTGGGTACTATCACTGTGCTCCAACATTTTGTCCATAATGATACCAGCTTTATCTGAACAGACAGGCTTCTTTGTTCAGCACAAGCAGGAGAGGACAAATGTGAACAAAAATTGCTCCCCTTAAAGTCTCATAAGAAAGGATGAATAAAAAACAAAGAAGAAACTGTTAAACAAGGATGCATAACTGAGTGTTCAGCAAATCATTGGTTATTTTTCATGTTTTTAAAATCTGTTTATCTGTGGAGTTGGATCGACCTATGTGGGATAATATTTCATTGGGAACAAGCCATATGGCTGATGCAGAATGTTATATAAGCATGCAATGTCAGCATCCCCTTTAAAAATATACATAATGCTCCACAGTGTATCCATTGTAAACTATTACATTTTTATCTTTGGAGCAAGGTGGTACTTTTTATGTTACTTTTCATTTTTAAAAATTATTATTGAAGCACTCATTTCAGGTGCATGATACCTGTTTTTATTCATTTCCATTTCTCATTCAAAGAAAATCAGATTGCTTAAAGATAATGATATATATTTTATTGTAATTTTGAAAATTAAAAAAAAGCACCAAAAAAATACACTGTACAACCTTTTATTAGACTAAAAACGTCTTGCACAAATATATATAAAGTAGCAGATTTATGTGTTTAGTTGTTCTTGAATCTGCACTTTCATAACAGGCTATCAGTGTGTTAATGGTACTGCTTTCCTCATCTGCTTTCTGAATATCTCTCCATACAGCTTCTTCCTGACCAGGTGACAAACAATTCAGAACCAAGTTGATGCCTTCTCTTGCTTTCTGTTTGTAATACCTTCTCGTTCTTGGGGCAGCAGTGTCATAGCTAGACTTAAGTTGACCTATAGCTGGTTCAAACCCACCACGAACAAGAAAATTATTCAAATTCCCCAGATCCTGGCTTTACAGGTGTAGAGGCCCAAGAAGCTTTAAGTTCTGTCCTCCCACTACTTTGTGAGCTGCTGCTGCTGCCTGACACTGGCATGTCTAACCTTGCACGCTGAAAACAGAGGTTCTTTGGTTATTGTAACCTTAATAATGGGAGAGGTGAAAAAAGAATTGGTGTGCCTAAATAAAAGAAGCTTTTCATATCAAATCTTCAATAAACCATCTAATGGTCACAAACCTCAAAGTCCTGATTTACAAATTAACTCGATACTTTAACAATGTAAAAACAGACTGAGTGATTTACAAAATCTCTACTTTCATATGAGAAGAGTGGAGGAATTGCTATATAGTTATATCAGTAGTGTGCACCTTTATAATTACAGTATTGCTAAAACTATGCATGGAAATGATATTATAACTTACATCAGTTTCTTCTTGGGCTGAAGAAAGTTTAGACATAGAAGCCACAGTTGTATGTTTAGTTGCTGTATACTTCTCATGGTGACAAGGGGACCTTCAGACTATCGAGACGTACCTGTGACGGGCAGTCTCTTTCTCTTTACACCTTTTACAGAGCTGAAAAAAGAATGGTATCACCTTTCAAATAAGTATCAGTCAAATATACTATTTAAATTTCTACAATATTAATAAAAAGTTGTTTCATAATATACATATATATATATGTATGTGCACAAACAATCATTGAATACATGCAAGTGAGTTACTCTAATATAAATGTTCCATTTCTCAATAATTTCGTATAAAAAATTATGCTAAATGATCTCCTATCATTGGAGAGTGTGTATATAAACTGGTTATAAAATTTGTTATGGTTTTTCCATTGTTGGAAAACTACAATTACATGTAGCTGACATAGCCATTATACTTACATGACCCTACTGGACCAACACACCAAAATCTAGTTTCAGCTCCTTGGAAATCTCGAAGCCAATTGCTTTGTAAGAAGAGGGTTCCCTTTCCCTTTGAGAAGTGGGTGCTGGGACTTTTTGGACGTAGTCCAGTTCGTCCCTAAACGAAACCTGTGTGCTGGACATATTGTTAAGTTGAGTAGTTGGGTCAAAGTCGAAATGGCCGAGCCTGAATAAGCTCCTTTAGCTTGTTTCTGGACATGAAGCACTTTCAGGTTCTTACGTGGTTTTAAACGTCTCTGGTACACTCCCTAAGCAAAACACACCTCCTGTGGTATTGTATCGAATGCTGAGTCCGCACGGTATACTTTCTGCACCAGGAATATTCGCTATCTCACATCAAAGTCCGCCTCCTTCCGCCATGTTGTGTACATTTTGGGGTCAATGACGCAGAGTCATAAACGAAAGTTTCGAAATATTTTCTTTATCCTCTAATCGTTACAATAACCTTTATAATTCGGAAAAAACTTTAAGAATATTTTCTATTATGTTAATATAAACAAAAAAAGTACGATTTATAAAGATGAGACGCATTTGAACGGCACTATCGACCGGAATCACTGTATAACTCACCGCTCATACCCCTCATTCTAGACGTCCACCCCAACGTATCCTGACGAGGTGCAGTATTTTTTATTGCGTAATTACAAAGCTCAAGTCCTTAACTGTTCAAAAATTGCCTTATTTTATTCAAATTTGACGCCGTGTTAGGCTAAATTTGCCAATTGGCGAGTGCTGATTTTTTACCTTGATTTTGTACCCTCTTTTCACGGGCCAATTTCGTTACTATAGCAACGTGATTGACAATTTAGTCACATAACATCCGAAAGGTCTTGACATGGATCCTTAGAAAAAGGGAATAGTTAAGGCTGAAATATCAAATCCTTCATGGAATTTACAAGCAAACTTCCACTACTTTTGTTACGATATTTTGTGTGGTCAGGACCCCCAAATTTCAGATGGCAATATCTATTTTTTCCAGAATTTTCAGAATTTTTTTAAAGTGTGTTTTCAACATCTTTTGTAACAGTTATCAAACACAGAAAATTTGGGTTGAATCTGTTGACCCCCACCTTGCCGCTATTTGGCTGATTTGGTTGATTCTCTCGTGAAATGGCACTTAAAAAATTTGATCATAATTTGGTGTGACAGAAATTCATCAGAGTTCTGTGACTTATCCAGCATACGCCTTCCACTTACTTATTTAATAAAAAACGAGATAAGTTTCCAGGAAATAACTTAAACTCGGGTCGGAAAAGGAACAAATAAAAATGCTACCTTTTTTACTGGCTGCTGAGTGACTGGATAATTATCTTCGATCGTATCCAAGCAGTGTGAAGCCACGCATTCTAGTCTGGTTGCTAAACGATAAAATGATATATTTTCTACCAGTAGATTTAGGTGAATTCGTCCTTAACATGTGAGGTAGATCAATTGATGTGGGGAGTTGCGGCAATGGTCAATAAAATTAACTTTTTCTTATACGAGGCAGTAATAACCACACCTGCAACAGTATATAAAAAGAAATGGGTAAATCGCGACAGCTAGTTATGAGAAATGGCACATTCCAAACCTTGAGATTTGAACAAAGTAGATAGGCCGAACTGCAGTGGCTTTGTCGTCCATGTCACTGCCCCTAGTCCGTATTCCACCATAGTGCTACCAATGTTGAACAAAGTGCTCCCCTCTTTGCATTCATTGTAACATTCTTTCGTAGATTGGATAAGCGGCAGAGAAGAAAGTCTGGTGGCAAAACTTTCTTCAGAGGTGTAGGGCTCTTCCTCCATTTGAGCCATGTTTTTATTGGTGCTTGGTTTCAAGCGAACCGTCTCTCTTCCAGAGATGGTATCGGGAGAGATACTCACAATTTTGTGCAAGGCTTTTATTACAGCGGTCAGTCAATGACGTAATTGGACGAGTCCAATCCCCAAAGACGTCTCTCCCCTTCCCACAGCATTGCCTCTCCCTCTAAGAAGGACCGTGTTTCATGTTTTATTCTAATGTGAAATCCACCTTCTGGGATTTTCCCAAGAATAAAAGTCATGGAGATTGGCATGTATTTCTTAGTTAGACAGTCAACCTCATCTGATAATTTATACCAATAAGTTTACATTGTTTGATTACATTATCATTGTTGCATTTTCTCAAATGGTACCAGTATAACGACAAGTGAAGGTAGGCATAAGTTTACATACCTTTCATCGTCCTCGCTCCAAACCCATCAATAATAATCTAAGTATACTAATCTCAGACTTTGGGTCACAGATTGGGTCAGACAATTTGACAAGGCAGAGGTGGATTAAAATATTAATTTGAAAAATAAACAAAACAGCAACAAAATATTAATCAAATTTGATTTCGCCTTATCTGGCATTCATCACACGTCTTAGAACTTACGTTGGGGCTAACCATATACGTTACAGGTTCGGTCGAATTATAACACTAATCAAATAATTTGCCGAGTTGACAAACTAAAAATTGTTTGTCACACATTAGATATTTCTGAAATATTAGACAAAAACTCCTCAGATTCTAATAGACTTGTGATTCTCAGATTCAATATTTTGAAAAATCTTTTTGTAATGAAATTATTTATCTCACATCTGTATTAATTTGTTAACTTATATTATGCCCAATAATTGAAAAAAGTGAGCGGCAAATGACAGGCAGTAACGCAATTGCAACAACACCGGGTGTGCTCTTGTTTCGCTCTCGTTTCTTCACCGGAAGCACAATCACTTCATTCCAGTCACGTGACCGGTCTCTTATTCCAATCCGCCATCATGGTTCGCATGCACGCACCTGGGTGAGAAATGTTTCACACAATATCTTCGAATTTATAAACGTTATTCTCATGATGATTACAATTGTATCAGTATGAACCACTAAGCTATTACATATTATCTGGATGAGTGAGATTGCTGACAATTTGAGACTGTAAAAATGTTGGCTAAACCGCCTCGTTGTCCACATGTTCTACATCTTAATGCTTTGGCATCTCTACTCAAGAAAGTCCCTATATCATACCTTTAACCACTTGTATTGAAGTCTAGTCATATACACCTCTGATCACTGTTACTATGGGTCATTAGAAAAACAATATTTATATGTGTGATTTATGGATACTTTGAAGGTAATTTGATTGAAATCTTGGTTGAAACTTGAACGAAGAAGACCAGCAAAATTAACCTTGCTTTAAAAAACTGAACCAAAAGACGTGTTAAAATAAGTTTAATGGGATCATATAAATAAAGAAACTTATCCAATAAGATATGTAGTGATTATGTATTATGTAGAATTACCGGAAAACCCCTTCAGGTACTAGTCTGAACTGCCCCCTCATTTTACTTTACAGTGTCCTTTGTGTAAATATGAAAGGTTCAGAAACACTCATTATCTATCAAATTTATATTTAAATATAAATTTGATATTTTTTTTTTATTTTAGCAAGGGCATTTCCCAGTCTGCCCTACCATACAGACGCAGTATACCAACAGTAAGTACAATGTACACAAGATCTTAAATTATTCTAGATGCTTAAGGATAATGTTACAATATTATATGGTATAAGTTAAAAAAATATTTCATTGGGTAATAATTCAATATTTTCTTTTCAGTGGCTGAAACTGACCTCTGATGATGTCAAAGAACAAATTTACAAGCTGGCCAAAAAGGGTCTGACACCTTCCCAAATTGGTAAGATCATCATTGAGCTCAGTAAAAAGCAATACATAATGCAAAATACATTAGAATGCAGAAAGTTAATGTTGATTAAAAAGTATGCTTGATAAAGAAAAAAATAATAATATATTAAAGAGCAGATGATGTTCATGTTTGTCTTGTAAGGCCACCGTAGACGAGGTTCAAGGTTTACACATGAAGTCACACTTTTGTTCAATTCTCATTTAACATTCAAGGTGTTATCCTGAGGGATTCCCATGGTGTTGCTCAGGTGAGGTTTGTGACTGGGAACAAGATCCTGCGTATCCTGAAGGCCAAGGGTCTGGCCCCTGACATCCCAGAGGACCTGTACCATCTCATCAAGAAGGCTGTGGCCATTAGAAAGCATTTGGAGAGGAACAGAAAGGTAGGGAGGGAGAAGCATAGAAGCAAAATAATAAACAAATTAACGATATGTGCATATAAACCAATGTTTCCCTTACTTAGCCCATTCAAATGTTGATGTACCATTATTTTTTTTATATACATGGATTTAACCTTTTTCTGTTGTTTTCCGTTTAGCACAGATAAGGTATGAAAACAAACCTGCTTCTCTGGGCAGGTGTGTGTAGTTTATATATTGTAAAATATTGTCAAGGGACCAATTTGTTCTTTTGTTCTGTTCTCCAATTTAAAAAAAAAAATGGCTTGGTGTATTGATAAATGGGTCTACGGCTTTCTTCTAGGACACAGATTCCAAGTTTCGCCTGATTTTGGTGGAAAGCAGAATCCACAGGTTGGCACGCTACTACAAGTCCAAGAAAGTGCTGCCACCTAACTGGAAATAGTAAGTTTCTCTTGAATTGGAATATTTAATTAAATATTTATGAGTATTGTAAAGGCTTGTTCTAAAAGTTGGCCTTTGCTTGCTGTTTGTAATTGAAAACAATGAAAATACAAACTTATCCAAATTCATATAAAATTGATTATACCGTCAGCAGTATAATAATTTTATTCAAAATACTTTTTTTTTCTTTTTCAGTGAGTCGGCAACAGCCTCTGCACTGGTAGCATAAATTGGATATTTTATGTAAAGTGACTTTGAATAAGAAAAAAAGAATAAAGTGTACAGACTGAATAAAGCAAGTTGTCAGTTGTCCTTTGAGATCTCAGTTTAAGGAAGCTAATTTAAAAGTACACTTTGTCTCGTACACAAGTAACTTAACACTTTTTTTTTGTGACAAGTTTCATATCTCAAGTTGGAAGGTTTTTTTCAAAAAATGTCTCCCTTGTTTAGTTCAAAGACATATAAGCCTTTGTTATTATGGAAAAAAATCTTTTCAATGGGGGTAAAATTGCAAATTTTTTACAGTTGCTGTATTTTTTAAGTCTTGACGTTTTAAAATAAAAGCAATCCTATTGAGTGGTAGCAACAAAATTGAAAAGCATAATACCTGTTCTGTTTCATGCATTAAAAGTACCACAAATGCTATACAAAAATATAATTTTAACGATTTTTAAGTGACGTCTGAAATTTAGATAATTTTTGCCTATTGAAAAGATGGACATTACCACATTACTCCTTTATGGAATGGGGATTGAACTGTACACCTTGATTTAGCATTTTTTTGGAAAAAAAGGTTAAAATGACTAATTGCTTGATCTTTCAAACATTAAAAAGTATATTCAACTGTTCATGATAAATCGAAACTATCCAACAACGCCTGAAATGTATGTGAAATTTTGGCTTCAGTTTACAATTTTCAATTCCAGAACCACCGAGTTTTTATGTCTGAAGTAATTAAAGAAACATGGGTTTGTAAAACTCAATAAATTTATTAAGGAGCGGCAAATGATCCTTCCAACAAACTTTCAAATTGAAAATAATATGTCATATAAAAAAATAATGTGATGTATTTGAGGCTCAAGTTTCCATCTGGATTTGCTGCATAACTTGAAATTTCACAAAAATTACTTTAAAATATTCAAGGTGGTAATAGCAATAGCCAATAACTTTTGCTGCATCATTGCATTGAACATTAATAAGGTGCACCAAGTAAGGAATGATTTCATAGTTTGCAGGAACATCTACACTTCTTTCAAAATATTTACAAATGGCACCATATTATTTCCAGTCATTATAAACCATGGAAACTCACAAAGATGTGAATTCAGATGATTTGAATGAGTAACAAAATCAATGTGACTTGGCAAAGCTTGGAAGTTTCTGGTAAATAAATAAAGCTAAAAAGATAACTTTCTGCCATAAAGCCCGAGCAACAGCCACACGCTTAGCCAGGAGGCACCACACTATGATGAATGTGGTGATTTTTATGAGAAACCAGGAATACTGTAATCTGAAACAAAAAAAAAATATATATATGAAATTGCAAGATTTCTGAAAGTGTTTATGCACTAACAAATCAAATAGAGTACTAAATGTTTTGATCATTGGAAGACCAAACAAAAGTAAAAAAACAGTTTACAAAACTTGAGAAGCTGCCAGGTTTAAAAGGTGATTGTAAAGCATTATGCTTGCTATCTATTGTAATTCTTTTTGTATAACAGTCAATAACAAACCTTTTCATTGCCCTTCTTGCGCCTGGCAAGCCTGACAATTCTTCTTTCAAAAAATACCTCTTCACGCCAAGACAGTAGTTTTCCACATAAGATGGCCAATTGATGCTCTTTACATTAAAATTGAAAACCTTAAAAAATAGTTGTTGAAAGTATTTTAAATCAAATACAAGGAACAACTATTATCAATTATATTTCAGCTCAATATAAAATGTATGGATGCTATATAAATTCTGGAACAGTTTACATAAAACACATAAGACACTTACCAATGAAATATTAACTACAATATAATATACACCAAACAGAAATAAAAGGTACAGCCATTTTACTGTCACATTATAATCCCAGCATCACAAGCTATTGACAACTACTTAATATAAGGATGTATTCTTTTTAAGGCCGGTGATAGTAAAAGGACCAAAGTCATAGAAACAAAGCCCTGGGCTTATAAGTTTTTATAAAAAATTAAAACAAACTTCCCAAAAGGCCAATTAAAGACGGGGATTAAGTACAGTGTCCAACGGATGACGCTCTGGCGCCAATTTGAGGGGAAAAATGCCGTTTTCGGTATTGGGATTTTCTCTATAACCAAGACAGCTATTCAAGTGATTCAAAAGGCCTCATAAAGCTGGGTGAAAGCACTTCAGCGCGGTACCAGGGAATTGTCTTAAACTATTTACTTTTGATTTTATCATCTTTTACGTTAAATTACCCCATATTTCAATGGCTTATTCACTTCAAAAGGCGATATCTTTCAAACACAATTTTCTCTTAAACCCCTGATATCATGCTGTAGTCCACATTCCTAACAACAATAGGTGCAACTTTTGTAACGATCGGTTGCTCAGATAGTGAGATATACTTGGCAGCGATTCACTTATCTCGTCAATATAGAAAGCTGTTAAAACAGCCAAAAACGTTCACAGGTTGGTTAACAGGGCTTATTAGTCAAATGCTTAGCTGGCAAATTTACCTGTTATCGGTTATACGATCAGCTGGAACCATTGCTTATTGTCGTCTAAAAATATTTTGTTTGGGTGCTTTGAAGGGGCAGAAAATCGTGCTTTTGTTACATTTTCCGACCACTCGTTAGGCATGTAAGCGTGCCGCCATTTTGATTGACAGCTCTGGAGAGGGCCCTAGCCTTGTGATGCCCAGTAGGGTGTCAAGGATATGTAGAAGGAAGCGCTAACAAAGGCGATTACGTTTAACCGCAATTAAGAGGTGTGAAGTTGCATTTGAACGTTTCAATGGCTCTTCCTCGGCAATCGAGTAATTTTACCTGAGAGATTCCTTCTTTGTTATCGGCAAAGTGATCAGATAAAACTGTGTCGAGAGCAAGTGTCCGTCACTTGTGTTGATACGAGTTTTTTGACGGGTAACGCTGCAGGATTATTTTGCACGGCACTTGGTAGTCGTCAGATCAATGGAAAAATCCAGTGATTACTTCAGAGCGGTCTCGCTCAAAATGCCAGCTAAGATAAAGGGGAGACGCTCAGCTGCACAAGATTCAGCGGTAAAAGTGGCTGAGAGAAGGCTTTTGAATAAATATTTTATTTTTACACACATGACACTTAGACCCTATTTGCTTTTTACCTGCTAGCCTTGACTATTCTCGGGGTCTTTTTGTGATTTTCATTTTTGGACACTTGAACTCTTTCTTCCCGCTTGATCAGTGATTTTGAAATTGTTTTTCTCCAAATATCGCAAAATGCAAAGCCGCTAACATGCGTTTTTATTTTTATTGTTTTAATCATGCTGTCAACCTTTGCTTGGATTTCTCTTGTTTGGCCATTCAAATC
Organism: Lingula anatina; assembly: GCF_051362555.1. NCBI lineage: Eukaryota > Metazoa > Brachiopoda > Lingulata > Lingulida > Lingulidae > Lingula > Lingula anatina. The sequence goes on from NC_141767.1 coordinate 21,131,630, forward strand.
ACAATTTTTCGCGTGTCTCTCAAGCTCCATGATATCATATCTTGGAGAATAAAATTTTATTTTGTCAACATTAGATTTACCTTTTGCAAACGGCGACCAACAATCATTTCCGGTTTCATAACGTGTCGCAGATACGCTCGACGATATATATCGCAAAAATTAAAGGCTAGGCTAAAAGTATCCTTTTTTAGCTTTTTTTATTTATGTTTTTATCGATTTTTCTTTCATTTGTCAATTAATTTAGGCGATTCGATTAACTCTTTCACCCATTTATTAGGTATACAGAAATCAGTCATCCGACTGAACAAATAGGGCCGGTTTTCCCCAACCGCCACGCATAGGCCTTACTCTCAAAATTTTCCTTCTTTCCTCTGGAAAGGGACTTTTAACACGAACTTTTCTCTTCCCCATAGTGTACTAGCTAGACTTCTTCGCTGCTAAGCTGATGTAAGACTTATGACCTATTACCGCACACGTAATCGGCTTATAACTCATTAACTGTGCTCCGACCCCCTCATGGCAACGGCCCTTAGTAACAGAGGCGTGGCTTAGTTGTCAGCCTGACTGGGGCGCGTGCCGGTTGAAAAACTCATCAAAAGACGCATTTTGCGATGCAAATTCATAAAAATTATTACATCCAACGTTAGATACTTTTTTGATTAATATAAACACACAAAAAACTCAAAAACACGATTTTAAGCGTATTTAACCCTATCACCGGCCTTAAGCACACTCAAATTCCTACCAATAACATACAAGTTACCTCTGGCACTACCTACCGATTGGTCCTCCTTATTCACTTTGTTCCACAACATCACCAAGTTGTCATTTGAAAATTCCCACTGATTCAGGGTAAAATAATCCAAAGATTTCAATGTTTTTTTCTGGCTTTCATTGTATTGTACACTGCTGTAAAAACGAAAAGCAATAATAAGAGATCATGCAATTTTTATAAACAAAGAAACAATATTTACAAAATACAGATCAATGAAACGTTTAAGTTCAGAAAGTGTTTGTGTGCGCGAGCATCTTCAATGGAGTACGTATTATCTTAGACTACTGTTGATACTACCCGCTTATCATACAAAATAAATTGATCCATAAGCTTTTTAATCTAGAAATTAAAAGAGTTTTTTTTACAATAGTTTTCTAGGTTTAAATTTGGTTTCTTTGATTTCTAAAATTGTTCTTAAAAAATCAGATATGTTTAATTTGACTTATTGTCGAATACAAGCATTAAGCAGTTACCATGGTTGTCGTCCCATCAGCAGCCGGAAAAAGTCCAATACATAAGCTCGCAAATCATGATCAATCCAGTGGTTTAGTCTAAACCAGACACTAAATCAGATAAATGGAAAAAAATTTTTAATCTTTAAATACACGAATAAAAAGCATGCAAATGATATTTTCTTCTTGAAGAACCTGGACAAATTAAGACAGTATCTTCAAATACAGCTTCCTACCCTTTTAAAGACAAAGGGTACAATTTTTGTAGTATCAAATAACGGAAGTTTGTGATTTTGCAACACATCAATAACAACAATTTGATAAAAAGACTTAAGATACATATTTTTGGCATCTTTTAAATGAAAGGAAAAGGTGGGATTGAGAGTTGGTATCAAGATAAAATGTATGGTTATTAAAATGTATATGATTTCAAATTAAAATTTCATTTTCTTACCTACTGGTAGTGAATCTTAGGCGTGGCACCCTGAGTGGATGATCTAGAGGGTTCTTCAAGAAGTAATCACGGACATAGCGTTCTGAAAAACATTTAGCACAGAAAATAGCTGGAAATCTTGAATTACAACAAAGGCACATGCACTCTAGGTATGATGCAAGCAAAATGATGATATGTTTGGGATGCTTAAATATTTATTTCTAAATCACAGCACTTCTAATTTCATATACTGTCTAAGATGTATTTTACAAAAAGCAAGTACGCTCTTTGGTAAATTTCATTAACTAGACACACAGAGTTGAAGAAGTGTTTATTAACTACCAACCCCAGTGTCCCCATGTAGCCTTGTTCAAGTTCCCAGTTGTGAGGTTATAAACCATGGTGTTGCTTGGCCTGAAAGTAAAAGTCAATTTGTAAAATTAGTGTAATATTCATTATAAATTTTAATATAAAACAACAATCACTGATGGCTGGAACTTTTGCAATCACTTATTCTCCTACTTTCAGTCAAAGTGAAAACAAAGTACGTACCACAATTCCTTATTGTTATCACCTTATAGCTACTCCATATGAGTCATGCTTCTTATATCAATTCAGATCTAATTTAGCTTCGGGAGTTTTAGTCATGAATAAGTTCACTAGTTTATAAAGGTTTGCAAGTTTACTTTTAAAGAGTAAATTTTTGAAATGACACATTTTCCACTGTATGATGCAGTTTGGTTTTCAATGCATACATGTATTACTATAGTCCTACATACACATTATGTACCTGTGCACTGACGTATACCACGCTGAGGCTATCATTAGATTTATTACCAAATCTATGGGAACAACGTCAGCTTTGCCATTCACATTTCCCATCATACTTCTCAAAATACCCTTGCCAACCTTCAAAATAATAAAAATATCAATAATTTTTAAAAATGCAATACAACAGGTGCAGTTTTCAGAATTTTGAAAATCGTGACTTTACACATACCCAGAAAATAAATTGTGCGTGAAACCTACAAGTAATTTCAGTAGGTCAAGAGTTTATCAATACGTGGTAAGAAAATAAAAGTCACCTACTGGATGTATAAAAACTGTCTACATTTTTATGCTTGAATAATAAGAATGACATAACTAAGCATACCTACCTTAGTAAGAAGATTGGTTGGTCCATCAAAATTATCAAGCCACCCCTGAAAGACCATACAGTAATTTATAAGTGTTTGTGAGAAGAAAAATTTCATCTATTTTATCTAGACTCACACAAGCATAATAAGGACTTAGACTTGCCCTTCAAGAAATCGACGGAAAATAGCTCTTTTTCAAATTTGAATGGGCACTGTAGAAAACATATAACAGCTAAAGCTCTCAAATTAAGCACATATGTGTGATATCATGTGAAGAATAAGTTCTGTAAATTTCAATCCAAGCAGTTGAGTACATTTTGAGACAGAACGCTTTAAATGTGCAGCAAACCGTAACGCTAATCCCTTCAAGATCTCGACGAAAACCGGAAGTGCGTCATGACGTCACTCGCTTGTACTTGGAAAGCTGCTGGGTGATTTTCTGATGAGAAATATTTCGTGGCTTATACAAATGTTCGGAAAATGTCCATGCAGATAAAAGAAAATTCACTAATCAAAATTGAAACTGCGTAATTACATAGAAAAACATTGTGCATTTCTGACCTCGACTTGTCAGTGTAAACAAAGTGTACTGAACGCATCGCCAGCAAGCACGTGAATGCCGCGTTTGATACTTTGTATCAGACGCTTCATTTTACTTGACAACACAGTGTTTACGATGGGCATGACAGGAAAAACAGTGCAAAAAACACGCACTTCCGGTTTTCGTCGATTTCTTGAAGGCGTCGATTTCTTGAAGGGCGAGTCTACGCTAAATGCTGATGGAATCTATTTTTGCTGAGAATAATATTACCCATCACAAAAAACTGCAGATTAAATCTGAAATGTGATATTTTAAAAAGTACATCAATACATCACATTACTCAATCACTTGTCCTGACAGATATTACTTTTAATTGTATGACATTTAAAAGTTTAGAACTTTTTTAATGTGAGTGTGAGCAATACAACATACAGGAAAGGGTTCTCTCAGTGAGGCTCCCACTATAGAGGGTCTTATTATGGCAATGGGTAGGCTGGCATACTCCTCCACTAAAAGATACTCCACCATGGCTTTGATATAAGTGTATGTGTTTGGTCGCTTGCCAATCAGGTGAGGAGCCAAAATTTCCATCATTTCAGCATCCATCCATCTAAAAAAAAACAATTTTTTTCTTGTGCATATTTGAAGTTTTTAAAGTATTCAAGTCATAGAGAGTAAATGTATGTATCAAAACAAAGCAAGCTTTAAGATTGCTTACTATTAGATTTGCATGTACATCACAGTTCAGTTTTGCTATTTTAAACTTTGAAAAAATTCAGTATATATCCTCTCTATCTTGGCTTATTTCATGCAGTTTTATAATTAAGCTTTCAATAAGAAAGCGTTCCATTGTCTAATATTTTTTGAACCGGTGGCTTAATATTAAAAATATATATAAACGTATGTATTTCACACCAAATACCAGAGTTGAGACAGAGAAGAATTCCTACAAGCCTAGAATCCTTCAAACGCCCTCTAAATAGGCCCTTGTATGCCTGTTAAAAGGCATCTTTGCAGAACTCAAAGAAAGCTTGAACTTTTTGAAAGATTGATACATACTCTGCTGCCTCCATCAGTTTCTGGGGTTGGAGCGCTGGTGGATATATTGCTTCCTGCACCTGTGATCTGTCACAATTTGCAAAGACAGTGGACACATAAACTAAGGCCTGCAAATACCAGAAGTGCAATTTTCTCAGTCTATGGTTTTCCAAGTATCAATATTTTGTAAAATAACTTTGTACACTGCAGAGGCATTTTGTACAAAAGTCTAGAGGAAGTGTTTAATTTCTAGAAATCACAAAGCATGTGCAATTGAAGTTACTGATAAAGTTCAATTTAGAAAATCTAATAAAAAACGGTAATTCATAAGAAACTCACTTCCAGTTTTGACATCTGTTTACATAGCTCTGCAAGTTTTTTCACACCATGCAAATTCATCAGCACTCCTGATCTGGTAGAAAATCAATAAACACTTCCATGTAGTATCTTATCAGAACAAGATCCTGAACAAGTATTGATGGGATGGTCTGTTGAGAGGTTGCATTTGGTAAAATTAAGATGTTCACAAATTACTTTCTCAATCTACAGATGTATTGTGGTCATGCAAACAGACACCAATTCAATTTCAGTAAGTATTTGTTTGATAGCAGCCCCCACTAAGTGGGCACAAAGAGCCAGCACAAAGAGTGGAGGACAATTTCATTGATGAATTACACAAATCTTCACAGAATGACATCTTATCATCAAGGCTTGAAATCAAAGCATATCCCCCCTTCACTTCCAGGGAATCAAAATTTTAATAGTTAGACATTTAGAATCGAGTTCATGGATCATAATTCTTGGGAAGGTTTTGTATTTACTCTCCCTAGGTCGTTACGACGTTGAAATTTATAGGAAAATTTTTTTTTTATTCATAAAAGGAAAAAAAACTTTTTTGCTTCATAAAAGTATAACCCTCTGAGTGTGCCTTGAGATCTTTTCAAACACAAAAAAAATGTGACAGCCACTGACAAATACCTACTTTAAATGTTCCTCAAAGTTGGCAGTTGCTGCAGCATGAAATACCACAGACACATCAGTAACAAGTCTGGTCATATCTGACTGGCTCATGCCCAGGTGTGGCTCTAACATGTTTCCATTCACTGGAATGACTTTGGTGCGGAACTCTGGACGCTCTTTTCTCAACTTGTCAAATAGCTGAAAGTATCACAGGTAGTAATATTACATTTAAGTAAGACTGTCTGGAGGTCTTGACAGTGAAGGAGGTCTACTTTTTCAAGGAGTGAACGAATCATATGGATCTCAGAAGGAGTAATAATAGTTTAATTTCCAAAACTATATGCACATGCACAGCTAGGTGCAAAAGTATAAGGATTTAATTGTTTTCATAATACTGTTACTTACACAATTCCTTATAATGTTATCCAATTTTTCAACAGACTCTGTATCTTTCTTTTTCATTTAATTTCAATACATGGGTAGGTACATAAGAAAATAAAAATCAATAGAGCATTTTTACAAAACAAGTGCAAATCACATACTTTGGAACTGAAGACATCTTCAAGTCTCTGCCTCACATCCTGGTTATTCTTTGGTCTGATAAGTACATAAATTGCCTTTATGTCAGAACAACTTCTCAGCAGCTTCTCGACCAGAACCCTGCCCATAAACCCTGTAAAGCCAATGACAAATATGCTGCGTCCAGCATAAAAATCTGCAATGGCAGCCACCATTTTGCTGTACCAGGTGTTCTGTATACTGCGTATTCTGGAACTTGGAAGGGTTTCTTAACTGCGACTGCAGAGCCTAAAAATAGAATGGATCAAACAGTTAAAACTTCAAAACAAACGTATTCTAGTATCAATGGCTGCATGTGGCTAGGTTGAGAGAGAAGCTTGTGATTAAAAAATAATTCTTCCACTAGCTGAATTTGTAAAATGGGCCCATGCAGTGCCCAATGCCTGGAAATTCAGTTAACATAATTTCCCTATTTACAATTCAAGTTCAACCTTTGAATAAGATTTGCATTTAATTTCAACCTCTGGCTACGATGAAATGATATCTTGAAATACATAAATTCATGGACACCATGCAGAGTACAGAGGTACATGTTTGGGTGTACTCTAGTCACGAGGGGCAAACAGCCTACAGTCACGTATCCATTTTGCACCCATCATGCGCCCAAGTCTCGATCTCTCACACTCGCGCACCCACCACGCACGACAGTAATTACACCTGCCTTACCTGCTGCAATAGCTACATGTAAGTACAACACATACAGGCATCCCTCAGATCATGTACCGTATTTACTAGTATGACTAGTCTAGTACGCATATCGATCCTATAACCAAAGTCAGAACTACCGTCTGTAACAGCCCAATGCATAGCCAAGTCGATGTCATGATATATTATCAAGCCCTACTGTTTACCTTCCCAGTGGACCGCCCTCTTGAATGTTATCTTTCCCTATTAAACACAGAAAAGTTGCGACAAACTGGAAAACAAAGTATGACAACCGTTTCTTTTCTTAGTTCACCTGCAGCGCTGCTGCAAAGGTCGACATTACTTTGGCATAAGGGGTACTAATCACAATGGTTGAGAAGCTCAACAATCGCAATTTCTTTCTGAAGCCGCTTTTTAGCCTACTGCTGTGCTAACAGCTCTTTCCCCGTCGACTAAAATTCTTCGAAATTCTCAAATTTCGTTGTTATTTTCTTCTACCTTGTTTTTCTATTTCATTAAAAACTGTGTATATATTGGGTTTTAAAAAATGAATGAAACTCTTCTTTTGTTCATAGTGTGCGTTTTGTGTGAAGTGGGGATCGACTCAAGATTGTTTAAAAAAAAAACGGCAAATTAAAACAAAAGATGCAGTATTATAAGGTCATTTAGACTTGTACACGAATTTAAAGTTGACTATCAAATATTGTCAAACCTTCAGCTTTGAAGATGGTTCGTTCTCCAAGCCTAGTCTAAGCCCCATGAAATTTAAAAAATTGATTACACCTATATAATATATGTTTTCCGCTCAATTCTGTTGATTGATTGTGACATACCTACAACATGCTTACTTCCAAGCAAGTAAATCTAATTAGTTTACCTGTGGTACTCATCTAGACCCTGGCTGAAGGAAGATAAAGGGACTTCTGAGGAACTCGAAGAAAGGAAAAGACTAAACACTTTTTATTAGAGAAGAGGCTATTAGAGGCTATTTCTGCCTTTTTTTATTTGTTAGTAATTTTGTGCTTTCTTTTCAGTTTGTTAAAGAGATAAGAGTAGCACTGTAGTCATATCTCCATTAATGTCAGTCAATAATAATAATAATAATAATAATAATAATAATAATAATAATAATATAAGAAAAGCATGCAGTCTCAAAGAATACAGCCATTTACAAATGTCTCTCAGTAAAATACTGAAGTGTAACAAGTATAATAATTAATTCAATATATTCAACAAGAAGTAAATAGCAAACTGTCAATCATTGCAACTTATCATTTTTCTGGAATGAGACCCAATACATACTTTTTAAAGACACAAGTAATATTCCCACGAAAACCAAAAAAGCTATGATACAAGCTTGTTCACACAAATTTGGTTATACAAATAATAACATATCACAGCGTGTACACTTGTGCTGATTCTGGAATTGCTTCATAGTAATTTTAAAGAAACCAGACAGATTCACACTACCCAGTAATAATACAAACACTGATCTTTTAGATCTTGATCTGAACAAAATTGCCACCTTCAATACATTATTCTTCATTAATACATGGCTGAATGAAAATATTATTCAAGGTCAATACTGAGAAGTATTTAAAATATTATACAATGGCATTACTGTACTCAATTTCTACCCACTTGAGATAAAAACTTGAAAATTCATAAACAAAATCAAGAATGCTGTCCTAAACCCTGATTCAATTTTAGCAACCTATTACAGTAACTGCAGTATTACCAGCTTTTTTTCCCTTCAAAATATTCATTCTTCACCATACCCATTCCAAACTAATTTCCAAAAGCCTCGCAAACCAATAAATATAAATGAACTGTGTCTGGAAGACTGGACATACAACAGTCACCAACTGAGATTAGAAAGTACAATGTACTTAAGACATATATACAAAAATGAAATCTAATATCACAAGTTTGGGGTATAGTGACTTCAATGTATTAAACTTATAGATGTTATCACATGTGCATATATATACAAACAGGTCCTAACTATTACCAAACAACAGGTCACCAAGGTACAAGCTGATAAACCATAATTAAATCCATCCATATAGATATAGATGCTAACATCCATATAGATCCTAACATCTGAATATGTAACTTATGATTCATAACATACTTAATGAACAAAAAGTCATTTATACACATACATATACATCTACTGTTTAGTTTGGCATGGCTTTCGTATGAAGGGGAAAATATACTTCATTATGTTTCAATCAATATTTAATCAAAATACATTATAAAATATCTTGCTATATTTAAATGACGTAAGATGTAAATATCTCAAAAACAACAGAGAAAGGGAAAATAGAGCTAGTGTTATCATACTTTCTGTGTAAGTTAAGTTTTTCTGTAAACAGTCTTGTATCAAATAATGTTTACTACTCCAAGATGTAAGTTTATTTTCTGATAATATAAAGGAGCATAAAAAGCCTATTAATAGCATTCAATAACAACTTCTAAAAAAGACAATTCTGATTAGAATAATAAGTTCTATCCTAAAACAACCTGTTTTTACCTGAGCATATTTGTAAGTTATTGGGTTTTATAAAAAAAACAACTAACAGCATACAAATCACTGGAAATCAAATATCTGACCAAAAAAATTATATATCTGTCATTCTTTTTGGTAGAGTAAATTTTTACAGTAACTATGACCTAACAATTTGCTCTATAATAACAGCAATCAAACTACAATAACAATTTAGAAAATAACAAGTAACTAATGAGTCTATACAAATCAATTTGTCTAGTATCTAGGCATATTAAAGGATTAATTTGGAATTTTTGATAAATTTTACCAAAAACGTCGTCTTTGATTATCTTGTGCAAATTGTGGTCCTGAGTAACTTTTTTGCTGAGGTGGTCTTTGTCTTAAATATACTCCATTTTGTGGATTTTTGGCACCAAATTGTCCAAACGACTAAAAATTAAATGTAAAAAAAAAAGCTATGATTAAGATATTGCACCCACATAAATTATTATATCATCCATTTTGAGCAAATATATAAATATTACTTTTGCATTTACATGTTAACCAAGGGGCTTGAAAATGAAATCATAATTAGCAAGCAGAACCAGTTCTTTGTAAATTTGATGAAGAACAACACTTTAAAGTAAGCTAAGAACAATATAGCTTTTCAATCAAAATATTCATTCTTACAAAATACTTGTCTTACCCACTGGCCACTAGTGTATGGTAGGTTCTGTCGACCTGTGTATACAAAACCTGGAGTTTTCAAGTTGGCTACCACTGTAATGTAACAAAAACTTTTATTTAAACATGAAGATGACATCCAGTGTCTGCACAAATCCAAGCCTTCTTCATTAATAATAACTCTACCTCAATCACAATACAAGCTCTTTACTCACTTCATTGCAATGTTGCAAACACACTTGGAAACTACATAATCTATTTGTGCATGAAAGGAAATTAAAGCAGAGTGACGTATAAATTTCTCATTTCTTAAAAAATTGTTTTAATATTACGCTCCATTTCAGAAAGACACTTCAATTTTAAACTATTCAACTGTTTAAATGAATGTGATTATACCTGTAAAATAGTTTCTCACTTACTTCGTTGCTTCCACTCCATTTTCTTTTTCTCTAGCTCACTTAGAGATTTCAAGCATTCAATGTATGTGCTTTTACATGTATAGTCACCACATGGGACAGGGTATCTTGAATCCTGAATCAGATATAGAGTAGACATAATTCCATAAACATTAGACAATCAACCATGCTCCCTATATGCACTAAAAGGTGTAAAGAAAAAAGTCACCTTGGTGAATGGAATAGCTTCAATGAATAAGTAAAGTTACAAAACAGAGAAAAGAGAGAGAGGGAGAGAGAGAGAGAGAGAGAGAGAATGCCTTATATCCTCAGTTCATTTTTCAAAATGCAGGGGGAGATAAGTGAATGATTGGTTGTCTTTGGGATTTTCTTATAGAAGGTGGTACTTACTTTGCATGGACCTTCATAGTCACTTCCTACACAATGGGATACATAGGGGAAGTTATACTGGTTTCTGAAAAAGGTAAAAATGACACAGTTTAAATTCTGGGAAGACATTACTTTTCTGCTATCACATACACATTTTTTTTATTTTCCTTTATGCCATATTTTCCAAAACAATTTTAAATCTGTTAAAACCGATTTAACAGTTTTTACTTATTCAAAAACCAGTATGCTTACATTCCATGCTGTTTACAATGTCCAAAATCATTGATAGTTCTCTCATAATTCATCAGCATTGCCATCACCTTGAAAAAAACTCTGAACTCTGTAAAATTCATATACTAAACATCTACTATTCTTTTCTACTACTATTCTATCAATGGTTGTATTCAAAGTCATTCAAAAATAATACCGGACAAAATCAGACCAATCAGTTATTTGAGCTTCCCACCAAAAATTAACATTTGATTGTGTATTTTTAATTTACAGGAGTTTTAATGAAAGTATAATACATTATAACTTCATGTTGTGTGTACAGTTTCTTCATATAACTTATCAGTGAGAGATCTGCATTGAGAACTTGTAAATGAGACCACTAAATTCAGTAACTTTACCTGGTATGCAGCAGGCACCATCTTGTTGAAAGTAAAGTCTTTGGTGTCATAATCTATATATTCCAGTCTGCCACTGCGAAACACTATGAAGGTGAAAAAATTTTTAATTATAATGGATATATACAAATGTTAAAACTACAGACTGCTACACAAATGTAATGGTATTTTTTCTTTAAGTTAATAAACTGTATGAATGTTCACTACTTTTGGTATTCAGATACTGTTACCGACAAAAAAATGAAAAGTTAAACTGAACTGACCAATATTCCATGGAGCCATATCTTCATAGAAGGGCAGTGTCAGGAACAGATCATAAAACATGGTTTTTATGGGCTCCAGTAATCCCATTCTCAGAAGGGCAATTAAAGATATAGCTGAAATAAAAAAATATCATAACCATGAAAAGGGTATCTAGGCTCAGTTAAATTACAGTTAAACAACTGACATTTAGAACTTAATATCCTAAACACATTCACAAACTACAAGAAATAAATATTTACCATAAATTCATGTAATAAGGTACATACCATGAACATCCCCATATGGAATCTTGAATCCATCCCCTTTCCTGATAAGGTATACCTCATAAGTGGACTTACTATGGGCCAGGCAGTGGAGGGTATACTTTCTATCGTGGCCATCTAGCTGGTAGTCAAAATGATGATTAACCTGGAATTCAGAAAAAAAGGGATCAATTCATAACAAAAATCTGATTGCTGATATGCTTGAGTACAAGTTCATAGATTTTTACAAATATTATCACTATATGTAAACAGTGTTTTTTAATTTGATCTTTAAGCAATTTGAGGCATTTGCAGTAGTTTTTCCTAACAGAGTTCACAAATGCTTCAACCAAGCCAAGGGTTGGTACCTTCAAAGGTGCCACTCACATGTCATCTGATATCAATTCACCATTTTTATTAATAAAATAAAACTCACTGTGACAGTGAGGTTCCTGACATCTACACGGACCACTTTCCATGGGAAGGATGCAGACTGCATAAATGGTGGTTGAAGAAGCTCAGCACTTATACTGATGTTCACATCCGCTTCTGCGCTCTGATACAAAGTAATAATGACAATTTCATCAATTTTAAATAACATATGGAACCAAAATGATTTGCAGATGTATAGTATCAATATGGCTTTTACACAGTATCCTTGAACTGATGATCAACAATGAAAGTATGGTAATCATATTTCATTCATCTGTTTATTTAGCAAAGGGTTTGTGATGGGTTGTGATTTACATCATAAAGTTATTCAAGACAACTTCTATGCAAATAAATGATAAAACAGAATCTTTTTGAATACAGTTATGTACCTCTCCCAGCATCTTTAGTTCAGCATTTTCAAATACTGGGGCTGGATGGTGCTTCAGGTAGTAAATGTCCTGCAGAGTCAATATATAACTAGTAATCAGGGATTTATAATTACAGTTTTTTTTTTTAAACATAAGTCTTATCTATATGCACACTCATCCAAAAAAGTTTAGAAACATTGTTATTTTCAATGATTATAAAACAACCATATGAGCTAAGATAAATATTTTAATTAAATATTGATGGATGATGCACGCACCATTCATTACTTTTTGAAGTTTTGCCAGAAAAGGAATTCTGTGGGAATTACAGCAACATTTATTTATGTTGGGTCAAATTTCATTTTCAAAAAACATGCAAATGGAGTGACAAAGTTTGAAGTTTGCAACATTACCAAGTCTTGACAATAAACAGTGAAAATCTTTATCTTTGGTATACAGTATGAAGGATACAGTTAAAATAAAGTTTTGAGGTTGTTGAGCCTCTACTGTTTATTGTCAAGACTTGCTCAAACTTTGTCATGGAAATCAATAGAGATTTTTACTGTCGTGGAAATCTTATATCACAGTAATTACTGTTGTGTAGTATAATTAGGTAAAAATAACCACAAGACTTCCATGTGTGCACTAGGACCTCTAGGACTCCCTATGCACACCTGGCAAGACCATTGCTACAATTAACCAACCTTTCTGTCTAAAGTCCCATTTCCCCTCAGTGGTCGACCAGTAAAAGACTCTGGGAAGAATGTTGCAAATGCCAAAGACAGCATCTAGAAATAATCAAGAAAAAAAAAATGCCAAGAATTTTTTTCTGCTTTAAATACAGGATCATCCAAATTTATAATGTTCAGGAGAATATGATGTTTGCAAGCAGTTATATGTTTCAACATTATTGCACTAAACTTAATTATCTAAATGTGAATTGTTCATTCCAAAAGAAAAAAAATGTTAAGAAACAATGATGAAAAGAACATAGCATATCAACTCTATTTCATGAAACACTATAATATATTATGAAACAACATTTTTCTATTTTTTTTCCAAAAGCAACATGATGACCTACCTCTGCTGATGGTAACTGAAAGAAAGAAGTGACTCCATTTGCAATCATCTGCCCAACCATCAGATTGAATTCATCATCGCCCATGGTCATAACAGAGTCCAGAAAAGCCTGAACACCTGCATACAAAACAGAGGGGTTTTTTAATATGCATGGTATTTGTATTGCATCAAGCGTCTTTTCTTCTTTCTTTTGTGTAATGATAATACAGATTAAAATTTTGAAATGGTAAAGACAAAAAAACTAAAAGGATCTATAATGAAATTACACCATCCTGGAAACAAAAATCATTTGCAATCTATTACTAAAAACTGAAGTATAGCCTTAATAAGAAAACACATTCAATGTGAATAAGGTCACCTACCAAAGTACTGGTATCTCAAAAAATCAGGACTCTGCAGTAATTTGGTAGTGAAATCCTGGTCCACAGCAAGGCTGGTTATAACAATATTGGTGACATTCATCTTCCATGTTTCCTGATACAGTTTCTCTGCCTCCTCAAGTTCACTGTGCAGGGATATGAAGGTGCTGTTTTTGTAATGTTTAGCAAGGAGTTTGATCATCTCTCCTGAAAAATTCACAAAATGGATTTTTAAATTAATACCTCAAATTGAACAAAAATGCTGAGAAAAGATGACATGCAGCTATAAATGAGCTACAAATACAATCCAATCAGAGCCTGCAGCTTGACATCACTCGCTCCACTGACCTATGAACATGAATGTGACCAGTTTGCAGCAAAAGCAGTCTATCTATAGCCTTAATAATTGGCTAGCATGGTCTCCACATGTTAGAGAGCTTATCGTTGAACTTCTAGGCTAGAAGTGGCATATAAGAGCCATTTTCAAACATAGATTTTGTGCTAAATGTTTTGTTAAATCGCAGTTCTATGGAAAGGAGTTGACAGGGACCAAAAAACACACCTTACTTCTGGGAATGAATATACTTTAGCATGCATTTTCCGGGCCGATTTTGGTCATTTTGGTTGACTATTCTTGCTTAAAATCTACGAGTTAAGATACCAAAAACACATATTTTCAATTTTTTCTCAGTAGTTTCTTACCCTCCATGCTTTTATATTCCATAAATGAAAAAGGCTGGGTGTAAATCTCATTTCCAAGTACACTTACAGCTGCCTGGAAAAATAAAAACTTTGTTTAATTCATGTGCATTTGTAGCACTGAAATTAGTCAGGATGCCAATATATATCATTTCCATTTCAAAAGAGATGAAAATAAAGGGTCCCACCACAACTCAAGACAACTTAAATTTGTGTAATTAAAAACCCAAAAACTGAAACAGATGTAGTACAAGCTAAAAGCTCTTTCTTAATGCATATCATTAAAACAGACGTCCCTGTAACTTCTTTAAGATTAAAACATATTACATGTATTTGCTGACATATACATACACATCATATCTTTCCCAAATTACTATGTTATAAGTCATTTCAAAAAAGCTCTCATTCCAATTCCATTGCAAGGTTTAAATAATCAATACAAACACACAAAAAACGAAAAAAGAAAAAAATTCAATTAACATGCTATCTTCACAAAATTAACATTTTAGTACACATTCCATGCTACACTGCTTGATTATTTGCATTACTGTACCTGACTTGCTATCAATCTAGACAACTCAGTGGAAGACTGAAGAAAACGGCGTGTACTGTCTGCAGCATGGTATACCAGGGTGTTGTTGTACCATACCAAGTGATGGGGACACATGTCTGGGTAGACTGGCAGGGACAGGTACTCCCTCAGCAGGTTCTTCCTGAAAGTGTATTGAAATCATAAAAAAGTCAGTATGTTTACCCACTGCAACATGCTGTTTTTAAACATGTAATTCTCACCAACAAATCCTGTGAAAACAAGTTATAGTAGTACTATAATAAATCATTATTTCCCATAATTTTATAAATGCAGAATTCACTCAATGATATTTCCCCTTTTTATGTCTCAATTTACAATAATATCAATTCTCTAAGCTTAAAATATGTTTTCAAAGGAAATCAAAATGCAGCTTCTCTGGAGTTGCTTGAAGCACTTACACTACCCTCACAGTATGATCTATCTTTCTCTTGTACTTGAGCGTAACTTCATTTTAATTATAAAAATGTAAAACTCTGACCTAGCAACCTTATCCAAACCAAGGCCAAGCAAGAGCTCCAGACCTATTCCCTCCATGCATCTAGCCAGCCTGGTTTCTTGTTTGGAGACCCCAACTCTGCACTGCTTGTCTGGAGTCAGCTGAATGTTTGCCCTGGTGTCCTGGCAATCCAATACAACCTGAAAATGATAATAATTAATTGGAATTTACACCTGGTGCAAGCACAAGACTAAGATTTGAATTTTATAAAGCACAAAAATATCTACAACAGTCAATGCCAAAAAATTTAAGCCTGCTGGCCCTACAGAAAACCAAAGTCTAAGAATCTGCAGACCTAAAGTAGAAATATGGTAGCCATGGCATAGCTGAACAAATTTACAACACTTTGCAGCTTCAACTTTAAAAGTATTTGGCTTGGGACTGACAATAACATCACAAACTGCTGCAAGGGCATAGTAGGAATAGAAAAACTGCCAGCAAAAAAATGTAAATTAGTTCCATGTACCCTGCAAAAAAAAATGGGAGGAAGTAAATGATTTGTTTTTCTTCATTTCCTGAGGCCAACCTGTGACACAATCTTTCATTGCAGCCTGAGACTTACTGTGAGACTAATCTTAAAATAACAACATAAGTGTACACATTAGCTGCAAGTCACTTTTTTCCTCAAAATGTTAATACTCACTGTTCTCTGCATATGTCCTAGAGTTATTTTAACCAGTTTGGTGGCCAATGTGTACCCTCTAAGAATATCAACGTCATCTACCAAGCTAACTTCAGCTTCATTCTCCAACCCATGCAGTTTCAAAGTTTCAAATATCATACCCTATGATAAGCAGGAAAAAGAAGCATCAGTGCATTCACAATATTACCTCTAATACTGAAATTGGGTATAAGTAAAGCATAATTGAAAATGGGATCTAAATTGTGCCCATTTTAATGATAGTGAATGATAAAGAAGGAGAAAAATCCTATCCCCTTCAAAGTTTCCCTATTCATGATCATATCTAAGACACTTCTCAACCCCCTTTTTTTTTACACAATATAGGAAAAGAATAATATTTCTACCCTGCCATTTAAAACTGAGAAGAGAAATATGTTTACCCACAAAAGAAAGTAAAAAAAAACAATAAAACTCCCTATCTCTCACATAAATCTTTACCTTGAAAACTGCATGGGTTTGCTCTGCACCTGTGCTGTTCCCAAGTAAAAGGTCAGCCATAACCAGCTGCTCAGGAGAAGGGACTTCAAGGTAGGTAGTGTGAGCCATGGTCAGCAAGTGACCGAGGTAGTACAGGAAACCTTGACCAAGAGATGTTAGATGATGAAAGGTCTCCAAGCCCAAAATCTGTAACATAATATAGTGTAAATCTATACATATTTTAATATGCTAAAACAATAAGGTAAATATGAACAGCTTTGTTTTTCTTTTTGTTATCAAAATATCAAAGATTATAACATATGTCTGTACAGAGTAAATTTTAGAAGTTAGTTTGTAAAAACAAATGTTACATCATGAAGTTTTACTGACTAATGTAAAATATCCCTTTTTTCACATCTGATAATTCAATGTTCTAAACCAATGTGTATTATTCAGGTCAACATGTTACCCAATCAAATCTGTAGAGGTGCCTTCAATTTTTAATTCATCAACTTATTTGTTACAAAGAAGAGGCAATTTTTAGTTCCTGGCATGTAGGTAAAACAATAAAACAATAAAACATAATGAGCTGACTCAATCATACCTGAATCTGAAATATCTCTGGCATCTTGACAATTTTATCCACAGTACCAGGACTCAAGTTATTCACCAAGAGAAGGAAATTCTTAGCACCCAAGCTTGTTATCATTTTCCTGAAAAATTAGTTTTTTCAGTGCATGAAGCCATTTAAACTGGAGTAAAATTACACAAAAAGTGTAATAGGTGTTTTCCTTCTTTATTCATGATTTTCTAAATCTAGAAGTCATCAATAACTTTTTTTTTTTACCTTTGTAGATACCATTCATTTAATATTTTCTTACCAAATTGCCATCTACATGTATCAGTAGGTTTCTTACCTAAGTCCTTGCATATGTCTGGCACTGCTTGTGTCAAGTACAGAGAGAACAGTAGAGTTGAGATACCTGTGAGCAATCTTAGCTCCTAGTAACACCTGCTGGTTACCACCTAGGGTACAAACAACACAGGTCTATAGAAACCAATAGTTTCAATATTGTTTTGATGGAAAAATCTAATTTACATTAAGATAAGAAATCTCCTCATAACTGCAATCTTTATTTTTACAGATCTCAAAAGTCTAGAATCATAAGACATAAGCTTAAAGCTTTTGTATAAAAGAATCCAACACCACTGACGGTGCACTTGAGATGTCTGTGACATTAATATATCATATGCAAGTTACAAGTTAACATTGTCCTCATGGTTCTGGACCATTGAAGCTGCTTTAAAAATATAATTGGCTACACTACATTGTCACTTTTCATACCATAGGTCAAAACACTGAAGAAGTTTCTCTCTTTCCCATTCAGAGCAGCGATGTCATTCTTGATCAGTTTCCACTCAGAGTCGTACACACTTTCCTCCTTATGTTTTGGTCCAAATGTGTGTTCCATTGGCTGGTGTTTCTCCCTCACTGTTCTTGCTGGTTCTCTTAATTCTGGTTTTACAGAAGTCACTGGAGACTATTAAAGAACAGTTATCAAAATAACAAAGTACTTTTCCAAAAATACTGGGACTATATTCACTGTATGTATGCATGTCTTACATTGTACATGCTTGTTTACAACTGTATCTCACAAACATCATCTTGATTTCTTACGTACATTCTTTACAACAGTGACTGCTATCATTCACTAAATCATAAGTGAAGATATATAATAACGACAAAATTTTCTACTTTTAACAAGAGGTCAATATGGGTCTTGCATAAAGTTTCTAAGAAGTCGTGTGAGGTATCCAAACACAAATCATCTGCTACACACTAATGCATGCACACACATGGAGTCATTTCCATAGTTTCCACTATGAAGAGGCAGTCAATCAAATATTCTGACCAAAATAGATTTCATGCCCTGATCAGCATAATGAACTAGAGGCAGTCACGCTTGCAGCTATGCTTCTCTCCTACCTTAAAATCATATTCATCATTTAAAGCTTCTTCTTCCTCCTCCATCTCTTCAGCCACCACCTCTTCCTCCTCTTCCTGTAGCATAGCAAGCCAGCTTTAGCAACATGCGGTGTGATTCAGCAGTAATTGGGAAGCACTCAACAAAGCCATGGGGATTGATGGTGTTACAAAAGCTTTCTTTAATTTATAACTTTCATCACACAGCTCATTCTCTTAATCTCTGTTTCATGTGGAGGTTAATTTGGCAATTGATACTATGAGGGCAATCATTAGATAAAGACCACTTTATGAAGCAAAGCAAAGAACATTAAGCAATGAGCTATCAATAGCAATTAGCACATATCAATGAAATATTTTGGCCTATTTCTGCATGAAAATTTGCAGCCAGGATTTACATGTCTTGCTGTAGTATTCATCATGTGAAAAACATTGCATCAAAACCAATCTAAATTCAACTGGCAAAGCCTTTCTAGCCATTTTCACCCTTAATCATTATGATATTCATTAAAGGGGACAGATGCAATCAAAAACTTGTTGGGTAAAATCAAACACAAAATTGAAACTTTTTTCAAAGATTCAGTCTTCTACAATTATTACACCTGATGCAATAATGCACACAGCATCAATTCTTCTATTACCTCATTATTTCCCAGCTCTGACTTCTGGGCTGCAGCTGCTTGCTGGTCAGTACTATCTGAAAATAAAAAACAACCTTGTTCATTTGACCAATTCTTAAAAACACAGGAATGACAGTAAATTGTTTTTAAACAAGGCAGCAAAGCTGTCAAATGTACAGACAAAAAACAGAAAAAAAAGATGCAAAAGAGGTCATTTTGTCAATTTTGATGCAACAATAAATAATGCTTATAATAGCAGTCAGTCAACACTGATTTTTCATTATGCACAACAGGTAACATGGTCAATAACAGGAGCAGATCCAGAAATATTTTTGACAGTATTCTAAAGTATCTTTATTGATCCATCTTCCATTTTGATGGTCTTCCAAAAGAAAAAAATAGATACCCATCAATATAAAAAATCTAACTGTCTTCCAGGAGACCCAGAAGATGGTCTCAATCCACCCCTTCAATAAGATTATAGTTTCATGACCATGAGAGTTAAAATTCACATGATGAAAGTCCCAATATAAGAAAAATGATGACAGTGCATAAAATAATATTACTAGTGTTTAAAGACATGAATACCAATACAACTGCTTACGTGGAAATACAGAAATTGTGCAGAGCCTCAGGTGGATGGGAAAGTCACATCTTAAAAATGCCAGTGTTGGAGAAGAAATTAAAAAGAAAACAACAAAAATATAATCTAATGAAGCTGCTATTCAGTGCTTCCTTATTATGGACACTGTTATCTAGCAGAGAGCTTAACCTTTGGGAGTTTACAGGGAAATATCAACAAGTGTGATTTATGAAATCTCATTTAATGGCCACTAATCAGGCAAATGAGTTTATAGCACTAAACTTAACCTAGTGAATACCCAAGGGGAATTTACAGACTGACCACACAAATTTGTCCCATAAGACACAGCTTAAGAAAAGCACAAAACAATAATGCACAAAAATAGGAGACTGCAAATTCTGATGCAATAGTACATTATGTTTAACTGCACAGTCAATATCAAATTTTAATTATGCAGAACAGGTAACAACGACGAAAGTAAAAGCATAAGGCTTCAGGTCCATCAAAGTTCAAATTTACAATTAGAAAGAGCCAGAATGAGAAAAATGAAAATTTAACACAAAATTGCATAAATTCAATAATAAATGATAACCCAATTGAGCTGGCTTTCTAATTTGAACTGCATGCCAATCCTAAAAATCATACTTGTAAGTTAAACATAATAATAAGTAACACAGTTTTCTTTCCATAATGTTTGCAGAAGCAGTACAAAAATATTTTTGTCAATTTTGATGTAACATTACATAATAATTTATAGAATAATGATCACCAATTTTTATTATTGACTATGAATAGCAAGGACATGTAGAAAATTTGATTACCATTCGGCTTCATGTCCATGGGAGTTCTGAGTCCCACAATGAATATGCCAAAAAGATGCAGGAAATATCAAACAAACACTTTTAGGCATCTTATTAGTTAAATAATGAGACTGTTAACATGCTTAAGAATTGAATCTGAGGAAATGTGAAAAAAACAGTATAACTTCTAAAATAATGGCCCGATTATGCTGATTTTCGAACTCAACCTGCGTTTTAGTAAGATTGACCACTCCTGTGAGTATAATTACAATTGGCCAATCCGTTTTTCTTATATTGTGTTATCAGTGTTGCATTTATATTGAAAATAGTGAAAAAACAGCATAAATTCCCTCAAAATAGCCCAATCATGCTGATTTTTGAACTTGACCTGCGTATTATGAATATTCATCAGTTCTGCAAGTTTCAAGTCAAAAGGTAAAATGGTTTTCCACTTATCGTGTTATCGGTAAAAGTGCACGGCGACGGCGACGACGGCGACGACAGCGACGACGGCGACGACAGACGCAGATGACGGCTATATGTACAGACACATCTGTGTCTGTACATAAAAACAGCATAAATTCCCTAAAAGTGACCCGATCATGCTGATTTTCGAACTTGACCTGCGTATTATGAATATTCATCAGTTCTGTAAGTTTCAAGTCAAAAGGTAAAATGGTTTTCCACTTATCGTGTTATCGGTGCTGCATATATGCTGAAAAAAGTGAAGAAACAGCATAAATTCCCTAAAAGTGACCCGATCATGCTGATTTTCGAACTTGACCTGCGTATTATGAATATTCATCAGTTCTGCAAGTTTCAAGTCAAAAGGTAAAATGGTTTTCCACTTATCGTGTTATCGGTAAAAGTGCACGGCGACGGCGACGACAGTGACGACGGCGACGGCGACGACAGACGCAGATGATGGCTATATGTACAGACACATCTGTGTCTGTACATAAAAAAGGTATAGATACAATGAAGGTGTTATGAAGAGAATGCATTTTGATGCTCATCACATAAAATTCAATTCACTCAAAACCATCCGTAATAAAACAACTAAAACATTCAATTTCAGTAATGAAAGCAAATAACAACCTTTTCTAATTCCATTTAAAGAGACCAAGGGCTCTTTTGAAGACAAGGACGATGGTGTTGCTGTCTTAGATGCCATTTTCTTAACTGGGCCTTGGGTGGAGGTCACTTTTTTGCTTTCAATTTGATCATGGTCATTGTCAATCTTTGTTCTTTGGGCTTAAGTATGGAAATACAGAAACTAAGCATAGTTGTACAAAAAACACTGAGGAACAAGCAAGTGATATACATGAACAATGTGAGTGACAAAATCGATAATGACACTACTTTTGCACCATTAGAAAATAATATTTTTATACAAATAACTTTTGTATTATTTCAGTCACTTTATACATATAAGGCTCAAACAATAAAAACATTTATAAACAGTTAATGTCACTCTTCTTCACATTATCATTTTACCTTTATATCTATTCATGAGAGTTTTCTTAAAGTCTTCCTTGTATTTGTCTAGTTTTTCCCTAACACTTAAGGATAGGCCTTGTTGGGCATCATTCTGAAGTAGCCTCCTCTGCAATAAACAATAACAAAAGAATACATCGATTAACTTGTATTTTATGGAGTTTTGCTTCCAGCAGCTAACAATCACTTAATTATAATGAAAATAAAATTTGAAGTAAAAATTCTTTCGAGCTATCATACTTGTAATTTTTTATTTCAACTCCTGATCATGAGTGAACACAAATATCTGACCTTAAACTCTGAGAATTTACATCCATTAAACATAATGAATTTAAAAAAAACTACTCACCATACCATCTTTCCTATCCTCTATCTGACCACCTTGTTCCCTGGGCTTAAACACCACTGGCTGCTGTTCAATCTTTCCAACAGGACCCAAATGATCAGCACCATTTTGTACCAGATCATTTTTTAAATAATCAGCCTGTCTACTGTCCTGTTGTTCCACACCCTGATATTTATTTCTATAAATTTTCCTGGCATTTCCATGGAT
Source organism: Lingula anatina (assembly GCF_051362555.1). NCBI lineage: Eukaryota > Metazoa > Brachiopoda > Lingulata > Lingulida > Lingulidae > Lingula > Lingula anatina. The sequence continues at coordinate 21,154,443 of NC_141767.1, forward strand.
TCGTTTTGGTACTGGTTTTGGAATTTGATGCTGCTCTGCAAGAGGTACTGGTTCTTTATTTAAAGGATCAAATTCACGGATTACACTTTTAAGTGTTGTTGTTGTGCCTCCATGCTGTATACTTCTCAAATTTTGAACATATTTGGGACTGCTCACTTTCTGATGAATTATGTTCTTTTCTAATTCAGGCAACTGTCCTTCAGTTTCTATTGGTTTCTTTGGCTGAGCAATGACTGGATTCCCTGAATTGGTAAGAAGTATTCATATGAACAAAGATTCAAGTTACAACAAGACACCTTACACAACTGTAAAGACAGATGAAGGTGTGCAAGTGCATGTAGGTTTCAACATTTAGTCCAACATCATAACTAGAGGATCAGAGAGGCGATACCGCCTCCGAATATTGTACCACCAGCTGGAGCAAGCGCATTCGTATAGACCCCCACATACACAAAATAAGGGACACAGCCACCAGTCTTATGCTTGACAAGCTATAAAAATGCAATCAACAAGAATTTTCAAAATACGCAAAAATATATATATAACTTAAAATGGTACAATCAAAGTTAAGTTAAGGTAGGTCAAAGGTCAATTTCAAGGTCACAGTAAATTGCCAGTATATGACTTTCTATTCAACTTCAATAGTAACTATGGACCTATCTCTGCCAGGTTTGGAGTTAAAAGAGAAAGAAATTAGCAGAGTTCAGTTCATGATTATAAGTAGGTCAAAGGTCAATTTCAAGGTCACACTTAGATTGCCAGTATATGACTTCCTATTAAAGTTCAATAGTAACTATGGACCTATCTCGCTAGTTTTGGAAATAAAAGGGAACCAAAATTTGCAAAGTTCAATTCATGATAAAAAGAAGGTCAAAGGTCAATTTCAAGGTCACATTTAGATTGCCAGTATATGACTTCCTATTCAAGTTCAATAGTAACTATGGACCTATCTCTGCTAGTTTTGGAGATAAAAGGGAAGCAAAATTTCCAATTTCAAAAAAGTTCAGTTCATGGTGAAAAGTAGGTCAAAGAGAAATTTCAAGGTCACATTTAGATTGTCAGTATATGACTTCATATTCAAGTTCAATAGAAACTATGGACCTATCTCTGCCAGTTTTGGAGATAAAAGGGAGGCAAAATTTGCAAAGTTCAGTTCATGATGAAAAGTATGTCAAAGGTCAATTTCAAGGTCACAGTAAGATTGCCAGTATATGACTTCCTATTCAAGTTCAATAGTAACTATGGACCTATCTCTGCCAGTTTTGGAGATAAAAGGGAACCAAAATTTGCAAACATCAATTCATGATAAAAAGTAGGTCAAAGGTCAATTTCAAGGTCACAATTAGATTGCCAGTATATGACTTCCTATTCAACTTCAATAGTAACTTTGGACCTATCTCTGCCAGGTTTGGAGTTAAAAGAGAAAGAAATTAGCAGAGTTCAGTTCAAGGTGAAAAGTAGGTCAAAGGTCAATTTTAAGGTCACATTTAGATTGCCAGTATATGACTTCCTATTCAACTTCAATAGTAACTATGGACCTATCTCTGCTAGTTTTGGAGATAAAAGGGAAGCAAAATTTCCAAAGTTCAGTTCATGGTGAAAAGTAGGTCAAAGGTCAATTTTAAGGTCACATTTAGATTGCCAGTATATGACTTCCTATTCAATTTCAATAGTAACTATGGACCTATCTCTGCCAGTTTTGGAGATAAAAGGGAAGCAAAATTTGCAAAGTTCAATTTATGGTGAAAAGTAGGTCAAAGGTCAATTTCAAGGTCACAGTAAGATTGCCAGTATATGACTTCCTATTCAACTTCAATAGTAACTATGGACCTATCTCTGCCAGTTTTGGAGATATAAGGGACTAAATGTTATAATTTCGGTGTTACCTTAATGTGCCATAAATTTCCTACAGAAAAAATTAATTAAAATAAAGAAAAGGTCATTTTGGTCAAAATTCTTGAAATGGGAGGTGCTCTGAAGTTCCAGATGTTCAAATTTGATGAAATAATGTCATTTTTGACCACAAGTTGTCTGCTTTGCCAAGCCTTATGTTTTATTTTTCCAGAGTTCAAAATTTATTATCCATTACCGTACTGCACATTTTGCTTTCACCACCAATATGTACTTTTTGATACAGCGTAACTCAAAAACCGTATGGAATACAAAAAAACGGAGACCACCTCCAGTGTTGGGCTTTACATGCTCTACAAAATGCAAAAAAGAATGGGTCTCTAGCATTAACGGTTCCCGAATTACAGACAGTTTTCAGTTTCGGTATCTTATGGCCGCTTCACCCGTGAAAATGCACCGATTGACCCCAAATTCACACAGATGAAAGATGACCTGAAGGGTAATATTTTCCAATAATATTATTGGTTAAGTCTGTGTGGTGTCTGAATAACAGCGCAAATAAATTTTTTTTCGTAAAAAAATTCATTTTTTTGAAAATTTTTGCCCCTTTGACCTTGAAATAAAGGTCAAAGGTCAAATCCAAGGGCATATTTGAAATCTACACATATGACTTTTGGAAAGCCATCTGTAGAAATTTTTCCCATAATTCCTTCCGTAGGGTAGATAATTAGCATTTAATTTTGCCATTTTTGGACAAGGGTGCATTGCAATGAGAGTCACACCTAGACCCCAATACTGACAAAGCCCAAATTTTACGTGGAACGAGTTGAGATTATAGGTGACCTAAATCCAAGAGATGGGTATGGGGGCCCTTACCGTCTAGGAGGAGAAGCGGTAACGGTAACATGGCGGCGGAGCCGGCGGAGCCGCAGGAGCCGGCGGAACGGACCGGACGGGACTAAAACCATGTGTACCGCCAGCGCTAACGCTGGTGGTACAATTAATTTATACAATGCAATAAGCATAATTCTCAGTACTTTACCTTCCATTCCCTTAACTCCACCCAATGATCCCATGGCTAGTCTTAGTTCCTTTTCATCCTTTGTTAAGGCAGGGTCTATATTCCTGGACAGGGATTCTTTACCTTGGCTTTGAACTTTGCCTTGAACTTGACCCTGAACTGCTGGAGGGTCAAGGCCAACCTTATCCTCCTCCCTGCGCCATGTTTTGTCTAGCCTGACTAACACTGGGTCTTGCTGTGGCAAGGGTGGATTGCCTTCACGGTCCCACTGTTTATTAAGCCTTTGTACTTGTTCTTGGTCTTTCTCAGCAGCTTCCTTTACATCATTGTTCAACCTGTTCCATCTTTCTGCTACACTATCCACCTGCAAGAATGGAATCAATTCATTCTTAAATGAAACTGCAAAGTTTACATAATAGAAATCTGTATATTTTATATAGCAGTGCATCACAGAAAATGCCAAGGTCAGTTTTGCTTCTTAAAATTAATTTAAAATTTTCATTGGTTAACTACTTTTTATATCAAGCTTAAAAAGTCACTTAAATCATTTCATGAAGCTACTCCTTAAACACATCTGCCATTCCTGTTAGTTTACCTGCTCATAGGGTTGTTGCACCCTTGCTCCCCTGTCCTCCTGAGGCTGCTTCTGGTTGAAATTGTGAGGAGAAATCTGCCCTGCTTTGGCACTGTGTAAACCCTAGTGAAGATATCGAAGGACTGGGCACTCAGTACCCTTCATGATGTATTTCAAACTAGTGAGATTTGGTGTATTTGCATAAAAAATTTTAAATAAACAAAATCACTATTTTTTTCTTTTTCAAAAATTGAAAATATTAATGATCACTTAGACACATTGTTATGTGTTCCACCGAGGGCAAAAGAAAAGTACACTAATATTTGGAATAACAGAAACAATGATCACGGACATTCCAACACATATAATGTCATGAAAACATTAAAAAATAAAAGTATTATTATAAAAACATTAAAGTATTTTTTATTATTATTATTTTACCACACATACCTTTTCATGTGGCTCTGTACCAGTCAATGAGGGGTCCAAGTCTACTAATTTCTTCACTAAAGCATGCATCTGAGGGTTCTCCTCACAGCTCCACATATGTGAATCAATGCCAGTTTTTACCTAGATCACAAAATTATATTCATTGAACCACCAGCAAGGGAATGCATCACAGTAAAATAACCTTAACTCCCTTAACTTTTTTTACAAGACTGCTATCACTTAAGATTATGGTTTTTCCATAATAAAGACCTTAGTTTTTTATGGCAATATTATTACACTATTATGAAAAAGACAAATAAACATATAGCTCATGCTTCAGTATATATATTATATGAAATGAAGTGGGTAGTCAAATCTAGAAATCACAATTCAATTATGACATTGATGGCTGTTCAAAAGACTGATAATCTGATCATAACTGTGCATCCTTATGAGGGCTGCTTAAAAGAATGGTGCTTCCTGCTACACAGAACACAACATTCCATTGTTCATGTACTTACAGGTGTATCTTGTAATGAAACAATGTTTGAACCATTGATGTAGAGAGTACATGATCTCTGGTCGTCACGGTATGGCACATGTAACAGTTGATACAATAACCTTTCCTTGGTGGATTGTATGGGACCTGTGTTCAAAAGCATAGATGTTTCTCAAGTTCTTTATTAAATCTGCATGAAATCTGTACAGCAATTTGATATCACTGCTGCTGTAAATTGTGTATTGTTAGCAATCAATTTTATCATAAAATATATATTCAATATGTTAATTTTAATAAAGTAATATTTAAAATGTCTTCAATTAATGGGTTTTTAAATATATATCTATACCTATTACATAAACACCAATTCAATTTCATTCTTTAAATTACTATAATATAAAACACTGTTTTTTTACAACATAAACTTAAACCAAATAAACTATGGTTTATAAATACTTACAGTATCACTATAAGTAGCCTATTATGAAAACTGATATTATAACATAAGCATTTCAAAGTTATCATTACCTATGTAGTTTATAACTTGGAGTGGGATACAGTCACTGGTTTCAGGGACAAGTAGCTGACTTCCATCATTATAATGTATGGCAACTGGTTCAGATTCATTTCCAAAATGAAGGTAGCACTGAAAACAACCAGAATAGGATAAATTCAGCACAACTGGAGGCTGAAATAATGTAGATTAAACTTGTTTGAAGGTACACCACTTTCCAGACTCCCTGTCACATAAGAAATCTTATATTTAATTAATGGGATTTCAAACAAATCATTTTAAAATGCAAATATTTTAAAATTAATGTAAGAAATATTTCAGTGTCAAAAAAATATTGTCAAAAAGTCTAAATACAAACCTCTCCTTCAAGTAATGATTTTTCGCAAAAACTTTCTGGTAAATTTCTTGTTCCAGTGAGGACCTGTACCTTGTACAGGTCTTCTCGACCATTATTCCATCCACCAAAATACCCCTTGACTTGTTCCACAACACAGTCCAGACCAGCCACAGTACAGCACTTGTTGAGAAGCACTGGCAAGTTTTCCCAGTTCTTAAAAAAATTGAGCTAAAACACAAATTATCATTTTATAAAAAAATCATCAACAACCTATGCATGGTATACTACTAAAAATACCCGTAAAAAAACTTTGCAATAAGCCACATCTGCTCGAGCAATTTGTATATAAAGTGCAAGTTGGTGTGACCTACATAAGGTCTCCAGGTTTTAGAATCTATCAAAACAGCAAAGCACATTTGCATTACATCATACAGAGAAAAATAACTCCTCTATAAAAATTAACAGGCTTAAAAATGATGCACAGCAGTTTTCCTTATTTCTCCATGATCAAAGTACCTGTATATCTTATCTCTGCCATATAACAATTAATGCATAAAGTGCACAGTATGATACCTACCATATGCTTATTATTGGTGCTGATGTCTGCTACATAAGTATTTCTAGCCAGAGATAAAAGTCTTGCTAATAGTTCTTCATATTCATGAGGTAGAAGGTCACCAACCATGGAAGTTAAATTGCTGAGTAGGATAGTGTTGAAAAGAACCTGAATTTTGAGCAAAGCAAAAAAAATTATCTAACATCTATTGAAATGCATGTATCTATTATATTCAATTTTAAAAAGTTGTTGAAAATGAATAAATGGGCAGCTGTATCAGACTAGTCCAGGTGTATAAATGTGTACCAAAACAATAATTTGGAAAGAACAAGTGTGGCATACTAGCATCCTAATCAGAGGAAGTGCAAAATCCAGAACATGATTTAAACTACAGAAAATGAGAATACAGAACCAACTGTACAACATTGTGTGGATTGGCACTTCAAGGTATGCAGAATTTACTGCTCTATGCATTCAGAAGTCTGATAATTATCAATTTAATCAAAATGCATTCAACAACTTTGGTCTTATTCACAAAAGCATCATATAATACTGCTTTTTCATCTAGAACTTCAAGCATAAAATGTATGATTCTATGCCAGATATATGAATACCCTGTAAACGATGTTTTTTTTTTTCATTTTATTATTATTATTTTTTTTTTTTGCATCACGGTACTAAACATGAATTTTTTAATGCTGTTTGCTTTACCTGATTATCATTATAAAGATATTCAACAGCTGCTGGTAGATTGTCTTGAAACAATGAGCCAACATACAGGTTTGGGATACTATGGTAAGTTAAATTTTCTTTTACTGGTAACTTTGAATCTGGAAAACAAAATAAAACAAATGGCCAAGATGTTTAAGTCTGATGCTGAAAAAAATGATACACAGGTGATGGAGTAAGGTTTGGGTTTTGCTGCTTCATATATGTTCTTGTTCACATAGAATTTTGTTCTAGTTGAATAGTATTGGGCGTTTTTTTTTTAATTTGATTTAAAAATGTATGGTATAATCATCACTGTGAAGTGGTAATTTACAATAACTTACAATAATTAATTTTTTGTACATAAGGCCTTCAAATTAGAGAGAAAACAGAGAAGACTCCTGGGAATTGTATCATTATGAGATTTAGAAGAAAAATAAGTGGCAGCAACAACTTTAATGTTACACATAATTCCGATCATTGTAATAAGTATAATTGCATGAAATTTTAAAATTTATTCAAATTTTTAAGGATTATGTTGTAACAAATAAGAGTTTAGTGACCTCAATAAGGTCATTGTGATAAAGAAGTGTTATAGTAAGGTAATATCTTATTGCCCTTAGTTATACCTTCCACAGGGGGAAGAGAAAAACGGTAAAAATATTAACTTGAACTTAGACATCCTTTGACCAGTCTCAGCCCTCAAAGCAGTATCTGAAAGACTTATCACACTTGTGACTTGAAAAAATGAAAATGGCTCAGTCTCCCCCCAATCCCCACAACTGCTTGATTGCCTTAGTACTGATGTGTTTATAAAATAAAGTGGAGATGTTTAGACACAGAGAGTTCAAATTTCTATAAATCTTAACTGGTTTAGATAACCTATGTAATCATTTTAAAAAATCCAATTACCTTTATTTTATCATGTGTTACTATTAAGCTTGTATCTAAAAACAACTCACCTTGTATGAGCAGTGCTATAGCTGTATATGTATGGGTAGTATCAGCCAGCAGGGAAACTGTATAACCAGAGCCTATTTCCAATATACTGCCTTTGTGTCCTTTCATTTCACTTATATATGATACAAATTTTGGCAATGTGTGCTGAGGGACCTCTGGTAAAAAATCATGTACAATAATAATATCATGGAAGTTTTTGATAAGTACTGTGAACAGTAAAACATGGATAACATTTATAAAGAACTATGAGAAAATGTAAGGTGTCAAGTGCAATATATCAGTCTCTGATAAAACTGACTGACAACTGTAGAAATATAGGATGTAACACCTGAAAATTTCTCATACCTCTTGATAAAAATAATTTTTTCATGTTAAACAATATGAAACATTACTTTTAAAACGTCACATATCACTGAGAAATAATCAAGAAAAATTGCAGTAGTATCATAATATTAAATAGATCATAAAATAGTATCAAATATATCTTTTGTACTTAGAAAAACTAAAAATGTCATATTGATAGATTTGAACAATTATTACCATTATCAGGAAGTCTGCCAAATCTTAGAGCAGAACAAAGCCTCTTCATGACAAGGACATCCCCTGGAAGTTTCTCTTCTTGCTGTTTCTCTAACTAAAAATCCAAACAATTGTCACAAAACAATTAAAGGGATAACAACTCTTCATATGAGATTCATATTTCACAATAAATACATTGTGAACAACTCATAGAAACATAATAAATTCTATTTTACCACCAAAGCAGCAGCTTTCGCAATTATTTTGATATCTTTGCTTATGACCACGGGACCTTAATTCATAGATGGCTACTCACTGTAATAATCTCTTCTTTATAAAAATGTCTTAAGAGATTATTACAAAAAAACAAAGTCCTGAAAAAAAAACAGACTAATTTTGAAAGTCAGAATGGATTCATTCACCATCGGTAAGTGTGGGAAAATTGTCATTTAACCCCCCCCCCCCTTCCCCTTTCTCCCCCCCCCCCCCCCCCCCCCCCAAAATAAACAGTTGTTATCACTTGACTTAAATGCACCTTTAACAGACTAACACGCCCCCGAGTAGAATACAGAGAAGCTGGTGCTTATACAAGTAAACAAGAGGAAGGGTGTTCGTCTCTTATATCTAACTGTATTTAGTGAGAGTCCCTGATGGGTTAGGTCGGAAAACGGATAACCACACCGTGTTTAAATTTGACACCCCTGAATCACTTTCCCTCCTGACCGCGTCCATATATTCTCTTCTAGCCACACTGTCATCTACAACTTGTAATCCAATAGTTGTATAAAAATCCTTGTATTCTTCATATATCTTCCTTCTAATTTCTTTGCCTCGGACCGCACGTGACGTACGCGAAACTTCGCCCACCTGCTGCGGGGATAGTTTAACATGTCTGTTCATATCTCCCTTTTGTGTCAAATAATTTGCAGCACTGTTGACATAATTCCTGTTATATTGAAGGCCTTCCTTCCATTCAGTTAACGCACATATAGTTTTAGAGACAATCACAAGCACATAAAAGGCGCAGAGAGCTTTAAATGCGGCTGCTCTCTCCGCCATCTTTTTTGTTTACGTCAATGCATGCTGGGAGATATTAAACTTCCGACAAAAAGTGACAAATTTTATTATCTATATTTTATAAAGGATACTCTCAATTATAATCAGCAAACAGTATATTCAATCTTTCTTTTTCTCGTACTTTTAATCGAAATAATTCATTGAATTTCAGATCTCGCTTTTCTTTGAACAACACGAGAAATACACGAGTACCAAGTAGTAAGCAATATGGGAGACACCACGCTGAAAGAAGTTGTTGAAAATTTGACCGATATTTCTCCAGGACCGGAGACAAATGGCACAGCAAAGATACCAGCAACGCCAGAGGGGATGGCGGTTGCGTATGGAAGTTTAGTTTTGATGGCATTACTGCCAATTTTCTTCGGATCACTTAGGTCCGTAAGGTACCATAAGGAGCAAAAGGTAAGTGGCAGCAGCCGGCGTTTTTATTCCTGCTAAACAGTAAAAAAAAAATAATAAAAATAATACAAGGAGACCATTTAATCGATAAATTCCCTGATTTTACATCTAAGTCATATAAGGCATGCGAACGAAATCGGCATTTTTCAACAACTTCATTCACATTACTTCTGCTAGATTTGCTTTTACACATGAGTTATTTGTTATTCCACTCATGCCAACGTGAACAGAATTGGTGACATATGCCATATGGCAAGGTTTTTAAAGTAGACAGTTGCTTGCTGAAATTTGTCGTTTTTGTTTATGAAAATTAGACGCAAAGTATATTTATTTCCCCATTATTTCATTGAGGAATCTGGAGAAAAACCTGAAACGATGTCAAGTAAAGATGCAGCCATGTTTCCCATCATTGCCAGCTGCACCCTCTTGGGGTTATATATATTCTTTAAGGTAATGCCTCTTATGTTTTTGTCAAAATATGTGAATGACATCTGTTTGATAAGTTTGCTCTGTTAATTGAAAATTAGCCTACTTGTAAATAAAACATGCCAAAAAATAGAATTGTGATGCAAAAAATGTTAATAATGCGTGTTGAAGATGTTTAAAAGATCTAAACAAAAATGAAAAAAAGTGTAGTTCCATATGCAAATTTTGCCATCCTTGCCTGAACCAACATACTCTTGTGTTTCTATATGCCATTATAGATAGTCTGACTTAATTTTCCAGATTTTCTCCAAAGAGTACATCAACCTACTCCTGACATTTTATTTTTTCTTCCTTGGAGTGCTTGCCCTTGCGCACATCCTAAGGTATGTTAGAAAGAGGTGATAATTGTATGAAAATGTAGTCCAGGCATAACTTCATGGTATCAAGATCTTAGTTTTCACCAGTATTCATTTTTGTAAGTATTTTAATCTCTGGAACCAAATAGTTTTCTAAACCGCTTTATGTAGATAATTTGACAATGCACTACCAACAAAACATAGAAAGGGTCACACAGTAGCTGTCTATGTAATGAAATTTTTTGATAAATTTTTTTATTGAAAGACCATGTGTAAATGAGCCCTTTTTATATTTGTTTAACCCTATAGCCCTGTAGTGAACAAGCTGATCCCAGCAGCATTCCCAGATGAGCAGTATCACTTACTGCTGAGAAGAGGGAAAGATAAAGAAAAGAGAGAAGGTTGGTGGTCCATATAGAATTTCCTTTCTTTTTATATTATTATTATTATTATTATTATTATTATTAAATATAATAAAATATCAAAATAGAAAATTAATTCATATCTTCAATGTTTATAACATATTAAGTAATTACCTCTTCTTTAGATAGCAGAGAAAACACACTTATTGTTTATCCTTGATAAATTTTATTCCTATTACAGATCTCATGGACTATGAGTTCAACAATAAAGATCTTGTGTGTCTTCTCTTGTGTGCTGGGTTTGGTGTCTGGTACCTGCTAAAGAAGGTGAGAGTGTGAGGCACATGGCATAAGTTTCACTTCAACAAAATTGTTTGGTTTATAATGATAGTTAGAACAAGAAACATATAGGATGCTTAATGGAAATTTCACTTTAAGCTGTGCTCACTCCTAATAAAGTTATAAACAATTTTGTAATGTCTGATATAGGATTGATGAAACATGTTTACACCTACATAGGTGAAAGTTTCTGGGATTATGCCTGATTTCGGGATTTTCAGTCTTTATTTTGATGTTTTTTTTCCCCCATATGGTCCAAATACCACACAAAATTGCAATCAACATTTTCAGGATTTCAGTTTTTACAACTTTCACCTGTCCACCTAATTCTTTTATTATATTCTATTTGCAGATGCCATATGATTGACATTGATAAAAGTTGTGATTTTTAAACAAATTATGTTAATTTTTTTTACAGCACTGGATTGCCAACAACCTGTTTGGGCTTGCCTTTGCTGTCAATGGCGTAGAACTGCTACAGTTGAACAGAATCAGCACAGGCTGTATACTTCTAGGCGGGCTCTTTCTTTATGACATATTCTGGGTTAGTATTCATAGGAATTGGTAAAAACAGTTTTTTTAGCTTGGTGAAGTCATATCACAAGCTCTTTTGGTAGCATAAGCCATTCAAAGAAATTGCAGACTATTTTTTAGACTTGTACCAATATGAAGACACTGAATAAATGGGACAGTTGGGTGAATAACCTAGGCTGCATTTTAGTCAAGTTTTGAAAAACTTTTAATGTATTATCTCAGCAGACATTGCAATTAGGAATCTTAACTGTAAGAAGTCAGTCTAAAGGCACCTGTTTCTCCTCAGTGACTGTAGAGGACAACAGCGGGTTTTGACTGGATACCCACAGATAGAAGTTGCAGTTGTATGATCTGCTGAGATAGTGCTTAAGTTTTAATATTTTGCCTGGAAATTATGCCATAGGGTTTCTGTATTTCATTAAGGCATACATTATATTGGTTAAAAGGATTGCACAGAATTGTGTTGTAGAGTAAATGTTGCTCAGAATTAGAAAATATTTGTTAATTGCAGTATTATTTGTATTACAGGTATTTGGAACCAATGTCATGGTCACTGTTGCCAAATCCTTTGAAGCGCCAATCAAATGTAAGTGCATCAGTGTCAACATTCAATGTACCAATTTTATTTTTTAAATGATTTTAAATTTTTTTTTGGCTATTGTTTTTACCACAGTAACCAGATTTTTTAACATGCATAATAATAACAACAATTGATAATGGAATGAAACAAAGCATTGTACGCTATTATGGGCATTGCTCTTATTGTAATGGAAGTAGCCTCTGAATAGTAAATATATATATATATATTTTTTTTTACATTTTTATGAAATGATTAACATTCATTACCTATACAAGTTCTTCATGGAAATATTATCAGTTGTACATTTTATTTTGTCTGAGAAGATGAGTGATTTAAAACATTGTGTATGTGAGAGTTACTTAGGTTATCATCTTTTCAGTGGTGTTTCCTCAGGATCTCCTGGAGAAGGGGCTTGCAGCTAATAATTTTGCCATGTTAGGACTGGGAGATATTGTTATTCCAGGCATATTTATTGCCCTTTTACTGAGATTTGATGTCAGGTATAAAAAGTACAGCTTCTCTGTTGCATTACTTATAATTTTCTTTGCTATTTGATCATTAAAAATGCACTGTTTCATTGAGCTAGTTGAATGGTAGCATTTTTCTTTTTTTAATCCATGAAAACTTGTTTAATTTAATAAATTTAGATTGTATAATTTTTTATACATGATCTGAAATTAAACAATTCATTTTCAGGTGTTTTAGATTTTAAGAACTCTTTAATGCTGAATTCTTATTTTACTTTATTTGTGATGCCTTTTTTTCAGTCTGAAGAAGGGTGGCAAGGTGTATTTCTACACTAGTTTTGCAGCATATTTCCTGGGCCTAATGACTACAATATTCATCATGCATGTATTCAAGCATGCACAGGTATGTCAGGTCTTTTCCTAAACATATAAACCTTGTTCTTGTTATTTGCTGTACTCCAGGTACCTCTAAATAATATCACCTTTCTATTGATGCAGTCAGTCAAGATTCAATATTTTATTAGAAGCTTATTCAGTTTTTCATCTCAATGCCTCATGATTGCACAAAACTAATTTGCAAAAACCCCTTTCTATGTATAGACATTCTTTCTGTAAAAGAAAAGAAAATATGTGTCTGCTTGCAACTTTGGTGGAGCATTTTTGATAAGTAATTGAATATTTCAGCCGGCCTTGCTGTACCTTGTGCCTGCATGTATTGGTGCACCACTCATAACTGCCATTGTAAGAGGGGAACTTAAAGAACTGTTTGCGTAAGTAGATAACAGCTACAGTTACAGTTTTTAAAATAAAAATGTTTTAGTATAAATCACATTGTCTGATAATGAATACTGAAACAAGTTGTATGTGATATTTTTGTCATCAACTATGTAGTAATTCTTTAAAAAAGAAATATGCAGTGTAAAAAATAAGTTATGTATCTAAAATTTGGGAATCTTAACAATTGCGATCTTTGTCTGGCAAATCCTGACACTTTTAATAATAGAACTCTCATTAAATTTTGGTTCCTTGTGTCAGTCGTCATTGTCCACTGTAAGACAATTTAAAGTGTGAATTCACACCAATATTGTTACATGACATGCTTCAGAAGCTTTAAGTTTTGAGTAATTATATATGTCAAATGGTGATTTATTTATTTATTTATTTATTTATTTTTCAGTTATGAAGATAACCCAGAGAAACTGGAGGAGACAAGTGAAGAGGATGAGAAATCTACAGAGAACAAACAGACATCCAAAGAGGACGGAAAAGAAGAAAAGAAAATCAAATAATAACATCTCATTGATAGAATGATATACTTTTTTGTGTTTTTTGAAGTATAGTGCATATATTTTCAGCTTTTTATATCACTATTATTTATTTCAAAGTGAATTGTACAGGTAGTGTACTTGGTTTCAAACATGTTATCATTACATCTGTATGATAAGTGAAAAGGAAAAAGTTGAACATTGCTTGTTTCACTCTTTTTAGTAATATTATTACTTTGTTGCAACTTGTTGGGAGAATGGCAAATAACTTTGTTCTCTATTCCTGGAGATTATTATGAACTAAATTTTATTGCCTTTGCCATTTGGAAAAATTAATTGGGTAAATGTGGTTTGGAATGGATGTCTAGTTAACAATTTTCATAGAATGCTCAAACAATATTTAAAGTCTCACATTATTTAATTTTAGTAACTATTATTTCCATTAGATACATATGGACAGAAACCATTGTAATACTGCACTCTAGGATGCTGGATATTTAAGTGACACTGTTATTTGCCGACCAGAGTAAACTCCTTACATTTACGTTGTTAATGTAAAATATCAAACATCAGTCAATGTCCTTTTTGACACTTGCCTATTACAATAGTGTTTCAGACTTGACTTTTTTCTTAAACTTTTGAGTATAATATCTGACAGAACTATGGGTCCATTTACTTTGATTTAGGCTGGTGAGTTACTTTATTATGGTTGCATGTTGTAGAAAGTGACTTGGATATAAATGTATTTCACTAATGAATGTGAAGCAGAGAAAATATAGTTTATGTAAAGTGAACAGCTATACCATTTGCATGTTGTTCAGTGTATGAAATGTGTATTTATTTGATCAGAAGTATAATGAATGTGTTTTAGAACTATCAGATTTAGCGTAGATGGAAAAACTCGAATCCTACAGCCACGAAATCCAGTTCTTGAATATGAGTTTTACCAGGATTCAGGAATAGGTGATTCTGACCTTACCTGGCCCATAATGCTGACGTTGTTAAGTCTTTCAAATGGTGCTTTAGTTGTTCAAATACTAAATGTATAACTATTTTATCTCTGTAGTACATTGGTCACATGAAACCCAGGGTCTCAGAAATGTAGTCTTACTTAGTTTTTTGTTGCTTTAGATAGTTAAGTATTGACTAAATATGTAGTAGTCTTTATTTCTTCCATTTACTGAACACTCCTTATTTTATTTTTTACAAAATAATATGTTATAGTCACAGTAGGTGCAAAAGTGGTGCAAGGTGAAGGTTATGAAACGACCGAAAAAAGAAAATATTCCATTGATTTAATGGATTTAAGAGATAAATATATTGAATATATTCAGCAACTTGCGGGTCTTTTTTTAATTCGTAAGAACTTATGCCAAGTTACAATGTAAAGCACGTCACCCTCCACAGTTCATAATTGATTGCGGGCTGTCTGCTGTACGTCTCTCCTACCCTCTCTTAATACAGGGGTCTCTAGTGTAGTAAAGAGACCACTAGCGACCCCTGTGGCAAGAGATTATATCTTTCCCAACAGATGGGGGCTTTCCTCCCAACTACGGAAACTAGTGACATTGAGATTAGGGACCTTTTACACCTGTGCGTGCTAAGGCTTGGTCATAAACTAGATTAAGGCTATTAACATCCCTGGGAATAAAAGGCCTACATGTTTTAACAAGCAAATTCAAATAAAATACGTCTATATGTTTGTTATCTTCTTAAACTACAAAGAAGTTTATTGGCCAGGCATGAAGTGTATAGTATTTGCGCAATGGATGAAAGAATCTTATAGTTTCTCGAAAACCGTTTCTCGTTACAATTCAACTCGGTTATTTTACAAAAAAAAACAAAAAAAAAACATTTGCTTGTGATCATGTCGTGCGAGGGTTTTACTCTACTTTTCTTTCCTTTTAAAACCAGGACAAAACTCCGGTTTGTTTGATAGCATTTTATCAGGCACGTCCAAATTTGAGAATTGTCACCTGACGGTGTCTTGCTAGTAAAACGCGTCGTCTACAGACGTAATATCCGTTAGAAAAATAAAACGGTCTGATAAGAGGACACAGCATACCAACTTTAAAAATCTCACGTGGATCGTGTCTGGCGAACTCCGGCCTCTCGATTAACATGGCCCGTGTCCTTATGGTAGTGATCCTGTGTCTTCAGTCACTGTGGTATTTACGTAAGTCATAATTCAATTTTTGCATGTGTGTGTGTGTGTGTTTAATTCTTTCTGAAGACCCAAATGTCTTATTAAATTGTTCATGGGCATGTACAGATTCGTGGAGTTAAAAAGAGACGGTGTTTGGGGTTAGGCGTTCCAAAAATTAAAGCTGGAAACTCGACTTTATTTTGATCTTGAATTGGTTCATTTCAGTGATTGAAAGATTTGTGCTTTTTCATAATAGAGGCCAAGTTTTATTCAACTCTGCTTTTTATGTAAACTGTGAGGTAAAAATAAAAAGATGGAATAATTTGTATATCATCATTCTTTTTATCGTGACTATGTGTTGGTATTAGAATCAACTAATTTCATTTGCAGACGCTCGTGAGGTAACCGATCCAGAAGTAGTTGAAATTGTGAATAATCGTCAGAGGCGGGCCGACGATGAGTCGGTATGTTATCCAAGAGTTGGCTGTTTTAACAATTCCGCTCCATTCAACAACGCCTACAACGAACTCCCTTCAGATCCAGACGAAGTAGGGACTGGCTTCTTTTTGTACACCCGTAACAACCCAGATGTCCCAGAAAACATATCTAACAGTGACAGAGGCGCAAGTCTAAAAAGTTCATCCTTCAATAAAGACCTCCCTGTGAAATTCATTACCCACGGATTCACAGATAGCAGAAATGCGTCATGGATGAAACTTATGGTAGATGCTTTTTTGAAAGTGGTAAGTTAAATTACTTTGACTGACAAGAGCGTATTTATTATATATTTCATTTGTTATATATATATCATACTTTTTATCAATATTTTGAAGAGGCCGTTCCCATTGGAAAAGGTGTTTGGACTCCATTAGGGAGGGATATTGGGTACCCTCTACAGCATGTACCGGGGCTACAGATTGGTTTTTCACTAGATACTCACAGATAATGTCTATGGCTAAATATGGTCAATCTTCTGGAAAATGTGCCTAAAACATCTGCCACCCTAGAACAAGGTAGATATTGGGAGCTATTCCAAGTGCTTTTACCACTAATAACATTTTTAAATTCTTAAAAGTACATACTGTGTGATTATGCAAATAAATAGTAAATACTATAGGTCTACCGAGTTTCACGTACTTTATAGCAATCAATTTTACAATCAGGCGACAGGCATAACAATACTCATATCCAATGGCAAATACGTAACAGCTTATCTAATTATTAATTTTGTGAAAATTTAATCTAGTACCTTCGATACCCTGTCCCCGCCAAATGTTTTTAAGGATGCGGAAAGATGCGGGGGAGGGGGGACGTTGGCTGTCTTCTTAACCAACCAAGATATACTGACATGTTGCATATCAATAAAAAGCTTATTTCAACAGCATCCTGAAGTTATTATAAGCTCATATGTATCGCTAAATTTGCTGCCTTCCTCAACAAGTTATATAAAAAGTGAAAAATACACGGATAGTTAACACTTAGTGACTCCTGCTTTAACAGTAAACTGTTGCAACAACTTTGTGTTTAAGTTTTATAGACGATACATAAAAGAAAAATAATAGATAATTTAATTCACCCAAACTTTATACTTGGCATCTTCGAGTGGTTATTTATTATCAAAAATACAGTTTTTGATTTATTCAGTTGTTTTAAACGAAGATAAAATGGAATTATGATTTACTCTTCGACTTGATCTTAGGTTAGCGGGGGTCTTCCAGATATCACAAGGCCCTCTTCAGGTAAACTGAGGTTGAGTTTTCATCTAGGAGCTTACAGTATGATATCAAGTTATTGAAAGGAAACATACAACATAGATATTGGTTAGCTTTTTGTAATGCAAACAACCCTCTTGCTTTTCAGTGAAAATTGATAAATTGATACAAGTGCAACAAATTATGTTTTAGTTTACCGGTTTACGCCATTTTATATGGGTAAATGTGGTGTGCTGCAAACAAATGAACATTGCAAGGTATGTTGTTTATTTGATCGTTCCCTTTGTTCATCCTTTCCAGTGTATACAGCCATGGCTATGCATGTAATAATAATATGTTATCATATTTATCACTATACTATGAATTTCCAGCTTTTCCTCCAATTTCTCGTAATCTAGGGACCGATGAACGTCGTTCTCGTAGACTGGGAAAACGGAGCAAAGGCACCGAACTATCCAAAAGCCACTGCTAACACGCGCCTGGTCGGCAGAGAAATAGGTTTGATGGTTAAATTAATGGTCAGCAAGATGAAATCCAAGCATAGTCTGATCCATTTGTTAGGACACAGTCTGGGTGCTCATATATCGGGGTATGCTGGGGCATATCTAGGTGGAAAGATCGCTAGAATTACAGGTAAATGAATGAAGTGCCATGAAAGCGAAGTCTTTCTTTCGGATTATCCGGTTTTCCGTAATTATCTCAGTCTGATTTAGAACGAATAATGATGTAAAATGAATATGGAAATAGGGTTTTCATCCCAACAGAATATTGTCAATCTGGCGATGCGAAAGAATCAAATAAATTAACGATGAACTTAACTCTTTAATTCTCGGAAATGGTTTGAATAAACCAAAGCACACGGACAGTTAAATAAATCAAAATGCTTCCCGCAAAAAATGAAGTATAACATCGATACGTGATTCTACTATTGAATCAGGTTTAGATCCGGCTGGGCCTTTCTTTGAGAGCTACCCTCCCATAGTCCGCCTTGATAAATCCGACGCCAAGTTTGTAGATGTTATCCACTCCAATGGGGCTTCCATTACCTCCGGGGGCGCTGGTCTTAGATTGCCAGTTGGCGACGTGGATTTCTACCCCAATGGAGGCGGATATCAGCCCGGATGTGGGAATCCAATCAGGGGCAGTTTGGCACAACTTTTCAATGGGAATTTTCAAGGTAATCTTTTACGTACAATTAATTGTCAAATGATTTAACTATTATGTGTTAGATTGCACGTTTATTATTATTTTTTTAACATTTTTTTTACTGTAGAGAACTGACCTATGTAGGTCTAATATTGTTCCATGTAGAGCTCAATGAACTATCATCATCGTCAATATTTTTTCACCATTAGTAGTACCACCAGCGTGAGCGCTGTCAGTATACTCATGGATTTAGTCCCGACCCGTTTCGTCCGGCTCCACCGGCCCGGCGTCATGCTGGCGGATGTATTTCACCGTTACCGCTTCTAGTCACTATTAGACTAGACTACCTGTGTCCTCATCTATTGGAATTAGGTCAATTTGAACCCCCTAGATATTGGGATCTGTCGGTGCATGCATATGGATAGGTGTGGCGCTCGTCTGATGCACCTTTGTCAAAATATTTGAAAATCAAATGTTAAATATCTCCCAAACCGAAGAAAATACAGTAGAAAATATGAGAATATAGTTACTACAGAAGCCTGACCGAAAGTTATATGTGGAGATTTCTATTATGACCTTGAATTTGACCTTAACACCTTCATTTCAAAGTGAAATGGACCAAAATTTTGAAAAAAAGAAAATTTTCTGAGAAAAAAATATTTGTTTGTGTCGATCTTAAAATGCCCTTTGTAATTTATTTGGCCCTTGTATCTCCTAGCAAAAGGGAGACATCTATATAGTTGTTATTGAACTTAAATTACGGTCATATATTAGAAACTTTATGTAGCCTTCAGTTTGACCTTGGTCCGACTTTTTCACATGAAAGGCAACTCATAAACGTCCCAGCCCCCACATATTCTCCACAGTCCCCACATCCACAACAGCTACCACTGGACTTGAGTGCACTTAATCTCGCTGGTGGTACAATATCCGGCGGGGGTATCGCCGCTCAATTCCTTAAGTTATTTTTATTATTATTATTATTATTATTATTATTATTATTAGATAAAGAGAATTTTCATGTTTAAAATCTCATTTGTAGGAGCAGGTACCACCATAGCATGCAGTCACAAAAGGGCCATACTTGTATTTGTGGACTCCATGGTTTCTGATTGTCTGTTTACGTCGTACCCATGTGCAGATTGGGTAAGCATAGATGACTTGTGCAAGGAGGGGAGGTTGAAACAAATTGCGTATTCAGTCATAGCACCGTCTCATACGGGAATAACAGATACATACTCAACCTTAAAGTAATGCAAAATATGCCAAATTTTAATGGCCAATGTTGAATAAACAAGATATATTTGCCAGTTTCACTGATCTAAAATAACACACAAAATCAAACGCAGCCCTGAAAACTGCCAATATCAAATATATATGCAGTTCATGCAAGGACACACAATCTCAAATAACCATTTTACTTTCTTTTTTAAAAGGACGCATTTAATAGAGGCGGGTGCTTGGACTGCAGTTGGTCTACAGGAGGATGTTCACAGATGGGTTACTATGCAGACAAGTACAAAGTTACTGGAAATTTGTATTTGAAAACAATTTCTTCTTCTCCTTATTGTGGTAGGTTTATATATGTACACACATATAAACATCCACATATAGATAATAGATAATAGATGGTCTTTGAAGGGTAAAAAGGTCAAGAGATATCTTTTTTAACTAATAAATGGAAAGGTGTCGCGTTTTGTTAAGTTTCCGTAGTAACACTTTACTTCTACCGTCGTCTGAAGTTTGGGTATAGCTATATATGTATTTACAATTTACAAACTACAACTTTTTTTTTTTTTTGAATAAAATTGATAGCGGTCAAAACCTTCGAACAGAGAGGCAAATGTGAAATTTCATTTTGCTGGTTTAGTACGCATTTCATCAAAATGAAAATCCAAATAATGTCATTTATTTGTTTATTCATTTGATCAATAATTTACTTGGCTTTAGGATTCAACTATGCTGTAGAACTCACACTTTCTAACAGTACCAAGGGCCAGGTCAAAATACGATTAGTCGGGGAGCATGGATTATCAGATGTTCTAGAGCTTAGTGGGCAAGTAATCTTATTATTGTGGTCACTTAATATCTTTTTTACTATTTTTAGTTGTGTTGATTTAAAAAAGAACAACATTTGCGAGAGAAAAGCAAGTCGCATGCCAAGTGGAACAATACGGCCAAATATATAATAACACCTTACTTATCTGCTGACTTAGCAAACGGGGCCAAATGTGGTACAGAATAATAAACACACGTGTGTCTTGCAAACTGACGCAGATGAATTAATGGCATTTCTCTTTATTAGGAAGAGTGACACATTAGATTCTGGAGCACCTATCAAGGGAATAGCAATTGCTCCGCAAGCATTAGGAAACATAAAGGATGTGCAAGTCTTCTACGACAAAAAGGACAGTAAGCTTTTTGGACTCTTTTCCGCCGGAGCTGAGAGCTTGGTGGTCAAAGCTGCCACGATATCTGCTGCAGGGAACAAACAGTTGTAAGAACATAATCGCGTTCTAATTTTTCGATTAAGAAACCAGCTTATTAAAAAACTGGATTTAAATCTGGATACCATAAAAAAAGTATACGAAAATGCGATATTCTCCCATTTAAAATCAGATAATCTATCAGAGGAATAATTTTATTTCTCTGGCGTGAAAGGATACAGTGTATAAACCAATATTGAAAATCCATCAAATCAATAGAGTTCGTTTAGAATTGCTGAATCATGATAAATTTGATAGAAATCAGAATGCAATTATTCCTATTCAGGTAAAAAAAAAAGTATCTTTAAATTTTTCTTTAATTTGTTAGTATGTTAATTTTAATTAACACAATTGTAATTAAAATTGTATTTATATTTTACAGATGGACTTTCAATGCCCGCCAAACGGAAGTATCTGATGACACCTGGGTGTCCATGGTAACTAGCAAGACAATAGCTAGCTTGAATCCAGATGGATCAGTTGTAGTTGGCTGAAGTTTGTTTTAAACCTTGACACGATATCAAAATAAGCACTATTATTGTTTTCCAAGGATTAACAGCATTAACAGCTTGGGTGTTTTGTAACGGATGAGAAGAATAATATCGTGCAATAAAGATATTTACCAATTATAAACTATTTTAAAACCAATTTGAAAGTGATATTCGCATTATGTAAGTAAAATTTTCATCATCCACATAGTCTGTGTGATTTAACGAAATTACCGATACTTTTGTCACTGGTCTCGTTCAAATAAAATCGCCTTGAGTAATTTGTTCAGTTCAGAACCATATTACATGTACCTGTTTCCAAGTAGGCCTACGTTTATGACGGGACGCATACAGTATGAAAAACAGAAGTGACTGCAAAAAATTAATAATAATAATAATAATAATAATAATAATAATAATAATAATAATGGTTGACTAGGTTACAATTATACTGTTCAAATGACGTCAATAACGTCAATAAAGCGTGTACAGCAGCACCGCAACTCGTCAACGACAACTGACAAAAGAAAACGGAGAGGTCTCAAAGCTAAAATTGCTTATAAGATTTTAATTTGGATACGTAGATCTAATATTCATACTTAAAATTTAATTTGAGTAACGATAATTCTATTTTGTACAATCTCACGCGCCTTGGGTATCTCAAAAGACCATTGTGACGTACATGTGAATATTTAGCCCCCCCCCCCCCCTTGCGTGCACAGCAACGATTGTCAGCAGAACACTGAATCATTGTAAGTGCACTAATTAAGACTTCATCCATAGAGATGTGTTCTTAAATAAACGATTTTGATAATGTCTATAATGTAACTATAACATAAAAAAAAGATTTATTAAAACAGGATAGGCTTACGTAGTACGGTCGTCTTGTGTACTACTTTTGGTAAAATACTTATGACGTGTACAATTGCGACTGTGACGTCATAAATATCAACAACACGAAGAGTTCTCTCTCGTAAACCTAGTTCTGTCAAGCCATGAAAAATGAATGTGAAACGAATGATGAACACACAACAACGAGGTCTTCGATTAACACAAGGAAATTAGTGCCGTGGAAATGAATAAATGGTTCGTATTGACACCGGTTGTAGTAATTATGTGCAGGTAGAAAATGCAGTTTTGAAGCACATCGCAGTTGACTAAAGCTATATACTGGTAAAAATGTCTATCGTGCTGTATTGAATAACGAAACTACTTTCAACTTCTCCGGTTTATGATAAGGCCGACAGTGTTATATAGGAGAAAAATACGTTGAATTTAGAATTAAAAGTAATATTTCACCAGTTGAATTTTAACTGATCACTTTCTTTAACAACAACCATCATGATGAGTGTAGGCCTATAGCTAGAGTGCAAATTGTGTTTGATTTTTTAACGTTTAGTTATACCTTTTTATGCATTTTTGTATGAAATATTTCCATCACAATAAAAATTCTAGCTCAAATTGTTCATGCGTTCATGTTTAAGTTTTACTCCTTTTGCCTGAAATCACGCTAATGGGTTAGAACTGTAATTGATCCCCTTTTGAATCCTTTTCTATCAAAAATATGCACTCGACCCTCCCACGACTGCCCTTCTCTCGGGATAATATAGACATGTTACAGACATTCAACATTTGGTAACTTTCCCACATGCGAAAGACAGGGAGATAAAAAGCCTCTTGCACAACAACTGTGAAGTACATATAGGCCTTGTGACTTAAGCTGTCCAAAACCACAGCTTCCTCTATAAATAACAACTCCATAGTATACCATAATTCATTTGATTCAAGCCATTCTTAAAAGAGCACTTAATGGCAATAATTTTGTCTAAACGACATAAAATCATTTTTACCTAAGTTCATCGGTGCTTACATCATCATGACCCATCTTATCTGTTCTGAAATTTTTTGCGGGTGCATTGATGGTGAACTGCCTCTCTGTATGCCATACAAGAGAAGGTGGGATTTGGAGTGCTTTGAAATCATTAAGCTAATAAGACCAACATTCTGGTTGACACACGCTTTGAAAAAACGTCATTAAACAGTTAGACAGATACACATAATCATCCACCAGGGAGGGCAGAAAATAGGATCATAACCCTATAATATCCCCTTAAAATCGTGTTGTCTAACGGGTTCGGCCTCTGTCCAGCAATGACCTTCGATTGTGTTAACATGGTTCGTCTTCTTTGGGCGTCCGCATGGTTGCTGCAGTGTGCATGGTGTATAAGTAAGTTGTCATTTAATAACATAATCTGAAAGGTTTACAGATTTTCAAGATTTTTAAGCATAAATTTGTTTTTCACATATCCTAGCTGCCATTGAGCAAACTTGATAATTTATTCACTTCATAGTATCCTTTTTTTTTGTCACAGGCGCTCGTCATCTGGCTGAACCGGAGATTATCGACCTTGTTCACAATCGTCACAGACGCGGCAGTTCCACAGTCTGTTATCCAGATGTCGGTTGTTTCAACAATTCTGCTCCTTTCAATAACGCCTACAACGAACTTCCATCTAAACCGGAAGACATAGGCACAAAGTTTCACCTGTATACTCGCCACAATCCAGATTTTCCTCAACAAATATTTTACAATGACGGAGGAGAAAGTTTGCTTCATTCGTTCTTCGATAAGGACCTACCAGTGAAGATTGTAACGCATGGGTTTACCGATAGTATAGATGCACTTTGGCTAAAATCAATGTCGGATGCTTTCTTAAAACACGTGAGGAGTCTCAGTATTTGGCAATTTACAAAGCATTTTATGTCGTTATAATTATTCGTTTTATGTCGTTATAATTATTATATCTCTCGAAAAAATCTTTATGGTAAGGTAAAATATCCACAATTATATGACTTATAAATATGAGAAACGTCAACATCGGATAGGGTATGTTCCAAATGCATGTATTGATCTTTTTACTGGATTTTGTGATTAATCTTTTAGGCCCCGATGAACGTTGTACTCACAGGATGGAAGAATGGGGCAAAGGCCCCATATTACCCCAAAGCTGTTGCCAACACGCGCTTAGTCGGAAGACAAATAGGTCTACTGGTAAACTTAATGGTTAACGTGATGGGGTCCAAGTACGATCAAGTTCATTTAGCGGGCCATAGTCTTGGTGCTCACATTTCTGGGTACGCAGGGGCATGTCTGGACGGGAAGATTGCACGAATAACTGGTATATTTTTTATTGAAACAACTTTTATCTGCAACTGGCTTTACATATGGTATTCTAATTTTCAACAAGCTTTTGATTGGTTAATTTTATTTTCATTTGTATTGTTTGATCGGATTTTTAATCCTTTTGCCTTTCAAAACTAAAAAAACTGACAAATTGGTAAATGCTCTTACGTATGGTTTATACGTACGGTGTTTATACGTACGGTGGGATCATGAAAATTGGCTAATGATAAGTAATCCGACCGAGTCGACCCTTAGGCAGTATTTCCATATTTGTACTTACCGGTACTGTAGGAGTGCATGTCCTTTCTGTGTGTGACAAGAACATCTGGACCGGAAGTTGAATGTATAACCATTTCTCCGTAGACATGTTCCATATATAACATTTTGATGGTACATGCATAATAGCATAAGATGACGTAATCACAATAACTGGAAAGCGGTTTTTATTCCATTTTTCTTTCTTTTCACGCAGGCTTAGATCCGGCCGGACCATTTTATGAGAAATATCCAACAATAGTTCGTCTCGATAAATCTGATGCCAAATTCGTAGATGCAATTCACACTAACGGAGCTCCTCTAACACATGAAGGAGCGGGGCTGCAAAAAATATCTGGCCACGTGGATTTCTACCCTAATGGCGGTGCCTTTCAACCCGGGTGTGGAGACCCTGTAAAAGGTTCTCTTGGGCAACTATTCCAGGGACACTTAACAGGTAGGTCGAACAAATAGGCAATAGAACTAAGGAGATACTTCCCACATAGCAGATTATATTTGTAAGTAGGTCTAACAGCGAAATTATTTATCGCTTGAAAAAATAATCACGTGAGCAACACTGTACATCTCAGGACCAAAGTTGGAATGACCTAGTCATTAAAATGCAGCTGAAGATGAATGCAATACCTGGGATTTCACATTTTGTGACATAACTGAATCTCACTTTGTAACGTGTGGCTGCAGTCTGAAATTCGGGGTCAACTCTATTGGTCCCCAAATCGTTGTAACAAAGTGAGAAGCCCTAGGTATTGCAAGATAACCATACCAAACTTAACCGTGTTATGATTCGGTAGAATTTAGAGTAGTTGATATTTATTTTCCCTTTCGTCCGTAGGGGCAGAGGGCGTGATAGCATGCAGTCACAGAAGGTCCTATTATTTCTTCACGGAATCCATCAATTCCGTTTGCCCGTTTACTTCTTACCAATGCACTGACTGGGTAAGCACTGTTTCTTAGGTAAATCGTAGAGTACACACATCATTTTAAATATCTGCTATTATGTGAAGCTACCAAATATCCCAATTAAACAATGGCTGAACTATCAGAACGTTGTATCATCGTTTACATCCCGGAGAGAGGTTCTCTTGTCCAAGGGGAAGATTGATCCAGATGCGCGTCGAACATGGCAATATACTAATGTTTTAACATTAAAATACAATAGTTCCCAACAGCGAGTAGGCCTAATATGCATAGTTTTTTAAAGGATACATTCAGACGAGGGGAGTGCATAGACTGCAGCAGAGGTCAGTGTTCACAGTTGGGCTACCACGCGGACCAGTTCAATGGCACCGGAAAAATGTATCTTCAAACGCTTGGTGCTTCTCCCTACTGCGGTAAGTATTAATATATTAAATGAATAATGGAGTCCCCCCCCCCCCCCCCAAAAAAAAAAAAAAGCCATTGTTAAATGTTGCTACTCTAGCTCCCGTTTGTCTCAAAATGAAATGATAAACAAGCAGTTCATTGCCAAAGTCGTCAGAATAACTATTCCAAAGTTCAGGATAGGCTACATCCCAATCAGTAAGTGTAGGTCTATGATTGAATTATGATTGTGGATTCAAATAAAGAGCCTCCGTGTTGGTTGCTCAGATTTTTAAACTTGTAGTTATGAAAAAAAAGCATAAAATATTTTTGTCAAAATTATTTTTAGGCTATCAGTACAGAGTTACGCTTACCGTCGCAGATGACAGTCAAGGATT
The DNA here is from genome assembly GCF_051362555.1 of Lingula anatina. NCBI lineage: Eukaryota > Metazoa > Brachiopoda > Lingulata > Lingulida > Lingulidae > Lingula > Lingula anatina. The sequence goes on from NC_141767.1 coordinate 21,181,351, forward strand.
AGTGAAAATACGAGTAGTGGGGGAAAACGGTGTCTCGGACGTTTTAGAGCTTTCTGAGTGAGTTTTTAAAAATGTTTTCCTTGATTTTCTGTTTAGAGGAAGCTATAAAACGGTGCGTCAAGTATTCTTGTTATTTTGAACGATCCCATTCTAAATTTTATTCTACGTAATTTGGGTATTTAAAGTTTTAATTATAACTGAATGGTTTTAGATCAGAAATGTTATGATCAATACCAAATGTTGACAGGTTGATTACTTATTCTAAGAAGTTATTGGTGAAGCTCCAAAATGCTTTCATGAACGCTGTATGCGTCAACATTTTTAGAAAGCCGGACAAGTTGCATATTCAGCAACCTCTTCAGAAGATCTTTATTACCAAGAAAGACCTGGGGGATATAAAAGATGTTCAAGTGTTCTACGACAGACAAGAGCGTCTGCTCTGGGGGTTCGTTGCTGGTGGTGATGCTAGCTTAAAACTGGATACTGTGACGATATCTACAGGGGAAAAGAAAAATGCGTGAGTAGAAATTGAAGTACAGCAATACCATTCCTTTACGCTTTCATCTGAAAATGTAGTAGTGACTATAGTGACGGAAAACTTTTCTTTTGTTTTGAATATGAAAGTAATTTAAATAAACTTTTCAATTAGATATCAGAATTAATTTTTATTATGATATGTTATGTTTTAATGTCAAAAAGGACGCTGACTTCTCTTTCAGCTGGACGTTCAGTGCTGACCAGGTCGAAGTAACTGATGATGCCTGGGTTTCCCTTGTAACTAAAACGACAATAAAAGGCGCTGATGCAGACCTGGGACCACAATTCATCGGTTGAGTTTAAAGGAAATGAAGTTTATTGGCTTGAAATTCTGTCCATCACAGTGATTAATAAATGGAAAGATTAAACAATATTTACCAAAACATTTTGTATTGTTCTAACTTGTGCAACAAGAGTAGCGTCTATTTAAGTCTAATATCTGAAGAATCCGTCGCTTTCTATTCGCGCAATAAGTCCCCATGGTGGACAAACTGGATACGAAACACAATGGAAAAACATTTGAAAAGCAAAAACTAGGAATTTTTGACAGTTTCTTTGGAATTGGTAAAAAAAACTTTTAAAAGTGAGGTTCCTGGTCCAATGTTGGCAATGACGTTGATAACACTTTTAATGAATTTTAAGGCAAAGAATGGGTCCAAATATTACAAATTACCCCATAAGTCTTGCACTATCACTATATTGGACTTAATTCTTTGAAAAATATCATTACATGTAATGTAATCAATATTACCCTTGGCTGTTCATTTTTGGGTGAAAATAGTAACGACTATCTTTAATGCCTGTAAGGTAATCAAATGTCAATTTAAAAAACACCTTGATCTTTCGAAACTTCTTTCCCGCTACTGGTAATGCCAAATACGGTGGCTTACTTATGATATTCACTCCAATATTTTCGATTTTCAGTACACCATTTAATTATAATTTAACCAAACCATAAAAAAACTCTACCATTGACAGAAAATTTCACATTCACCAACAATGTATTGCATTGGTTTCGAAACAAACAGACTCGGTAGAAATTGATTCTTCAGAGTCCCCTGTGTTGTTGACGGCCCGTTCAGGAATGCTTTTATAGCTCCTTTTATAATCATCCATTTTTCATAATCACATTCAGTTCCACGACCTGTTGAATTTCATATCAAAGAGCACATGCCCAACCTCATGACTAGACATCACCAGATGGTGATATTCTCAGAACTAAGTGACAGAGGACTCAAAATCCCTTGGCACCTATGCGTGCAAAGATTTGATTACTTACAAGTCTACAATGTCTTTACAGCCCATTTGCGACGGTTTGAATTCCGTTTCGCATTCAAAGGCGTTGCAGGCGCTTGGCGAGAAAGAGGGGGCTCAGCTTCCTGCCTTCCATTTTAACCACGCCAGTCATTACGAAGAAAGGGACACTAAGAAAACCCCTCCCCTCGTCAGTATTTTTATGAGTGGTTAAACCCCAACCATCCTCTTGAAAATTTTTTCCTTCGAGCCCTGTACTATTACAAAATTTTGATTTACGATTTATGAAGATAGAGAGCCAATCGAACTTGTCTGTTAAATTGTCTATCGCTACTGTAATTGAGAAAAGTAGTGAACATCGTGGACCAGAGGGGAGTGTTAGAAATCGTATTTATATCATGTAATATTAGGGTACAATGATAAGTTGTCACAACTGAACTGTAAAGGTGTTTTTTAAAAACTGGCCCTTAATATATGTACATAAGTCCAGTGTGAGTCAAGGCCATTGCCCGAGTGTTATGCAATGATAAGTCTCGCCATAAAATCGGATTTCGGTTATTCATTCCGAGTCGAAATAACATGAATAGCATATTATAGAATATAGTATTACAGAAAGTATTTACAAAACAGGGAAAATCCTTCAATTTTAGTTATATTATCTGCAATATCTATTCATAAGAGAACCGGTTTATAATTTTTTTGCTATCACGTATGCAATAAGGGAGAGAATACAACTGAAATGCATGGTCTGGCGACACTCATAAGTGGTCAAGCTCATGGCATTTGTCCCAATTGTTGAACTTTTAGGAAATTATACAAGTGCGTGCATGGAATTAGTTGTAATCCACGTATATAAATTGAGCTTATTAAGGGAAGTCTGTCTCTTTTGGCGTTAGAAGGCAATCGGATTCGACGGAATGGCTGTTCTGGTCTTGGTTTTATTTTTTCAGTCTTTATGGCTCGTATGTAAGTAATAATTAAAGCAAATGTTATATTAGAATTTTAAACATTTCATCGGAAGTGCTGTTATTTGGATATTTGGGTTTAATTCGAATTTTTAAACGTTTAAGGTACTTTTGAAACTAGCCAATCAAAATAAAGGAAATATTTATCTATATACAGTTTTGTTGTTGACGTCCGCCACTAGATACTCCAGTCACTGGTAATACTGTGCAATGTTTCCCTTGTGTTAATTCACCCGTCACTGCAAAATATAAAAACTTTTATTATTCAATCACTGTTTTAACCCGAGTCTTGTGACCCGCCTTGTAGAAATCTAAGAAGGCTCAATTTTGCTTACTAGCTGCAGATGCCCGCCAGGTGATCGGCCCAGCAATTGGCAATGCTGTTCCAAATCGCTTCAGACGTTGGTCAGCCAATGTCTGCTATCCGGATGTAGGTTGCTTCAACAATGCTGCGCCTTTTAACAACGCCTACGATGAAGTCCCGTCAAAACCAGAAGATATAGGAACAAAGTTCCATTTGTACACTCGATCCAATTCTGATTTTCCACAACAATTGACTTACAACGATGGAGGTAACAGTCTTCGGGTTTCGTTTTTCAACAAAGACCTTCCAGTAAAATTCATAATTCACGGATTTACAGAGAGTATTGATGCTCCATGGCTTAAGCGTATGTCAGATGCGTTTTTAAAAAAGGTTAGTACTGTATGTGTCTCAGATCTTTTTAAATATCTCCCTTTTTATATTTTAAAAGGGCAGATATAATTATCTTCAACTATAACGAGATGGGTAGGCCTATCCTAATTTTGATAGTTTTAGTACAAGTGTGGTCTTATTGTCTTACTTCTTAACATGCACCTGCAGCTTTTATATATAACTTCTATTTTGGGTATCTATTGCGTAAATTTAATTTAAAAAGAGCAGATCTCCATGAACATTTCATCAATTCATGTTAAAAGCGAGATTTTGTTTAAAGATGAAAATATACAATCTTCACGTTATTTGACGTATCTTTAGGAACCAATGAATGTTATACTTACTGGTTGGAAAGAAGGCGCAAAAGAACCCTACTACCCTAAGGCCGCTGCCAACACGCGGTTGGTGGGTCGTCAGATTGGTTTATTGGTCAACTTGATGGTCAGTATGATGGGATCCACGTATGATAAGGTTCATCTGACAGGACACAGCCTGGGTGCTCATATATCTGGTTATGCAGGAGCTTACCTGGACGGGAAGATAGGACGTATTACTGGTGAGACGTCTTTCATTAGTCAAACTATGCCACAATTTGCTACAACGGAATTTTTATTTACTAATCTAAAATACATATTGCCTTTTAGTTCACGATTGAAATATTTTCCTTTTTTCAATTCCTACCATATCATATATAGTTTTGTCGTCAAAAGTACACCAAAGGAATTATTGCGATCGGAATGAAAATATGATAATTAAGAAAAGTAACTACACTCAAATATGTAAAGAAAACCATACAGATAATTTAATATAAAACGTTAATGCGTTTTCAAATTTGACCTCAGGTTTGGACCCAGCCGGGCCGTTCTTTGAAAGTTATCCCACAGTTGTCCGCCTCGACAAATCTGACGCCAAGTTCGTTGATATCATCCACTCCAATGGGGTGTCCATTACGTCTGGTGGGGCAGGTCTTTCCATAGTTTCTGGCCATGTAGATTTCTACCCTAATGGAGGTGAATTTCAACCCGGCTGCGGCGACCCTGTACAAAGCACCCTCGGTGAACTATTCAGTGGAGACTTTGAAGGTAAAAAAAGTTGTCAGATAAAGAAATTACTTATTTTAATATAAAAAGATTATCGTTATTGCCATAAGGTCCCATACCTTCACAAGTTATTAGACCCTATAACGATGTCCGATTCAATAAATTTGCAGTCTTGTGTAATCTTGTTTACGTTTTAATTTTTCGCTCTTTTAAGGGGCAGGGAATGCTGTGGCATGCAGTCATAACAGAGCGTTTGACCTGTTCACTGCATCTATTGGTAATAACCGTGCATTCACTTCCTACTCGTGTTCAGATTGGGTAAGTGGTGGTCATGTTTTCTGAATGATTAAATGGCCGTAATGTCATTTAAGGGAAAATTCCCAAAGATATTTGGATCGATCTATCTCCTTGGTGAGTCTCACTAAATTGCTATCAACCTAATCGGCTTAAATTTCTGTCACGCCTAGTAAAGCTGTTAGGGGGTAATTATCTTTTCTCCCTAGCTGATTTGGTAGGCATGACAGACATTTAAGCAGGTTAGTTGATAGCTATTTAGTGAGACTCCCCAGGGAGTTACACCGATCCAGATGGATCGATCTAGGCATGACAACCCAGTCTTTAACTTTTTTAATCAATTATAACTGCCGTTTCTGGTATCATAAACGTTGATGCAGCGTTTTATGCCCTTGCGTAGAGAAATAATGAAGAATGATTGTATCAGTTTTATCATTTATTTAACAGCGTGAAGAACTCGATATTCAACAACATTAAAATGCACAGTTCTGACATAATTTTAAAGATTTAAAAATATTGGCGTTTCTTTTTTTATCAAGGCAAGCATAATAACAGTCACTAAATATTTTAGATAACGGCCTAGAAAAAAATTGCACAGATTTTGACAATTTATATTTCAAAATGTTGTTTTTTTACCTCATAAGGATTCATTCTCCGTTGGAGATTGCTTTGACTGCAGCCGCGGCAGGTGCTCACAGATGGGTTATTATGCAGACCAGTACAAAGCAACTGGAAAAATGTATTTACAAACGCTTGATGAATCTCCTTTTTATGGTAAGTATTTGATTAAACATGTAGGAAAAATTGTAATGTCGAATACTTGCTGTTAAGGCAAAACAGTATCAAAACAAAAGACCGATAAAGAAAAGATACGATGCTAGAATCTTTAAATGTAGGCTACAAATATCATATGATGTTTCGATGTTGTACTGCATAAAGATTTCATGCATGCACATAGAGCTTCTTTTATTTTCTTAGGTTTCCAATACCTGGTTAAGCTTACAGTCGCAGACGACAGTCAAGGACTAGTAAAAATACGAGTAGTTGGGGAAAACGGTGTATCAGACGTTTTAGAGCTTTCTGAGTAAGATTTCCTACATATCTGTAATAAAAATCCTAAAAGTGCTTTTCTGAGACTTAATCTATTACAAAAGCACTTTGTTCCTATCGGTTTAGTCTCTTTGTTAATTAGTACAAGCATTTGTATAAAATTCTTACAAGATATAAATATCAGGTGGAGCTAGGAGTTGTATCTGATACAATCCCTTGGGTGGAGAGAGCAGAGAACTTAATTTGACAATAAGTCGCAGAATAGCCCTTAGTTTGTTTAATTTATTTCAGACAAACAGATACGTTGAAGACTGGGGATCCTCTCCAGCAAATTTTCATCACTCAGCGCAAATTGGGCAATATAAAAGACGTTCAGGTTTTCTACGACAAACAGGATCGTCTGCTTTGGGGATTTGTTGCTGGAGGAAGTGACGCATTGACAATAAAGTCTGCTGTTGTTACTGCTGGAGAGTCAAAGCAAAAGTAAGTGTCAACAAACTTATCAGCTCCTTTATGGCTCCAATACCCATAATGTCCAGTATGCAATAACTGAACTCCGTAGGTAATGGTATTATTTTTCAGCGTAAATATTTCTTTAACTACAAGTTGAGGCATGTGACACAAAATTCTACTTGAAATAGATCAGGATCACGGTTTTGATTATCGATGTTAACACCATTTATTTCGTTAAAACAATGTATTTAGCCCTTTTTCCGATCATGTTTTAAAATTTCGATCGGAAAGACCCATATTTTACCGTCTATTTCCATTGTATGCCTCTTAGCGTTATCTCGAATTCTAATTCTTTTTTTTTTTACTTCAAATGACACTTAGTTATATAATAGTTTCAGTTACAAATTGTGTCTTCTAATTAAAATTATGGTTCAAATTCCAGCCCTATTTGAAAAGTCCTCTTACATACACCAATTGAATTTTGAATCGTTTAAGGTTTAAGAAAATCTTTCGTAATCTGAAGCTCACACAGTACGGTTGAATTCATGTTAACTGTTATTTCTCTCAATTTCCCTCGCAGGTGGAAGTTCAACCAAGTTCAAGTACCTGATGACACTTGGGTTTCCACAGTAACCAAGAAGACAATTTCTGATTTCAATACAGATGGCGAAATCGTTATTGGTTGAGGACTTGTATGATAATGCTAGTACGGCGGAAAAAAGTTTAGTTTCTGATTTCAAGACAGAAGGAGGAATCGTAATTGGTTGAGTACTTATGAAAAAAATTGTGAGACGCTGTGAGTCGGGAGAGAAAGTCCTGATAAGTGCAGTTGGCTCGTTTGCAGGCGGTACTTATGTCTTCTTATGGCTTCTTCTCTCTCTCTCTCCCACGTCTTTATGGATTGATGTAATGATGAGAATGCATAATCTTAAATAAATGTATAATCATAATCGAATTCTGAAAAAGATCGCCTACTGTTACATATTTGCCTTGATTGTTATCTATTTTATATATAGGTTTATTGTGGTGGGATGCCAAATCAAGAAAACCTGTCATATTAATTATGTTACACTTGAAAATTTGAAGTGGTATGAGACTCGAATTCAAAATAATACGTGTGGAACGCAATCATGGTTGAGATTCCGATACGTTTCATTTCTTTTTGCTTTCCTTCAAATCTTCCTGTAGTCTCAAGTGATACATCATGGGTGAGATATATACCAAGTTACTCACATCTATGCCTGTTTTAAAACATACTGAAGTCAGTTTCAGGTGGCATCCTTAGTTTAATTGACTAAGTAGCACCCGACATGCAATCGCAGTTTGTAGGATAGGTCACAACTAACACATTTAAATCTTTATATAACGGTAACGGCACGTTTTTTTTTTTTTTTTTTTTGGGGGGGGGGGGGGAGCGGGGGTATTAAGATAATGCCACCCTTTTAGACATTGTATACCAAATGCCAGGTTGCAAGTTTTATAGTGAAATACCTGGGTCTGCTCCCTAGAAACACTGCTTTCAGAAGAGCACGTTTAAATATTTTATTTCACCAAGATCCCATAGATTTAAAATGCACAGCATTAGAATATACGAGTTTACATTCTGGGTAATACTTCACCCAACCCCCATCCTTTCCACCCAGTCTTCTTTAAACCCCCCCTCAAAAGAACATAAATACATAATCATAAAAGCTGACCCACTTAAATAAAATGTTTTGATCAGTGGACAACAATGAAGAATTTACATTTCATACTCTACAAAGAATATAACATCAGATATCACAATGACCCATTGTCTAAAATGGTCTTTACTTGGAAATTTAAGTTACAGATTGAACTTTGTTCAGCGTTCTAGTGTACATCGAGCTGCACATTCATATCAGTGTGTGGGTTTCCAAGCCTTCATAAATAGTCACCTCATTCTGCAGTTGACAATTGAATTCTATTCTAAACAGATATATGTTAAGTCCATCAACCTTCTTTGATATATAGAAGTCAACATGGAGACAGCTTTAGTAACAGTGTGTAATATTCATCCAAATAAAGCTTTAATATCAGCAAAGTTGTGTGAAGCTATGTTGCATTTAAGCAGATTCTGCAGGTTGGTATGGAGGAGGAGGATTCTCACTTTGGCTGATGGCTTCTTCATATTTTGGGGGCAACAGCATCTAAAACAAAAGAAATACCATGAACAATGCATGTCTCCCTTGCAAACGATATTTAATCAAGTATGAAACATTTAATTTGTAACTGTGACCAGCAGACATGCAAAAAACAGAAGACACCTTCTCAATTTTTGAAAGATGTCTCAAAACTTTTAACGCAAACACACTCTTTCTTACCTCTGCCTCCGAGTCATTGTAATGGGCAACAACAGAGTTTGCACAATCCACAGCTTGCAGATACTTGTAGCAAGACCAAACCACCCCCAAGAAGTAGGCCTGTAATCAAAACCAGATGTTAACCATGGTTTACAGGGATTACATGCATTGCAAATTACATATAAACTATTAAATACTCCTTTTGGAGGTAAAAACACGAGAACCCCAGCGTTCATGCTTTGGTTCTTATACTAAGTTTGGGATCAAAATTTTGAGTTATTTTCAAAGGTAGGTACTAAACAGAAAACAATACCATGCTTAAAATATGCAACAAGTACAGTCAATATCTTTTTCAAAGAACTCAATTACCTTAAGAGAGACCGACAGGACAAAGATAGAAATGACCACAATGGACAAAAGCTGAGGATCACAGTTCATCAAGTGTTCCTTCAGACAATCAGGGAAATTCTGAAAGACAAGAAAACACAATCAATCCCTTAAAATGCACTCAAAAGCAAACATGTCCACACAAATTAACATGAGCTATTTTTTAAAATAAAGATATCAGTAAAAATAATTTAAGTATTTCTGGAAGCTGACGTCAAAAGTTTTACTCACATTCTAGCAGAATAAAAATCAAACAGTGAAATAAATTGAATCAAGTTCTTTCTTGACTGTCTAAGTTGACAAAATCAAATAACTAACCTGATCTCTAAGGTAAACTTGCACATCTGGCATGTAAGTGATGTAGCCAATGAAGGTCAAACAGTTTAGGGCAAAGTCAAAAACTTGGAAAGCAAAGAAGGGCAGCAAATATCCAGGACGACCCTAAAAATACAATTATATCAGCAAGTTTAAAAGAACTTTACAAGTGGTCTAGCCTTATTATCATTAGTTCTGAGCATTATCTTCAAGCATAAATACTAAAAGTCAGAGTTTTCGGTGAAAATTTCAATAAATTACCAGGTCCATAAACCAGTAATGGAAATACTTTTTTCTGATATTCCAGCTTACTTTCTAAGGGAAGCACATAATAATTCTTGAATTGAATTTAGCAGTGTTGGTCCTACCTTTAAAGCTCCATATAAGAGACAGATAGTGAGGAAGATAATCCCAAGAACTACAGCCATACCAATGTACAAATCATCTGAAAGAAAAAATAGAGAATATTTCTAAATACAATACAGTTATCTAGGCTATTTGCCAAGAAATTGAGCACAATTAAGCAAAAAATCTACACCTGAAATTAAACCCATCCATCCTGTCAAAATGGGGTGATACTCTGGACATTTTTGAAGTGAAAAATAAAAACTGACTCCTGGATAATAGAATATTAATTTACATTATTAACATTTCAATAAAAGAGCAGTGATATCTAAATATTTAACTGTATAAAAATAAAATAATGAAAATAACACCTGTTGTCCACTTGCGTTGGTGCCAGTACAGATTGTCCATCATATCATAATCAAACGCATCCAATGCTGGCTCCACTGCTTTAGAATCATATTGCACCTCAAAAAAGTCAACAGCAGGGCTAGGTGTTGTACTGCTCACCACAGGATTTGTAGTGGGGTCTGTACCTTGGAACTGTTGCAGTATCTCTGGATGAATGAATGCCAGCACTAGTAACATCAAGGCAAATACCTGGGCAATCTGAATAATTAAACACAAAAATATTAATCATTAGTATTAACATATCCTTACTGTCATTAAAAAGCATGTTAAAAGAGAATTCCACGTCATCCCACTTTTTTTTTTTAATGAAGGCTGAATTTTGCAACAAAGCAAGTCAACGTCGTCATAAAAGGTAGACTTACCCTTCAAGAAATTGACAAAAAAGATCAGTGTGAACAAAGTGTCAGTATAAATCACAAGCACATATAATGCAACATTTGACACTTTGTTTTAGATGCTTCATTTTACTTGACAGCTCAGAGTGTTTGTGTCAGTCATGCAAAAAAAAAAAAAAAAAAAAAAAAAGTTTGGTTTCACCGCATTCTCTATCGTAGCTTGCAAAACTGAATAATATTTGTTGATCAAACACCTTTATATTAGGTACAAACCAATTAAATATAATGCAACATTTAACACTTTGTTTCAGATGCTTCATTTTACTTGACAGCATAGTGTTTGTATCAGTCATGCCAAACAAAACAAAAAAAGGAGAGAGAGAGAGAGAGAGAGAGAGAGAGAGAGAGAGAGACATTTTCATTTTTTTTTTGGTTTACTTAAAAGTGTCAATTTGTTGATTGTTGAGGGTGAGTCTAAACTTAACCTTTGAGGCAGGGTTCTGGAGGCACAAGGATTCATTACATGATATTATCACAAGACATTGCTCTTGAACATATTTGTCGCTTTGTCATAAAAAATATTACTCAAATGTGATATTGTAAATATGACACAAGTCGTAAGTATTTGATTCAGCCTGGTTTTAGTTTCACTACATTCTCAATCTTGTGACTTGCAAAACTGAATAAAATTTGTTGATCAAACACCTTTAAATTAGGAACAAACCAAATAAATAAAATAATAAACTAGAAAAGCACTCCGAGAGCGCAGACCTCTGCCAAGGCAGCGATTTTTTTATATTATTGATTATTAAAGGGATAATAACTCTTCGTATGAGATCTATATTTCATAATAAAAACCTTGTGAATAACTCATAGAAATATAATATATTCTGTTTTACCACACAAACAGCAGTTATAGCTTTTATTCTGATATTTGAACTTGTCTTTAGACCACGTGACCTCCATTGATGTCTATACTCTGTTAAAATCTCTTAAGAGATTTAAACAAAAAACCAAACTTTTAAGAAAAAAACCAGGGACTAACTTTGAATGTAAAAATGGATTCATTAACCATTGGTAAGTATGGGAAAATTGTTGTTTACTCCAGGAAAATTCATTTTTTGGCCGAAACGAAGAGTTATTATTGCTTTAACTGATAATTGATCCAGATCACCACCAAAAACTAATCACTTCTAAGTTAACCCATTTCCCACCTACCCTAAAAATAACTTTTTATGTTGATGACAAACAAACAAACAGACAGACAGGGGTGAAAACATAACCTCCTTGGCTGAGGTAATAAATAAATACATTTGGTTCAGTTGACAACCACAACTACAAACGTTTTACTTGACATTTAGGCATATACTAATACATGCCCGGCTAAGATAATGAGAAAATTAATAATCTTGTAAGATAAAAACAGGCTATTTTACATGCTCTACCTACCAGCTCCAGGATTCCAAGAATAACTGTTCCAGTTCGTACATGACAACAGAAACAGCATTTATACTCGCTTGAGTTCTTTGGTTGGACTTTCGTCCGCATGTTGGCTTCTTTTTCGTTGTCTGATGCGTTAAAATGTATTTGGTTATAACAGCAAGTTTTCTTCTTGTCTCAACGAAATAAATATGGCTGCTGTCTGGTAAAAAAGAAAGTAGTACGGTAGAAAGAATCAATGTTAATAAACAAAAAATACACCTAAAATAGCTCTTACCCTTTGTGTTGAATAATAATCTAAAGCTAATCAAATTTATTAGACCATAAAACAACATTTAACTGAGTTATCTTGTTAATATAGGTAATATTATAGGAACTATTTTATGAGTAACAACAGTTGACGTCATAGTATGAAACCATGTGTCGCTTTGATTATACCGCATCTTCAAATCGCCGATCTGCTATGCTATACACCTGCAGTAATGCATTTCAGAAGGGAATCTCCATGTGTTAGACCTGTATGCGGCACGTATTTTATTTTAGTTACCAATAACTTATTCATTTATTCTAAATTATATTTATCTGGTGCAAGAAGTTATAAAGAGAAGGAGTAGAAACAAGGGGTTTCCTTTCATCCTATCCTCGTAACGGGCTTAATCCTAATAATTACCCAGCTTGTGGTCTTAGGGAGAGCTTGTGCCTAATACATATTCAAAAGACCGTTCACGTGGGTTGCTTCAGCCAATTGGGATAAAGCCTCGCGAAGTCTCTAATAATCTCACAGAGAAAACATGGTGGGATTACAGAAAGGTGTAGAGAGAGATTTCAAGCCTGGACGCAACCATTTCGGGAAATAAAACTCAAATCATGCGAGATACACCTTCATTTGATCTAGAGCCGATCAGTTATACAAAAATTAGTTTCACATCAAGAATGTATGAGAACAATTTCACAAACCCACCTTCAACGCTAAAATTTGCACCTGTAGAAGTCTCATATTTATTTTAAATTATTTTTGTCGTGTAAAGGCGTGTAAAGGAAATTTACCTTCATCTAGGAATGACACATTCAATTCACAGCCGTGTACACAAAACAGTAGTACTTGCAATTTCCGTATACCAGCCTCGTTTCTTTCTTTTTTGGCACATTATTGCTTATATACCAGGTAGAGCTTAAACAGGAAAATTGGGGAAATGAAAATAAGTTATTGCACTTAGTATGATTCTAAATAAAATTTCATTAATACATATTTTTGTTTATATCTTTGTCTATTACATGAGGCCAACTAATAGTAGACTGATAGTTTAAATTCATTAGAAGAAAAAATCAAAGATATTTTTATTGATTGATATTGCTTTATTTCAACATTCGAGCAACTTGTATAATATCTAAAACAAAGTACCAGCAATGAAAATATATCAATATTGTTACACCCAACAGTGATTAAAGCAATACAAAAATGGTTAGTTTTTATTTTGATGTGGTGATTATTTTATTTTATACTTTAGACAATTAGCCAGTGACCACTAAATTCCCTTTTAAAACTTGGACCACTAAATTCCCTTTTAAAACTTGCACCTCTTGTGCACTATAGTTTAATATTAGTGGTGGTAAGAAAACAGAGCCTTGTGCCTCATCAAGTTGCTGCTGGAAACAATCATTTTGACTGTTCAATTATGGCTACATGTACATCTGCCAGCAAAACTAAAGATCTTTCACCTGTATTCTCTTCAACCTGAAATGAGTAAGTGCGGAATTCATTACAAAATATAACTCTATATCCTAAACGAAACTCTGCAAACATCATATTGCAATGAAAAATTGAAAAAAATTCCGAGAGTTCCCTGTCATCAAATTTTGGACCCACCATTTTGAAAAAGTCCCATGAAAAGTTGTTTATTTGAAACGCTGTTTTTCATCTAAAGGATTGATTCATTTAATATCACAATGTTATATTGTAATGGTGCACGTGCTTAAATAACCAGAAAAACATAAATTATGTGCATACACCACGTTAAAATTACCAAAAATTGTCCCAAACTGTCACTCAACTGTCTCTAACCAATTTATAGGGACCCGCCATTTTGAAAAAGTCGGATGAAAAGTTGTCTATTTGAAACGATGTTTTTCATCTAAAGGATTGACTCATTTAATACCAAAGTGATGTATTGTAATGATGCACGTGCTTAACTAACCAGAAAAACATAAATTATGTGCATACATCACGCACTTAAGAAGAAACAAGGCAGCAAAGCTGTCAAATGTACAGACAAAAAACAGGAAATAACTATGCACAAAATAGGCTACTGTCAATTCTGATGCAAAAATACATTATGTTAAACTGCAAATTCAACATCAAATTTAAATTATCCTCAACAGGTAATACCAATGTAATTAAAATATGTGACAAGTTTACACTTTGAAAATGTATAACTTCCAGAAAAAGAAGTCACTTAGACTGCTTTTCCAACTCAGACTGCATTTTAGTCCTGTATTTCTTTTTTGAAAGTTTGGCAATCATAAGTAACATGGTTTTCCCATAATGGTCATCATGGCAGCAGCACCCAAAATTGTGTTTTCTTCTATTCTGATGCAATATTACATAATGGTTAACAGCATAATGACCGTCATTTTTTAATAATAAAATATACGTATCATGGATTTTCAGAAAATGTGACTAGCATGGGTCTTCAAGCCCGTGGAACTTCAAAGTCATACCTTGAAAATGCCAAAATGTGAAAAATTAAATTTTCACCAAATAACTGTTTAACTGGCAGTAAGAATTACCAAACAGACTGTATTTCCTACTGAAGCTGTATTTTAGTCCCATGTTTCTTTTCTGTAAGTTTGAGAAAAGTAAATGACATGGTTTTTCTTAAATGGTCATCATGGGAGCAGTGCCCAAAATAGGTTTTTTTCAAATTTTGATGCAATATTACATAATGTTTAACAGCATAATGATCATCAATTTTTAATAATAAAATATTAGTATCATGGACAAATAGTAAACGTGACTAACAAAGGTTTTTAGGCCGATGGAACTTCAAAGTCACGCATTAAAGATGTCAAAATGTAAACAAGACTGCACTGTTCTGAAATGGGTTTATTTCCATTTTTAACACTTTTTTTAACATAAAACAAAATTAATAGGTTACTGCCATTTTTATAAGATCAACTAAGAAAATTGATGAGATGTGAAAAATATCAATAGAGCAGTGTTAAATGTCCAATTTCTTCCATTCTGAGATTCTGAACATAGTGAATGATTGAATCTGACAAACTGCAATGATATGAGTTTATTTCCATTTTTGACACTTTATTACACAATAAACGATAACAAGTTTACCATCATTTTTACATAATCAACTAACAATGTTGTAAAGATGCAGGAAATGTCAAACAAACACTTTTACGTATCTTATTACTTAAATAATAAGGCTATTAACATGCCTAAGAATTAAATCTGAGGAAATCTGAAGAAATGTGAAAAAACAGCATAACTTCTAAAATAATGCCCCGATTATGCTGATTTTCGAACTCAACCTGCGTTTTAGTAAGACTGACCATTCCTGTGAGTTTAATGACAATTGGGCTTTCTGTTTTTCTTATATTGTGTTTACAGTGTTGCATATATGCTGAACAATGAAAAAACCGCATAACTACTAAAATAGTGGCCCGATCATGCTGATTTTCGAACTTGACCTGCATTTTAGTAATATTGATTACTCCTGTGAGTTTCATGACAACAGGCCTAACGGTTTTCCTTAAAATGTGTTTACAAGGTTGCATATATGCTGAAAAGTGAAAAAACAGCATAACTTCTACAATAATGGCCCGATCATGCTGATTTTCGAACTTGACCTGCGTTTTATGAATATTCATCAGCTCTGTAAATATAAAGCCAAAAAGTAAAACTGCCTTCCACTTATCGTGTTTACAAGGAAAGTGCACGGCGACGGCATCGCCATCGGCGACGACAGACGCAGGTGATGGCAATATGTACAGACACATCTGTGTCTGTACATAAAAAGTCCTAAACATGGAGGTCCCGCTGAATCGGCCTCAGATCTTCGAGCTAACGCTGCTTTCTGCACTGACAAATTTGACTGACAGCTACCGTATGCACATAAAACAATGCTCAAAGCAGATTATCAACTCTCACTCACCTTTATATCGCTCGACTTGGCGTTTTCCTAAGTATAACTTCCAAATATTCGGATTAAACATGAATAAATCAAGACGTATACGCACTGGTTCAGCTTCTCCGTCTTGAGTCACGCGGAGGCGAGCGGAGGATTAGACCAGTTACGAGGATCGAATTTCAAAGGACGCCGCTTTGAAAAGAATGCTGCGATCTGATTGGACGAGAGAGATAATTGATGTCCCGTTTCTACTCCTTCTCTTTATAACTTCTTGTCTGGTGCCAGTGGTGGGTCTCAATGTCAGCCATGTTTGCGTTGTCATACTTTTCTGTATTTACAAACTGTTCACTATTAGCAATGAGCAATAACAAAATGGTTTCATGATATAAATATTTATTATTTTAACTCAAAAATACAATCCTTGTTTACAATAATACAAAGTGAGCAATCATCACATTAGAAAGGATAGGAACTGTCAACTGATCCAGTATTAAATTATAGCTATTTATGTTGTACAATTTTCTTTACGTATCTAAATGTAAGGTAACAATTTGAAATGAAACTATGTCACTTTTCCTTATGTATTCTATGCACCTTATAACATTGAGCATCCACCAATAATTTGCATTTAACATTTAATGCATGGCTACGAACTAGCTTAAGTAAGGTAAGCTGGGGCAAAGTTTCACAAAGCTTTGGTTGGCAAAAGGCCAGGTTTCACAAAGCCTTGTTCCACAAAAGACTTCGTATAAATAAGTTTGTTTGCTGACAACAGTTTCTAATGAACAGTTAAATTCGACAAAGGATTATCAAAAACTGGCCAAGTCCTTAACAGCACATTCATTTACTTTCCTGCTTTAGGATGTTGGTATAAAATAAAGAAATAATGAAAAAAAAAATCATACCAAAAAGGAAAATGAGTGCATGAAAAAACTTTAAATTACAGAGGCAAATTACATAAATAAATACACAGGAAAACTTAATATTGCAAATTATACCATATACCATAAGCTTAAAACTTATGCTGTCAAATCAATTATATAGAGGCTATATACTTGTTCACCCAAACCTTAAATACCCCCTTGCAATATTTATAAGGGGGCAACTTCATTCAAAGCATCACAGGCTTACAGTAACAAGTGCAATTTAAACTTATCAACTCATAATGGTTTTAAAAAATTATCATTATATATATGAAGATTAAAAAAAACAGTCTAAAGAATTAATAAACCTGACCAAAATTATCCTGCTTTCTAAAGCACTTGATGGAAAATTGGTACAACTCCATGTGATAAGAATACAGGCTTGAATTACAATCAACATCACATCATGATTACACAGCATTCCGCTTAAATCAGGTGTACATCATTTCTGCCATGGAAGACATCTTTTTTGGGATGTAGACAAAGTCTTCAAAATAACAGGCAAGTTCATCAACAGTCATTTCATCAAGCCTTGCTTCTTGAGAGCATGTTCTAGTTAGTGTTGGAGTTTCCAAACTCTCTCTTGGTGAATTAGAAGAACTTCTTGTGATCTTTTTCCGACTAATCACAGGGAGCTCAGAGGGGTGGTCTCCATTACTTGCACAGATTTCTTTCACATCTTTACTGCAAGATGTGCAAACTGTCTCTCCTCTGTAATTGGAATATCCACCACGTTTTCCCTCTTTATCTCTCTCACAAGTGACAAGTTCTGCCTTTTGATCAGCTGAATGATCTTTTGCCATCTTTGAGAAGTCTGTCAGACCACTTGCATTAGCACCAAAAGTCCTTGTCGAAGGAAGCCCACATTCAGGCAACTGGAGATTAGACACTGGCATTTTAATTGATACAGAAACTTTTGATTTTTTAATTATATGAAGCCTCGCGCTTCTGATGACAGTTTTTCTATCTTTGTCACTATTGTGAAGCTTTAGTTTGGCATCATGAAGAATCTTCTTCTTCTCCATGCTGTTGTTTGATGAACTTATAATCCTTGCATAGTTGTATTTTAACTCTGTCTGAGTATGTGAGCAGTCATCTTTACATGTCTGACAATTGCACTCATCCCTCTGAAAACTTAGGACTTCCATTGATGGTATATCTGGGACTGAATATGGAGCTTTTCGATAGTTTCTCACTTTTGTAGTGGCCTTAAATTTTTCATGTGTAACTTTTTTCATTTTCTTTGCTTCTGGTTGGGCAGCAGATGAATTTTTTCTGCAGAACCAAGAAAAGACTAATATTAATATAATCAGAAAAAAGAAAAGAAATCAGGATGATAAGGGTAATAATTCAGTGACATTTACATATTCAGTGAATCATACGTTTGAAAATGTCTCAGTCAAGTTATGCCCTCAAATATCCTGAAAACTACTCATCCTTCCCAATTCAGACCTTCAAAATGATTTAACCCCTGCAATTTAAGTTCACGGGTTTAACTTTATTTTTTAATATCAAGAAGACTAGTGGTCTAAATGAATCGCATTTATTTTGAACTAAGTCATTTATTTCGCAATGGTGAAAAAAACATTAATTCCAAGTTGAGATATGATTTTTGAGTACTACATGTAGTAGGTGAAAATTGCTATTTTTTTTTCTTGAAGATCAGATAATTAGATTTGGTGCAAAAATCCCATATTAAATTCTTTCAAGTTGTCATAGCATTCTATGTTAGGCATTACTCATAACTCACTTACCCTAATAATAAACTGCATACAAACAGCTTGCAAGATTTGTCTTCTACCATTTTGGAATTCCTACAATAGAAATTTTTGTGTTATACTAATGACAATGAAATAATGTCTATTTAAACAAAGTTATTATCCTTCTCAATCAATTGTATGGGGTTGGATCAAAGGTTAAAATATCATAAAATGTTGTAATAAAAATAATAATGGTCTTGCGTGTCAAAATTCCTTGCATACCATTCTGGATCAACCTTCAAGTTCTTAAAAGCTGTCTGTAAATCTCCTCCACATGTCGAAACGTCAGTCTTTTTACAGGATACCAAACTATCATCTTCCCCAGTTTCTTCATCTGCCATTGCCGACCTGAAACTAAAAAGCTAGAAATGAACTGCGTATCTTGAGTTATTTCCTGAGGGTAATTAGTTGATCTAATCATGTACAAGTGATTGCTATGTTATCAGACATGATTAAATCTTCATTCAACAACAACAATAAGTCTTGAAGTATTCCAATGTTGATTGTTGTTGTCGCTGACTCACAGTCACTGAACGTTCCAAGATGGCAACATTCCATCTCAATTTTACAGATTGTAAATCCGAAAGATAAAAACAATATAAACCAATTGAATTTTAAGTGTTACATTAACAGATTTTAGTTGAAATATTCATTGTTTTACAAATAAAAAACTAAACTCACCTCTCAATTAAGTTGTTGATGTAATTATGTCACGCAATCTGACTTGATCAACGCTGTAGCATTGTGTTGTACGTCATCATTATTTCCGAAAAGGAATAACATGGAATTTCAGTCCATTTTTCATTAAAACGTTTACTCATATATAAAAACTATTTGACATCATAATAAAATAAATCACACCAACAGTGACAATATTAATTCAAGATAATCAAAATTTATGGTAGTTGTATAGAATAATTTTATTCCGCTTGCAGCCTTATTTTTTACGAGCCCTTTCACATGAACACAAGTTTCGATGACGCTAATGAAGGCTGCGACGTCAGCAGACAGTCAGTCCATGTCTTCACAGCTGTGCCCTGTTTAGCCACCGTTTTAGTCTTTTTCTGTGACAGCATGGAGCTGTCGGAGGTGGTGACACTACAATATGCGGCTCCTGTAGCTGGTGTTCTTTTTTGTGCTCTTTTAGTATTGATCTTTGGATTCAAATCTCCCGTCCAGCCTCCAAGTTTTGACTTCGAATACGAAGAAAAGAAGTCTCAGAAGAAACAGAAGAAGCAAAAGGTAACAAGTGGTTATAACAGAATAAGAGCTTTGATTCTATGTCCCAAGAATAGCGATATATATATTTAGTTTAAATGCAACCATGCACTTCATTTTGAAATCATATTCTAGTGGTGACAAATCGAGTCACATATGGCAAGTCATGTGAATCGACACACCGGCAAATCCCGAAACCCGAGTGGAGTAATTGTAGAGTTAATTCAGATTGAGATTGATGATATAATTCACTTTGCGGTTTGTGTCCATGCCACTTAATTTTATGGAAATATCTTTTTTTTTTCAAGCTTATTTTATTTTTTGAAGTATTTTGTGGAGATAAAGAAATTGAATAATTTAGAGCTTTTTCATATGGTTATATTGACAAAATATTTGGATTGTGAACAATATTTGATGCTACTTTAAATTATAAGGAAATATCTTTTTTTATCTGAGGAAGAGAGATACACCTGGTAATATATGCAATACACATAAGTTTGTCATTTATCAGTATCAGTATACATGCACTTCAATATTCATTAAGAAGCTGTTCAACTACAAACTAAATTACTGAAAAATGCATGACAAAAATCAACTATGGATTAAAACATTGCATTGCCTTTTTATATTTTTCAAGAAATCCACAAGTAACGGACATGTTCCAACAGAAAGCAACCAGGACCCCAACAAGGTGTCGCCACCTCAACCCACATCCAAGCAGGATCAGCAAACAAATAAGCAGCCAACACTGCAGAATAAAGTAAAGGTAAAAAAAATGGTTTATAATCCAGTATCTGGTAATCTGTAAAGATTATTTCAGCTGATAAAATGGCATTATTTTTCTTTGATATAGTGGTTTGTTTCAGTTCAAGTTGAAAAAGACCTTTCAACAAGTGAATGGTGAAGTGGACTTTCACATTTGTAGATATGTGGCAGCATTAGTGTTTTGGTTTATTGTCGTAATGTTTTAAATTGGAACTTACCTGTGGTATTTTAAATCAAACACATTACAAGAGGTAGTTTGCATTGTTCTGCTTAATTGGTTATTGTGTATGTCAGAAAAGTAATCAGTTGGCATTTAACTTGACTGCAGGGTAAAAAAGCTGCTGCCACAAACTCAAAAGCCAACCACAAAACTGAGACCAGTGCAAGCAAACCAGAGGTCACAGAAGAGGATGGTTAGTGCACATGGCTAGACCACTCACACATACACATGCACACACACACACACACACACACACATTTAATAAACTTCTCCATGGTAATAGTGCTCACACCCTGAAACATTTATGATAAAAAGACCGGGATTTGTTCAAAATAATTGAAATTTTCTCTTAAATTTTTTAAAGCATTCATATTGATTTAAGCAAACAGAAATATTGGAAACCTTTAATTTCATTCAATTTAATAATTTTTATGGGCAATTTTAGTTGGAGAATGGACGACACAACTGTCTCGCAAAGATAAGAAACTGCGTGTTAATAAGAAGGAAGATGGTGCAAAGGGTGACAGTGCTGAGTCAGTCAGTGTAGAATTGCAGGGACAAGGGGATAAGAAAAAGAAGGAGGAGCCCAGCAGCACAACACCCAAGTCTGCTAAGTCAAAGAAAGAGAAGAAACAGGTGTGAATATTTGACTTGTCTAAGTGATCTGTGATATTGATGCATATCTTGTCGAAAGAGTCCTTGTAAGTCAGATTTGTTGCTCCCTTTTTTGATATATCTGTATCCACAAAGTATTTCAGTTTAGATGAATGTTTTCACACTGTTGATATTGATAATGGTTACTAAAAGTTGTCCATTTTAGGAAAAGAAGGATGCTAGCAAGCAAGAAACAGAGACAAAACCACTAAAAACAGAAGAGGTTGTGGTAAGTCTTCAGAAAGTGTACAGTGTTGTGTGTTAAACAGATATACCTGACAATGGTGTCTTATATCCAGACTTTCATAACAGTCATATTTGTTTGTTTTTATTATAATATTGGCAGTGTATTCCATAATCAAATAAAGCAATGTGGTGAATGTCAGTTGACTCTTTCATTGGACATTACTTTTAAATATTAGGCCAAGGTTGTAGATGAAACAGAGTTCCATGAAGTCAGTAACAAGAAAACAAAACCAACTGCTAAGCAGAAAGAAGCCAAGGCTGCTGCAGCTCAATCCACACCAGCTGATGAAAAGCCAGTGAAAGACAAGAGTACAGAGGATGTAGGAGAAAGTCCTAAAGCTTCTCAAACACCAAAGAAAAAGAATAAGAAGCAGCAGTCTCATCAAAATGAAGCAGCAGTGAGTAATGCATTCCATCTTGATGTGTTGATAAGTTTGATAAAATATGTTCTTAAAAAGTAATCCCCGATGTCAATATTCATTTTCTGTTGAATGTTTCTTGAGAGGTTTGAGTTTAGATGAAATTTGATGCTTTGACACATTTTATTTTATATGTTTTATACATTTGATAATCTTTGTGTGTTAGTTCTTTTGGATCACAAATGATAAATTCTTATTATTATTTTTCATTGCTTCTACTTTTTTCTTGTGTAGGATGCTACATTATCTAGTCCATCGTCTCCAAGTGGCCAAGCCCAAGTGCCAAAAAAAGGTGCTGACTCCAAAACTAGTCTCAGCAACCAACAAAATGATACAAAAGGTAAGTTATTTTCTGATTTATAATTAATGCATTTACATATACCTTTTAAGACACCCTGGAACTTAGGTAAGAAATTACATGCCTGTCACAATAGCCACTGAATTGTAATAAGAGATTTTTGTTTCTTTTTTGTTTATTATAGGTGCTAGCAATACAACTGAATCTAGCACTAAAACAGAAAGTGTTATCGCATCAAGTACTGATGACAGCAAGGTCAACTTCGATGAGCTTGGAGGAGAAAGTAAGTTTACAGTGCAGTCAAGAAATTAACATATCTGAGAACAAATTTTTAATGTCACAGGTTTTTATGGTCAGGGTAGATTTTTAAAACTTACACTAATGTATTACACAATTCTTCAGTGCTATGATCTTGTAGAACATAAATATATTTCTTTCTGTTGTAGGTAATGATTGGTTGGAGGCAAAGCCACAGAAAAAGAAGAAGAAAGCCAGAAGGGAAAATTAATTTTTTCTTTTTTTTTATATGAAATAAGAATGTGAAACATTCTATTAAATCCAGGAAAGCATCACTTACAAACATTCCTTGTTCAGGGGACATGTGAACCCCATCAGGGCAGTTCAGCATTACAGTATCAATCCAATTCATTTCAGAGCTAGTGGTTTTGAAAAAAAATCAGTCCAATTGTTACGAAGTAGAATTAATGGAAAGTCGTAAAGGGAAGTTAATAAGCTGTAATTGATGCATGGTGATTAAGGTCACATTTTGATCACTGTTGTGTCTCCACCTACTGTAACAGTATAAGTGGATTTGTTAGGAGTGTGTTGCAGTGGTAAAGACTTAATGTTGAATTGGGTGCTGGTTGGTTGAATGCCAAAGATAGTAGTGGACTCTATTGAATGTGAAACTGGATGTGTTGGTACAGGTTGTTTGAAACATTGAGCTGAAATTTACTTAGTATATGAAAATGATAATGTAAGGCTATGTAGCTGAACCAGTTGGTCACCCCTTATGGTTATATAGCTCACACCACTGTGTGTAGGCCTTGCAGCATGTTGAGGACTGAGCATGTATTTATAATTATAAATTGTTTCATTTTGAAATTTTAAAGAAAGGGAGGTAAAGGGGAGGAAATATTCAATGTATTTTACTAATCTTCAATTATTATTTTTGGAAGGACTGTTGTCATTTGGCTTGTATCTTGCCACAATATGGTCTTGAAAATGGTAATTTTCAGACTGAAGGCTGTGATGTTATGAATTTTCACATATAAATGCTGAACAAGCCACAGAGTATTGTTAAGAAATGATTTAAATATGTAAAATTCCACATTGTTGTATAGGACCAGTTGAAATGAAAAATGATTTGTTATATTTATTGGCTCAGAATGCTGGAGTACGATCTACCTTTTTAAAATATCAGTGTTAAAAAGATTAAACAGAATATTAGTCTGTAACCCTCTAAATATTTTATTAATAGTATAAGAATCTAAAAAATTAGATAGTACAGATGGTTATTTTGGATGAGAATAATCCCAGGGCTATAAGCCAAACTATATTATTAATCTTTTTGGGGGCACTGCACAAATCCACCCTTATTCCTCAAATTTAGTGGCATTTACTCCTTTGGCTGGCAGAATAGTGGTTGTCCAACTTTTCTTTTGTATATTTGTGAATATGCATACTGTTACTTGTCATATCTTAGACAAAGGCTCAAATTTCTTTCAATAAGAAATTTCCTTTAAGGTATCTGTTAAGGTAAGATTTGTTTTTAGGTGCTCTTGTTTTGATCTAGAGTGTCCCAACTTACAGGCTTTCTGGAAGAACTTGGTCATGTTGGGTGGATGTTCTTCATGCCATGTGAAACACAAAGAGAGAAAATGTTGCTGGTAGATAATATATTAATTGAGCTCAAGTTGATTTTACATTGGTCTCTGTAGACTTGGTAATGGTTGATCCTCAAGTTAGTCATAGATTTTGTCTGCAGGGTATGATACTACTGTGTAAAGGGTGAAGGGGACTAATATTTCAAGTATTAATACTTGGCAGTTGGGGTTCAGTGCTTATGTGATGCATTTAATTAAGGTCAGATTGGTTTGTAGGTAGTATACTACTTTATTTGTATATAAACACTATGGCACCTTTTATGCTTAATGATAAGTCTATAAGTGAAACAATTAGACCTATTTGGTTACAGTTGAAAGTGCAGTCAAGTCATTATGTAGGTTACATTTTTTGTGGAAAATCCCACAATTTCAGTGCTAGAATATTGGGCAAGGCAATTTTAAAAACTTTTCAGAGTAATCTGAAGATGTCAATGCAGCAGTTTGCCATTTTGTACTGTACATGATTAGCAGTAATAAAACGAGTGAACTGCATATGAAGTTTGAGTTCTTCACCTGTGGACGTCTTTGAATTGCTTCTAAGAATTCACTTCCAGTAACGGAACCCTCCAAATTTCTGACTAAGAGCCCTTTGTGTGAGAATTTAGTCAACTCTTGTATCTGGCA
Source organism: Lingula anatina (assembly GCF_051362555.1). Classification (NCBI taxonomy): domain Eukaryota; kingdom Metazoa; phylum Brachiopoda; class Lingulata; order Lingulida; family Lingulidae; genus Lingula; species Lingula anatina. Next base: position 21,206,347 of record NC_141767.1, read on the forward strand.
ACTAGGAATTAATTTTTGGACAAACTTTTTTGCCATATTAATGTGATCTTCACATACAGTTTGTTCTCATTTGGTGGCTGATTGCTAATACTGGGAGGTTGGCCTTGGACCTAAATGGGCAAATAAGGCATTCTCTATTCTTTAATCAAAAAAATAATGGTGTTCGAGAAACAAAGCTTTTGTTAACAATCACATTTATTTTTAAGTTCCCCAATTCGCTGTTTCACATCAAAATGAAGAAATCATCTAAAAACAGTAAATATATTTGTCTCTGTTAAAACTTGGTGCAATCTAGACCTTCTGGAGTATTGCACCTAATCCTTGAATTCAGTATCTAAGATTTCTTTTTATCGAGCTTATGCTGGGATAAAAGTCAACGTTGCTATCTTCTATATGTAGCCTCTGCCCCCTGTCCATGGAGTGTCCATTTAAAATGGTCATGGCTCTAACCCATATTTGCTTTGCTCTCAATGATCTAGAAACGGAAAAGAAATGTATTGTTTTATAAAGCGTTATATATAAAAATAATTTAAATCTTGTTATATGAACAATATAAAATACATAGAGTGAAGTGCCACATAACACAGTGATGGATTTCATCAAAAGAAAATTATAATACATATGAGGAAAACTTACTTCTGTGACTAGACCAGCAGCTATGGTCATGCCGCTGTAACGTAGCATAAATCTACCCAGATCTTTGTAATCTCTGAACATTTCTATGCAAATTGGCCGTCCCACTTCTATCTCAATCACGGCATTCATGTTCTTAGTTAAGCACCTGAATAAAATATTAAAACAGCAAGTGTTAATCATTAACACAAAGTAAACATGAACATCTGCTGGAATATTATCTGGGAATAAAAGCAATTATATGATTATTCTTCATTTATCACCTCTTACATTGTATTAAAAAAAAGGATCATGATAATGTTTGGCATTTCCTTTACCTTGGTTTTTTCTTAACAACCTCCCCTGTTGATTTGTGTAATTGACTAATCAGTTTTCTGATGGTGGCAGGCTCATTCAAAGTTTGGTAGTGGAGAACAACCTTTTTGAAAAAGGGAAAAATAATCCGAATTACTTGAAGACAACAGCATTAAAAAACTCCATGAACAAAAAGTACATCCTAAACTTTGAGAACTCGTACAGTAACTGTCAAAAATTGTTGGTAAATTTTAATCTTCATTTAAAGCTTTCAACATTACTACCACTCACCGGAAAACCTTTAGTTATTGGCACTTCAATGTTAAAGATGACCACTCTCGCTTTTATTCTTGTTGCTGACTTAATTGGGTTGGCAGGGTCACAAAGGATACTCCCTGAAGGTAAACAGGAAAGTATTAAACACGTCTTAACTTAATCAATTTCCTAAGATGGTTTAATATTTAACTTCCTATACCAGAACTTAAACTTGGAAAACAGACAAGAAATATTACTTAAGATCATTTTCTATTAGGCACTTTATTTCTCAAAACAATTCATGCTTTCTGATACACTACACATTAATACAATCCTGAGCTACACAAATTTCCTTCTTATTGTTTTGCTCAGAACATTTTATATTGAGCTTTCATTCCAATCAAGTATATCAAAATAACCCACTCTTTGTGTCTATACTCAGTCTTACCTATGTGCACATTGGACATATCAATCCCAGTAACAGTGACAATAGCATTGTCACCAGCTAAGGCACAGGGACATAGCACTTCATCAATGGTCACACCTGTAAATAAACATTTATTCCTTCAGTTCAGCAATCACTACAGAAACTGGACTTGCTGGACATTTCTTTTCTTATATGTATGATCAGTTCTGTTCATACTGATCTCGCAAAGGAGCATTATTTACATCTGTTGCATGCAAAATGTTTAACTATATGTATACAAACACACACACACACACACACACACACACACACACACACACACACACACACACACAAATATCTGAGATGACATATATTTTTTAACCAATAGTTTTATGTAGAAGTCCAAGTAAATGGCATACTTTTATATTCAGTAGGTGTTGAAGGCAAAATGGTATAGATTTGTCTAAAAAGTTCAAAATGGTTCTTAAATTAATATCGACTTTAATGTTAACTGAAATAAGCACAACATGCACACTCATTGAATTTGAAATATGAAGCACCAAGTGTCTGCATTAAAATTATTTGACAGGACTGTCTGGTGACTCACTTTTTACAGTGGCAGTTTCTCCTGCTGGCATTACAACCACCTTGTCTCCTGCCTGCACACTACCAGCCTCCAGACGACCACTGATGGAGAACCCACTCCCCATCCCCTTGAACACATCGGAAACACACATCCTAAATGGTTTGTTTACCAGGCGCTCTGGGGCTTTGAATTTATCTGGAAAGTAACAACATGTATTTTTGAAAGTTACCTTCAATGATTGCCATGATTGCTACTCTTTTTTTGATACAACTATATCATTTGTGAAACAAAAGGCACAGAGCACTTGTGGTGTGTCACATTCCTCACCTATCTGTTCTAATAATGTGGGACCCTTGTACCATTCCTGGAGCTTAGCCTCTGTTACCCTGGTTAGGTTTTCACCTCCAAGACCACTGCAGGGAATAAAGCTCAATTCAGCCTCTTTAAACCCTGCCTGTTTCAGAAATTGTTTCATCTTCTGGGTTACTTCATCAAATCTTTTCCTTGACCATTCAATTGTGTCCATTTTGTTGACCACTACAGCAAGCTGCGATACGCCTGATTGAAAACAAATGTGGATAATTTAGATGGAAAGTCTTCTAAAGTATTTAATCAAAAGTTCAAAATAAATGACCGATTCTTTTCTGTTTTTGCAATTAATGTAAAGGCGAATTAAATGATAAAAGGACATACAGTATGCATGTGTAGACATGAGAGGGTACCAAGATTCCAAGTAAATTGTAAGTGTAAACTAAATTACTGCTTATATCATAATATCAAGCAGGTCATGAAACAATTTCTACTAAATCTAAAAAAAACGTGTTCAGTACTATAATTGTTGATAAACACAATCTTATTTTGGCCTCTTGATGTATGGTGACTTACCTAAAGACCTGACTAAAAGGGCATGTTCTCTGGTTTGACCACCAGCTTCAAAGCCAGTTTCAAACTCTCCTTTGGTGGCATTCACAACCATAATTGCTACATCAGCTTGAGCAGCACCTAAATGATTCAGAATGACAAGTAAAAACCTAGACAAGACTGGGAAAATATAATTAACAAAATGATTATGGAAAAGCTAGATTTAAGAGAAAAAGGAGGAATTTTCAAGAAAATTTTCATATTTTATACATCAGCATAGAGAAATATATTTAACTTTTCTAAAAAACCCTTAATCCGGGCTCCCAATAAAACTTGACATGTATTTTAAATATATGAGTCAATTTAAAGAAATCAAAATACAATAATCTACATTTTAACATTAACTTCAGTATTTTCAGTATCAAAAAGCAATAACATAAAATTAACAAATATTTGGCATTTTTACTGAAAGAATTATCTGGATTAAAGTGGTCCTGTGACATGTCTTTGATCTGTAAATTGCTTTTATTCTATACCTGTTATCATATTGGGAATAAAATCTTTATGTCCTGGTGCATCTAGCAGGGTAACTATCCTGTTGTCAGTCTCAAATCTGGTTTGAGCTATATCCATTGTGACACCACGGCTCCTACAATAAAGAGAGGAATAAAATTAAATAAAGTTTAAAAATACATAAAAATTGACATTTAAAACTTATCTGATCTTAAACCATTTAGGTAAAAGAGCTACATTTTCCCCGTTTTCATTTAAACTAGATTTGTATATCATTAAAAAGTAAACAAATCCTACCACCAAATGCATTCATTTTTACAATTTCTGGTTTGTCAAGAGTGCTAAAACCTATTTTCTTAAGGTTTCTTCATAACTCTTGCTGTGCCACACCTACCTCTCTTCCTCTGTTTCATCAAGGACCCAAGCATATGCAAACGATGCTTTGCCTATCTTCTTTGAATCCTGTTCATACTTGTGCATAAGTTTCTTGTTCACAAAACCAAGTTGATACAGAAGATGACCCATCAGAGTGCTTTTGCCTGCATCCACATGACCTGGAGGCATAAAAATAATAAAATGGGTGAATTTAAAAAAGGACACAATTTGCAATTTCATCACATATCAATATTTCACCAAATATGCTGGTTTTTTAATTTTTTTATTTATTTATTTTTTTTTACAATCCTACATATCTTCAAAACTAAAGTAACAGTAACCACTTTACAGTTTGCTATGGTGAGATGAATTCTTTTGTAATCTTGGTTTAAATAACCTATGCCAACAAAAACTATAAATCAAAGCTTGCTGTCTACACCACAATACTGCCATTTCTCAACTTTAACAGACATAATTTAGACTTACCAATGACAACCAAATTTAGCAATTCCTTTCCTGTTTTTCTTTTCTCTATCTCTTTTTGGACATCAACTTTATCCTGTTTGGTCCTAGAACAAAATTAGTTAAAGAAAAAATCATATCCTCAAATTAATATTGTACCATTTTAAACACAACCTAGCCTTTTTTCTTTAAAACGAATAACTTTCAGCCAGGTCATATTTGATCCAATATGTGCCCTTTGGCAAAATAGCATTATAAAAGCAACAAAATCATACTTATCCATTCTATATAATCATCTTTGGCAAAATTACTAAACTTGCAAAAGTAGCAAGAGCTGAAATACAGAAACTCGGACAGTATTGTACAAATCTGTACAAGCAGACTCAAGTTACTGTTTCTGAGTAAACCGATTCTAAATTTTTCTGAAACAAAGGGAAATGAAAAATACCTGGAAACACTCCTAGTAATTCCAGGAGTTGCACAAGCCCCATCAACTGCCTTGCTGCCCCTCAGTGGCGATGCCTCAACATTGGCATTTCTTACTTTCTCTTCCTTGTCACTATCCACATTGTCAGAGTCGCCTCCAGCTAAACCTAGACCTGCTTTTTTGTCATTGTCTTTTAGAGTGAAACCCTTTGCCGGTGTTGCTGTCTTTGAAAATGTCATCCTCACTCCTTCAGATCCATTGGCCAGATCATTGGCCTTGACCTCAATTTCATTGTCCTTGACCTGGATATTTTTCTGATGCCAATCATCTCCAGCAGGTGGTTTGTCTAATTTAAACTCTGTATTGAGATTGGTTCCTGAATGAAAAGTTAATCTTAGGCTGCTTTTAAAAACTGAATTGAAATGAATATAAGTTATAAAAATTAAAACCCATATTAGGCACCCCTGGTTCAGCAATGTAAAAACAACTTCAACAACCTTAAGTAAACTATCAAACTTTCAAACTACAAAAAGAGGGAAACGAAGGCAATTTATAATGATACATTTGCAACCAGACAGCTTGTGAATAGAAAACTATTATCACAAGACGTTTCTACTTAGTAGGGTATAGATGCCAAGGGTTCTGTTTACACATTTTTTTAGCTATTGTATTTTGAATTAAATGAAAAAAAAAAAACTGTCCTTAAGAAAATAATTCCTAAATAGAGGGAGAGGTTCAAACATGAAAATAAATACATAGCAGAATAGAGAAAATTATAGCATCTCAGACTTCAAGGCCACTTACTGTCTGTCAACTTCTGCTTTCCAAATGCTCCCTTCTGCTTTTCTTTAACAATATCATCTGGTGAAGGGGTCGAGAAATCAAATAATTTTATGTGTTTCAAATTTTGAGCAGTGGGATTCTTGGTCATTTGTTTTGCAAAACGAAACTTTTTAAGTTGTCTGTTATTTGTTCGACCTGGCTTCTGCTTTCCACAGTGGGAGCAAACTATAGTTTTCCCAAATTGTGAGGGTTTTGAACAGTACTTTGAAATGTTTTTGGGGAGTTCTGATAACAGTAATTTGATACCAACAGCAGGTTTGTTCAGTGACTTTTCTATTTTTGTAAACATCAGTGACTTGGGTTCTTCTTTAATAGAACTCTGAGTAGTTTGCCCAGTCAAATTTCTTTGATCTTTCTTACGCACAGCAGATGTCAAGTCTATAACTTGAGAAACATCTGAAGATTTTGTAACCACATCTTTTATACCAGTCGAAGGCACTTGGGGGGATGGCCTCAGCACTGACATATTTTGAAAAAGGTTCGATTCCCCTTGTGTTTTTGATTGAAGAGTAGGGTTTGGAGACAGTAAAAACTGCAATTGACTGGATGCAACAGTTTTGGAGTGTTGGCCAGCAAGCTGGGATAGGGAGGGACCCCCAACCACGTTAGATTCCAAATGCTGAGCAGCAAGATGTGATAACGTAGAATTCCCACTTTTACTAGTTTTAGAGTGCAGTGAAGCCAGTTGTGATAATGATGGCTGTCCAGATGAATTAGAAGTTGATTGTTGATTAGGAAGATTAAACAGTGCTGGACTTCCATTCAGTTTTGCACCAGTAAGTTGTGACAGAGTTGACTGCTGCCCAATGTCTTTAGCTTGAAAATGCCGTGTAGCAAGTTGTGATAGCACAGAATTGCCATCTGTGGTGTTTTGAGTATGCTGGCTAGCAAGCTGAGAGAGTACACTCTTTCCACCTTTATTCTGAATTTCTGGTTGGGTCTTTGCCAGAGATAAATTACTGGTGGAAGTAGGGGCTTTAGTGTTGATTCTGTTGCCTACTGGTGAGTCAGGTTTTAAACCACCCCAAAAGTCAAGTTTCTTGGGCTTTATAAGACCACTTTGGATTGCATTGTTAGCATTTGAAGTGTTTGTGTTTTGTGTTTTAATATCTTGTATGGATTGAGCATCAAGAGATAGATTTTTAGTAATATCAGATGAATCTTACCTTAGATGAGCCACAGTCCAAGCAAACAATATACCATGGAATCCAATCAGGCAGCAGCAGACAAAGTAAAAGTGCACATGAAAAACAAACATAAGGGCATTATATTAGCGGAGTTTGTCTGTCATCTCCACACGAGCACATGCACTGTTAGTGTTACAGTAAATAAACATACCATAAGATGATAAATGGTTTACTAAATAATTGACGGGGAAAAATGAAAGGTGCCAAACATTCAAGTCCTACTTGTGGCAATAAAAAAAAAATTCTATTTGATCAAACAATATGTCTATAATTTCAACAGTCAGACTAGTCTTACCTCGAAATTTTCTCTGCTCTTGAGCAATCTCTGGAGGTTTTTCTTTAACTGAAATTAATCATAATCATGGTGTTAATACACCTTTCATCATATCTATATGCAGGAATGCCTATAGTATAATACTAAGATACTTCTTGATATAACTTGATATGTAAATTTATTTGCCAAGCAGATCTTTATGTTTAATATGAAAAATTTTAAAGAGAAAGTGAATAACCTGGACTTGACTGCTTTGTAAGGAGTGCATTCAGAGCTTTCTCTATATTGAATCCGTTGCTGAGAACAGCTTCCACAAGCACATGCTCTGGGAAGGCTTCACCCATCACATCTCTTATACCATCAAGGCAAGAATTCAGGCGAGCTGAAATATTAAAGGATATGCATTCTAATGCATATTTAAGTGTTACTTAAAATAAACAAATTTGTATTTGATTCAAGGATGAATTAACTTTCAATTTACATCTTATAAAATATTTAGGTACCTTCATCTACATCATTTAAAAGGGGCCTCCTGTAGTTTCTGGAATCATTTAAGGGATCTGGACTGTCACTCTCACTTCCTTCTTCTTCTTCAGGAATATCATCTTGTGACATGAAGGCTGACAGTGAATGGCCTTGGTTGCGGTCAAATGTAAACTGGGCAGCTAAAAAAGCAAAGATTTCACTTATCATATGTCCCCTTTGCCTCCCCCTCCAAAACAGGCGCACATACACACACTTATTACACCTAGAGTTTTCATTTTTCATTTGAATGGGTGACCAATGAAACATTTTACACAAAAATTGAATATATATTTGCGTTATGTCATGATACTGACACACACAACCGAACTTATTATGGTAAATTTGCACATGTACACAGTGGACTTGCAGTGCAGAATGGCACAGTATTGCCTACCTGTGCCAGGTGAAATACAGTAGTCATCTTCAATGGAATGACCATATATGTCATCTTCATGCTCACACTCTGCAAGGAATTCATATATGTTGTCATAACACTTTTGTTTTAATTTTTTGTATATATAAAAAATACGTACACCCCTTACAATATTTGTAAATAATTAATAAAAATAAAAAGCTATGAAAATATAGGGAAAATCATACGTTCGGATTTGCCATTATCAGAGAAGAAAATGTTACTTCAAACTGCATAATTACGAAAATATATACACATTATTTTTTTCTTTATCAACGTAAAAAGAACATAAACCTTACAATTAAATGTTTATTTATAACAGCCTCTCCTTCTACAAGTGTACACGTTGCAGGGTTTAGAAACTTATTTTACGTTGGAAATGTTTCACATCCTACATATGTAAACAACAAGTTTGCGCAGTGAAAAATCTTCATACACTTACCGTCATGAAAGTTCATGCCACGCACATGCCTATGTCTAGACATTGTGCTTGTTTTGAGAGTGATAAAAACTGATTCGACTCGTTATTTCAGAAAATAAGCACCCTTATCCAGCTGTTCCCAACTCAACGGCGCCATTCTTATGTGGAAAGAAATAACAAATGCGCATGCTCATTTTCAGAGATTCTTTCCTCCTTATATAAGAGATGACTTCCGTCAATAAGTGATAACGTGTTGCAAAACACTAATCCGATTATCTTTTTGTAATGTTTTTTCTTAAGTGTCTCTGAAATGTCAACCACTGTATACGGGCCAGAATACTGGCTGGTTACGCTGGTGTACTGGATGCTAGCGGCATGTTTTGTTGCGCCACCTTCAGAATTTGTTCATGGGGGACTTACTGTGCAAAATCTGTTGTCCAGTTATCTTGGCAGTGAAGAAATGAATTTTATCTATTACCATATCAGAAGAACTACTGCCACTGCTATCATTCACTCCTTTATTCCTCTTGGTAAGCATTCATATATTGACACTTGTTACCTAAGAAAAGATTCGAAAATATATTAACGAAGAATTAACTCATACTAATCGGTCTATTGTACTTTATTCTGAAAAAAATAATGCCAAGATAAGACCTGGGCACTTTTATTGTTTTATTCGCCCTATGATAAATGTATATTTTTGTCATTTTAGGATACTACTTCATTATAGGATTTGACATACAAGATTTGCACTTATATCATCTCCACAGAGCAAGTTTCTACTGGAAGATATACCTTGCTGCCTCCCTTATCATTCCTTTTTGTGTATGTCTACTGGCATATTTCTGGTCCCTGCAAAAGTGGAACAACCATCCAATAGCCAAAAATTTAGGTTATCTAGGAAACGGGGATTCATGGAGAGCAGTTGCATCCTCTATTGATGTTGAGTTCCGCCGAATCAACAAGTTCACATCTGGAGTACCAGGTAGAAGATTGTATGTGACAGACTCGTGGATTATACAGACAGCAGCATACCATCTTAATGTTGCACATCAAAGAGACATACATTTAACACTGAGCGGTGCTGAGGAACATGAGATCTCGCCAGAAAGTTTCCAGGGAGTCCAGTTTCTAAATATCACTGTTGCTTCTATCAATGAACATGTTCAGTCTTTTGTGATCAGGTTAGCCTCTGCCTATAACAAATGATGTCAAGTATGGGCTATCCTGTTTGTTAAAGAGCAGATTATTCTGCTCTGGTAAAGAGTATAAAAGAATAATGTATTTCCTTCTATGAGTTTTATTGAACTTGTAAATGGTGCAGTGAACTATAGACTGTGCAGTGGGTAATGCCAAATGTGAATGATTTTTTAAAAGAAATAACTTGTATCTATATTTATACAAGAAATGCACTTTTTGCCACTTAAATTTTTAAATGATCATTTTTACATTTCGATAAAAATTATTTTTGCAGGTTAAATTCCCTAGAGTATGGAGATCTGAAGGAGAAGCTACAAGCCCCAGTGCGCAATGCCCGTGAGATAGTAATCCATCAGTCCCTAGGAGACAGATTTCTTCTTGCTTTTAAAGAACAGATAGACAAGAATGCGAGGTTTAATGTGGCACAGGATGTGGTAGGTTTGCAAAGGATGCATTGAAATGTTCATATTTTATCATTACTTAGCAAATTAAAAAGAAAAGAATAGTTGAAACATCACAAATTTGAAAGTAGTGTACTTGTGTTATTATTTTTTATGTATTTATTTTGCCTCTTTGTTTTCTTTGACTGAAGTTTACATTATATAGTCAATTGCTAAAATGACACAGATTTTGATATTACTCATTGTTAATAACCTTGCTAAAATGACACAGATTTTGATATTACTCATTGTTAATAAACAAATGGGTAAATAAATGAAAAATTTAAAATTCTTTTTCTAGGAACTTGATTCCTGTATTGGCTGCATGCTGGTTCCAGCCAATACAAAGCTACAGAAGCTATGTGATCAGCCAGAAGAAGGAGAGTGCAAGCAGTGTTACTGCAGGCCACTGTGGTGTATAGACTGTATGGGCAAATGGTTTGCCAGCAGGCAGGATCAACAGAAACCAGAGCTGTGGCTAAGTGGAAAAGCACCTTGCCCCATGTGCAGAGCAACATTCTGTGTGCTGGATGTCAGTAGAATTGGCTGATAATAACCAAGACATAGAGACTTATTTGAATTCAGTCCATCATTGCTGCAGAAGTTACATAAGCACTAGTTTGTTTTTGCAAGAATTCCAAGGCAGCAGTTATTATTTTTAAAGAATTTTTTACTCTATGCAAATTATTCATCCAACTTCTCAATTGCCTTTTGAATTGAAAACTGGGAGGTTTGCAAAAATACTTGCAAACTTATTGGTTTATGATGCTGGATTTGAATGGCCACTACCAAAATTTAAGGAAAATTGAGTACTTGTGTGATTTTTTAGTTGTTTATTACAGCAGCTCCACAAAATAGAACACACTGTACAGACATTTGCATTAAATTGAGAAAATTAATTTAAAACAAAATAACAAGATATAAAAGAAAGGTAGCCCTGGGCATTTAATTTTCTTCAGTCAATAAATAAATATTGAGTTAACATTCTATTTGGTTATTGTATTATAGTCTTAAAGTAAGTGCCACATTTGTGGTAAAAATGTTTTCATATTTCATTCACTTGTAATTAAACTTGGTAAAACTACATTGTTAAACTCCTGCACCATGCTTTAGAGTCTATGAGCCTCATTTTGTATATATTGGTGGTTATTTGAAAATTTTCACATTTTAATATCACTGCAAATTCTATGAAAATTACCTTTGCCAAATGATTCAACATAACCACACAGTTACCAAAGAGTCTTCAAAAATAATGCCAGAATGTGAGACTGTCACTGTGACTGTGGTCCGCACAGAGTTACTACAGCACAGAGTACCTGCAGACCTGTAGCATTACCTAAATGGATATCACACCTCAACTGGTGTTTCTCAACAACCCATTTAAAATGCTGGGTACCAATTTCTCTCAGCTTCTAGTTTCTTTCATATCACAGGTTTATCTTTTTTCCTTTTCATGGCTTTAAACTCCCCCTCTTGACTCGCCAACATGCCATAGATTTCCTTCACTTTCCTCTTCCTTTCAGCATCCCTGGAGTTTAAAAATTAATATAAGCACATTTACAATCAATAGATTTGATAAGTTTCATGATCAGGCAAGTATAATATTCATGTCCAACTTTTCAGCAAAATGTGAATATAGCAGCTTTATTGAACCTCAATGTCACATCTATGTACAAATATATCTGTATGAGCATAACATATAATTTTATATATCATGTTCTTTGTTACTGCTTAAAACAAAAAAAGTTGACAAATCAACTTAAAGATAAATAACTTAAGAAAATATACATTGGTGAAGACCTGACTTGCAATGTTTCTGTACATTTTCTCACCTGCTCATCCTCTCCTCCAACCTTTGTCTAGCCAAGAACTGAGAATCTTTCCGCAGTTCTCTTACAGCAGATTTCATCTCTTTCTTGTGCTTGTGAAGCAGTCTCTGCTTGTCTCTGAACTCACGGGTGCCACCCCTTTTCTTCCTCCCATCAAAGCTAAATAATAAAATCCTAAATATGCTAGAGATAGCAGACAATGCTGTATATGATTTTCTCCATAAATATGTATTACTTTAATCTTGAAAGCACTATGAAAACAAAGAATCCAGGCACCAGTTTTGTTTCTACCAAATTCATCAGTGTCCCTAATAATAACAATAATAAACTCTGATTTAGAAGTGGCTGTTTATGTGTCAGGTTTTTGTTCATACTGCCACTGTTGAAAAGCCTTAAAAAGCCACTGAGATAAAAGACTTTACCTTTCTTCTATTTTTGGCTCAAACATCTTGAGCATGGGTGGTGGCCTTTTTTGCATGGTTAAACTGTTTCTTGTATTTTGGTTCTTCTTTTCAAGTTGTTGAATCAAATCACTGACCCGTTTCTGATATCAGAACAGAATGAAAGTTAAGCTTTCATAAGTGATGCCAACATCTATGACAGATCTATGACTGCTAAAAATCTAAGACCAATTGAAACACTTAACACTTTTATTTTATACATATTTAGCGTCCAAGCATTTTGGCTGCTCTAAAAAATTGCCACTGCACTTTCTACTTATTCTGCACTCTGATGGATAGAATGAAGTTATGAAATAATACTGTGCTTTTCTGGTAATTAGACACATTTGCCAAAAAAAAAAGTTCAATATTAATGTGAGTTGATACTGCATTATCAATTTTTTCAACTATCATATATATACCTGTACTTTTTCTGGGTACTTTTCTGTAGGAAGTTTACTGCACATATATCTGAGTGGCTGGAAGATTTCTTTATATGCAGGGAGATCTTCATATAATACTGCAAACTCCTGCAGCAACCGTAGGGACTGACATGTTGCACAAACCCTAGTGAATCAAAAGAAATCCTAATAAATACAAATATGATTTTTAAATAAAAACCGGCAAAATTTTACACATCACATAATAAAACTACTATCAAGCCAATTAAAACAAATGATTAATGGGGAAGGGGGACTTAAGAAAGTCTTGTGCTCTTATTTTTTAGGTACTGGCTTAACCTAGTTGTTTCTCTGAACTTACATTAATTTATTTATGAATATTTTAAAATAGTATAACAGCGACACAATATTTCAAAACTCACCTAAACTCATCTGTGCTTAACTGACGCAAGTCTTTGCAGGCAAACGTTTGGGATATTGTAAATGGTTTGATTTCAACTGACCTGAAAGTGTGACAGGATAATATATATTTATTAAAGCTAAAATGAACATCTAACAGAATCGTTTTTTAAAAGTATCGAGAACCACATTTAAGCAAGAAAAATAACTTTCATATGAAAACAACTTACTTCACAGTTTTTCCCTTTATTTCAAGCAGATCTACCTTCCCAACAGGTTTAAAAGGATGGACAACATCTTCCACTGAAAGAAATAATTCAACTTGATTGAAAGTACATTTTTCTTCAATTATAATTAATGTAGACAAGTTTACATAAAGAGAGAGTCAATGCGATGTGTTCAAAAATGGTCTATACCATTCCTATAATTTAGGCTTCCATACTTAAAATTCATTTCAATTATGTTCACTTCCAACAAATATTAAGTGATGCTTACATTTATTGGGATCCTTCTTTGAAGCTAGGAAAAGCAGACCCCTTAAAAAGTTTATGACTTCAGGGACATACCTCTTGGAAAGGGAAATGTACTAAAACAAATGTAACAAAAAATTGATGAAGAGTCCTGGAAAATTTTCATTCAATCCCAACTGCTCTCTAATAATGGTAGCTAACAAAGTGTACCAGCTAATAGTAATATGTCTTAGAATTCCAGCCAATCTTAATCCAAGTTATGTCTTATTTTATATCTTTGATAATGACAGTACATGATGTATGTTTGGCTTTCATTTCACCTACCTCTAAGAACAAAGTACAGATAAACAGACCAACAAAGATATCTCGGTTTGATTGCACAGGACTCTGGAAGTGAAAAAAAAAAAAAAAAACTAAATATTTTTTGTAAATTGTAATGCAAAAATTCAGTTGAACTACTATTAAAAGGTAATATTCAACTAGAGGATCAGAGAGGCGATACCGCCTCCGAATATTGTACCACCAGCTGGAGCAAGCGCATTCGTATAGACCCCCACATACATAAAATAAGGGACACAGCCACCAGTTTTGTGCTTGACAAGCTGTAAAAATGCAATCAACAAGAATTTTTAAACTATTGCAAAAAATATATATGGTACAATCAAATTTAAGTTCTTCGTAAGATAGGTCAAGGGTCAATTTCAAGGTCACAGTAAATTGCCAGTATATGACTTCCTATTCAAGTTCAAGAGTAACTATGGACCTATCTCTGCCAGTTTTGGAGATAAAAGGAAAGCAAAATTTGCAAAGTTCAGTTCATGGTGAAAAGTAGGTCAAAGGTCAATTTTAAGGTCACATTTAGATTGCCAGTATATGACTTCCTATTCAAGTTCAATAGTAACTATGGACCTATCTCTGCCAGTTTTGGAGATAAAAGGGAAGAAAAATTTGCAAAGTTCAGTTCATGGTGAAAAGTAGGTCAAAGGTCAATTTTAAGGTCACATATAGATTGCCAGTACATGACTTCCTATTCAAGTTCAATAGTAACTACGGACCTATCTCTGCCAGTTTTGGAGATAAAAGGAAAGCAAAATTTGCAAAGTTCAGTTCATGGTGAAAAATAGGTAAAAGGTCAATTTTAAGATCACATTTAGATTGCCAGTATATGACTTCCTATTCAAGTTCAATAGTAACTACGGACCTATCTCAGCCAGTTTTGGAGATAAAAGGGAAGCAAAATTTGCAAAGTTCAGTTCATGGTGAAAAGTAGGTCAAAGGTCAATTTTAAGATCACATTTAGATTGCCAGTATATGACTTCCTATTCAAGTTCAATAGTAACTACGGACCTATCTCTGCCAGTTTTGGAGATAAAAGGGAAGCAAAATTTGCAAAGTTCAGTTCATGGTGAAAAGTAGGTCAAAGGTCAATTTTAAGATCACATTTAGATTGCCAGTATATGACTTCCTATTCAAGTTCAATAGTAACTACGGACCTATCTCTGCCAGTTTTGGAGATAAAAGGGAAGCAAAATTTGCAAAGTTCAGTTCATGGTGAAAAGTAGGTCAAAGGTCAATTTTAAGATCACATTTAGATTGCCAGTATATGACTTCCTATTCAACTTCAATAGTAACTATGGACCTATCTCTGCCAGTTTTGGAGATAAAAGGGAAGCAAAATTTGCAAAGTTCAGTTCATGGTGAAAAGTAGGTCAAAGGTCAATTTCAAGGTCACAGTAAGATTGCCAGTATATGACTTCCTATTCAACTTCAATAGTAACTATGGACCTATCTCTGCCAGTTTTGGAGATATAAGGGACTAAATGTTATAATTTTGGAGTTACCATAATGTGCCTTAAATTTCGTACAGAAAAAATTAATTAAAATAAAGAAATTGTCATTTTGGTCAAAATTCTTGAAATAGGAGGTGCTCTGAAGTTTCAGAAGTTCAAATTTGATGAAATAATGTCATTTTTGAACACAAGTTGTCTGCTTTGCCAAGCCTTATGTTTTATTTTTCCAGAGTTCAAAATTTATTATCCATTACCGTACTGCACATTTTGCTTTTACCACCAATATGTACTTTTTGATACAGCGTAACTCGAAAACCGTATGGAATACAAAAAAAACGAGACCACCCCCAGTGTTGGGCTTTACATGCTCTACAAAATGCAAAAAAGAATGGGTCTCTAGCATTAACGGTTCCCGAATTAGAGACAGTTTTCAGTTTCGGTATCTTATGGCCGCTACTCCCGTGAAAATGCACCGAATGACCCCAAATTCATGGAGATGAAAGATGACCTGAAGGGTAACACTTTCCAATAATATTATTGGTTAAGTCTGTGTGGTGTCTGAATAACAGGGCAAAAAAAAAAATTTTTCGTAAAAAATTTCATTTTTTTGAAAATTTTGGCCCATTTGACCTTGAAGTAAAGGTCAAAGGTCAAATCCAAGGGTATATTTGAAATCGACACATATGACTTTTGGAAAGCCGTCTATAGAAATTTTTCCCATAACTCCTTCCGTAGGGTAGATAATTAGCATTTAATTTTGCCATTTTTAGACAAGGGTGCATTGTAATGAGTGCCACACCCAGACCCCAATACCGACAAAGCCCAAATTTTACGTGGAACGAGTTGAGATTATAGGTGACCTAAATCCATGAGATGGGTACGGGGGCCCTTACCGTCTAGGAGGAGAAGTGGTAACGGTAGCCGTCCGGCGGAGCCGGCGGAACGATCCGGACGGGACCGAAACCATGTGTACCGCCAGCGCTAACGCTGGTGGTACAATAATTCTCATGTACAGTGCAGTTAAAAAAAACAATTAAGGAAGAAGAAGTGTATTCAGGCATGAAATACCATTCAATTTCACAATGACAAAACATTTATTTGAACTTATCCAGATCGAGGTATTAACTCTCACTTTTGCTAATATTTGCCCCATGAACAACATGGTGGGGGTAACTACTGGATGCTTCAGGTCAGATGTAGGAAACAGGAGACTCACTAATTTGAAGTAAAGCACCTGAAAAAGAGAAAGCAGTAACAATGTTTCAGTTCAGTATTATGGTAATTATACTTTTATTATGAAAGGATGCATGGAACCTTGAACTTAGTCAAAGGAGGAGCCTTTAAGAGAACAGAAACCACCAAACATATTTATAAAAATTTTGAGCATGTAACTGAAATTGTGGTCCTACTGAACATCAATGAGGGCCACTCAATTTTGGACAACTGGCAACTACTTATATCATGAAAAAGCTGTGAAAAACTGTGAATGAGATGTTTCTATTTAAGTTATATATATTTTTTTCCTTTTTTACATAGTGGTTTCTAACAATCTCTGGTCACTATGCCATAGTATTTGGAGACAGGTGACAAGAATATTGGCTTGCATTTGTTTCAGAAAACCAGATAGCATATCTTTGAAACGTGAAGACATATCACACACTTAATGTACAGTGATAACTGGTAACAGTCAAGCAGTGATTTACTCACCATATCTAACTTGGGGAAAATTCCCCTCCCCCCTTTCCTCTGACAATACTGTGAAAACTCATCCTGCTTCTCCTCCATCAAGTCCCTAACAGCTTGTCCAGCTTTTATGGGAGACATCTGGCACAACTCATACAAATGGGAAATTAATGCATTGATAGACTTCAACATGGGCTCCTCTTGTGAGGCCAGATCACCCAGATAAGGCAGTAGGACTGTAAAGAAAGTCTGAAAAGTAAAGTAAAATATTTCCATTTTATGAAGCAATTTGGCAGTTACTGTTACTTGAACCTTATATAGTGTGACAAATCATCTATAAGTAAAAAAGACAAAAAATTTAAAATATACTGTTTACATATTTATTTATTAATTTTTGAAATGCACCTATTATAGTAACTTTTAAAGCCTGTTTGGGGTAGACAAATCAACTTACATTGATCAACACTTTTTGAAAACATTACACTCAACAAATCTTGAAATAAGTAATAATTCTACACAAGGTTTCAATAATAAAACCATACTTCTAGTTTTTCTTTATTGCCCTCTGCTAGGCTAGGATGGTGACACTTTCTTATTCTCTGTATCACAGTCAGCTGGTCATCTGCATCATAAGGCTCCAGCATGTCAACTAGCTCTTCATATGTTAAAGGGACTGAAGAAATTTAAAAAGAGAAATAAAACTGTTACAGAAAGTAACAAGCTTGTTTATTTATATCATCGGAAAAAGACAGGATTGAAAACATTCAGGAAATAAATACTGCTTCTGAGAATAATCAATTGTACCTTTCCATCACCAATCAGTAACAAATAGGAAAAGGAAGGATTGTGCCAATTGTTGAATATGAATACAAATGTTTCAGTGGAGTTATTTGTTGATTCATGAAACAAAATTTGGCAAAAAGTAGGCCATCAAGACTGAACTCTCAGCAGCATTCAACAAAAGGCAATCTAATTACATCTAGAACAATTTGGGAAACCAAGCATTTTCTACCCTACCTGGAAACGTGTAAGGTAATTCCTTTCTTGCTTCTTCCATTACCTTTTTTCTTTTCTGAAAGTAAAAAAAAATTAACTCCAGAGAAATTATGGAGAAAATCAGACAGAAAATCTAAATTAGTCTTACATTTTGGAGAACACTTTGCACAATGATGGGTATGATTATATTTTAAAAAAAAAGAAACAAAAGTACCTTTAAATCTGTTACAATATCTGTTTTTGCCTGTTGCTGCTTGGAAGGTTCTTTCACATCCTCTTCCTCTTCTCCTCCTTCTTCATCACCAGATTCTAAATCTGAGTGGTTATCTTCCCCTCCAGACTCTTCTTCTTCAGAATTCTCCTCTCCATTTTCCTCTTCTTCCCCATCTTCATCATCATCATCATCATCATCGTCATCATCATCCTTATCTTTTTCTTCCTCTGTATCCTCCAGCTCACTTTGATCTTTCCCAAAGGGTGTCAAAAGTTGGCCATCTTTGTAGCTCACATGGAACCTTTCCTCATCTTCTTTGTTAAGGATAAACCTGAAGGAAAATGAAAATATCTTAAGAAAGTAATTTATTGTGACTGCTCTCCAAGTAACCAAGTTACTTTTTGTTGCAAAGACATCATCAGTGCTCTGCTTCAGCGTCAAAAATTACAATCCATGTCTTGCCAGAAGTGTATTAAAACCATTTGCCCCAAAAATGTAAATAGATCTAATAATATAGCTTTTTAATGGATAGCAATATTGCATAAAAATAATTATTCCTTTACAATGGTACCGAATACCATAATAGAAAACAAAATACTTCATAAAAATGTGTAAGTACATTGTCTGACTCACCCATCATCCAGATCATCTGCTGAAAAATGAACTTGTTTCTTTTCAGCTTCTTCGTCTGGAAATACACCTTTCATTCTTCTCAACCTATCTGCCTTAAAACAAGAGTAAAATTATAAACAATTCAACCAAAGAAAAAGAAAAACATATATGTTAGGTGTTGCATATAATAGCATAAAGCAATATATTATAATACAGTTTAGATTTTAATCAATATAATGGTTTTGTGAATGACAGCATTGGCAACATAATTTGTGTAATTGCCACTCCCTTAATCTTCTTACTTCTAATTTTTCTAGCCGTTCCTTTTCTTCTTTAGCTAGCTCCTCCTCAGTTTTCAATCTGTCAGAAGGCTGCAAAATTGAATAATTTAAACATTATATTAACTGCTTATAGGCAATATAGAATATTGCATTACACTGTTGTTTCCATACCATTAGCTAAAGCTAAAACTTTGGTAAATTGCAATTATCATAATTTACATCCAAATTTGAGCCCAGTCTCTATGTTTACTATCTTTAAAATTAACAAATGATGACAATGGTCACCTGAAAGGGTTAAAGGAACATGCATTAAGATGTTCAACTAGATGTCACTTGTAATAAGGTGCCATCCTCTTATACTGACCTTGCCCTTTATTTCAAAGGCTAACTCTCTCACTGTTATGTCGTAGTCGTCTGCTTTCTTTGCTGGGGCTGGTGCATCATCTTTATGCTGCAAAATATATGAGATTCTGGGATAAAATCACTAAGTGATTTGAAAAATTAAGAAGGTCAAACTGATGCAATATACTAACCTGCATATTTGTTGATCTGAAATACTGCCAACAAACAATAAAGATTCATCACTTCTAACAACTTCACCTAAGTAGTTGCTAGGTTGGCATTTACAGTCATTCTCAAATTACATCAACTTTAATTCTATCAGTGTTTCTTCAGCATTTGTACAATATAATGATTTTCACTGCACAATGATGCCATGTGGCAAACATGTGAACCACAACTCCAGGATGTGATTTTTTTAGCTGTCTAGGAAAATTTGAACTTCATTGTTCCCAAGACTTATTTAGCTACATTATATAAGTGTGATTAACTCTTTATGTGTCAGTATAAGAATACAGAATGATATGACTTAAATAAAATGCTAACTTATGCAGATCTAAATTTCCAGGTTTCTTGCCAAATATTGTTTTTATAAAGATAGTGACACATCATAGATAACTAAGTATATGAACAGCATTGGACAAGTAATTCTTGGAAAGTACTGACCTGGGTAAGCAGTGATAATACGTATGTAATTATTAACAATGAAAACAGTTACCTTAGATCCTCCCATGAGAATCCTGAGACTTTTCCATTCTTCATCTAGTTTTTCTGTCATTTCAATTGTCTTCTCTTTCTCTGTTTTGCGCTCATACTAAAGAACATGAATAAAGAGTTATGTGAAACTTGAATCAATGACAAGATTCCCTTAATTGAAAATGCTTAATGAACATATTTTTCCTAAAATACACTCATATCTAATGCAAGCTTGGTATAAATTATACAGCCTCCTATGAACAAAACCTTAACCACCTTTTCTTTTTTAGACTTGACAATAAGTTCTTCCATCCTTTCTTTCCAAGATTTATTAGTTTCCTCATCTGATTTCTTGGTTAAGAATCCACCAAAATGTTCATCTGCTACAAGATCACCTGGTGAAGAGAAAAATTTTCAATTGATAAAAATGGATGTCAATATAATAGAATAAACATTTTCCTTTTAGCTTTATACAAAAGGCTATAGTTTTGCATGTGACATGTCAGGTAGGAGGTGGGTTAAAATTGACAGGCATAACTATTCTGTATTCATTAATCATCAGGCTTAAAATATCAGTCATTAGTAAACTCTTCAACCTCTTCATTCAAAGGCTTGTCAAGGCTTTCAGTTGATATAATGAAAAGGAAATGTTATGAAACTGAATCCTTAAATAAACCTGTGAGGGAAAGAACTGAAGTGGCAGTGTGGAGAAACACTTCTTGTACTATCAATCACAGAATTGTGCATAATGTCAGAATGAGGAAATTAAACTATTACCTATCCTGCATACATGTTTTCTCTACATTGTTGAAAATTTATCAAGGGTAAGTTCATCTTTAAATAATTCAAAATAATATAAAACACTGGGCATATTCTAGATGATCTTTATATTTTTTTAATAATTTCCAGATCAATTCACTTAAAAAAACATGACTCTATGTTGATTATTATTTACAAACATCTCAGATTTACCAGATATTTTTCCAGATTCTTCTTCATCCTCATCGCTGTCCACAGGGTCTTCAAACTTCTCAATCCTTGAAAGTGACTGACCATAATGAGTGAGCTCTTCCTCTTCCTCATTCAGGTTAAATGAACTGGGCTTGTCCTGTGTTCTCTGGTTAATGAAAAATAATGTGGAATAAATTGTTATTGAAAACTAAAATATTTCTTCATTTAATCTTGTTGAAATTTGGTCTATATGCTACTGGCACTTCTTACATTCATCATTGTAAATCACCAAAATGGCATAGCTAGTTAGATGTTCATTACATTTTTCCAAGTTTTATTTTTTCATAATATTTATATAATAAATAATAAATACATGAAAATAGCATTTAAACAAAGACATTGCTCATTCAAAAACCATAACATGCCTTAGATGCAGACATGGATCACAGAGATAATCATTTTATGGAGCAGTTCAGTTTCAATTAGGGGGTTGTTTGGTTCTAACAATTGTATTGTCTCTTTGAGAATACTGGCCAAGAACTAATCCACCATATTGAAAATTGAATTTGGCACTCTATCTTACTTGGATAGAGTGGATTTGTAGGACTTCAGCCATAGGATGCTCTCCATCCATAAAAATAGATTAAGTTAATTGGGTTTATGTCAAGTAAATTTAGCGTTCCTCTCTTACATTGGTTTTATTCAATATTGTGAGCAGAATTCTACCAGTGCCTGGGATTGTGTGCCAGGAAAAAAAATGAAAATATCTGAGCAGTAGCAATGGCTGTTACCTCTTTATTCAATGTTACAGCCATTGATGACCTTATCATATGTTCAAAAAGGGTGATTTCTAAACCTTAATTTTTACTGCCAGCGTACTAGTAAGTTTTCAATGTCTGCTTATTGTTTAGAAATGTTTTTCAGTTGAAACAAGTTTGTCAAATTTCAGAAAATACATTTTTCAAAGAAATAACATGTCACATTATGGATTTTACACATATGTTTAGAAGAATCTTCGTGCAGATGCTTTTTCCCTACGTATCAATTTTGTATTTTCTCTTGTATTTTCTGAATGCAAATAAGAGACCAGAAAACAAAATTAAGTTTATGCCATCACCAGGAAGCTTAGACTACAGAGGATAATTGCATTCTTGAAGCAACCATATGATTAATGCAGAAAACCAAACAATTTCATCTGAAGATGTGGTAATGGATGGCATCAGATATTAACCAATTCAAAATAAAGGAAAGACACATTAAGCCACCTTCTAAAAAAATTTAAAGCTGAAGGTGTTAACTAACAAAACTCATGGTATTTCTTTTATTACATGGCAATTCACAAGCTAGGTCAAAATCAATTTGTTTCCATGGCACCGGTTAAGTCAGTTATATAGCACTTTCTTCCATTAACCTTGCCATCTCTCATTAGGGTGGAACACAAACTGTGAATTTGTCAGTGTTTTATTTGCAATTCATCATGATAGTTCTCCCTCTTTAATGTAATGTTCTATCGACCATTGCATCCCACAGTTAACGCAGACAGTGTCAGAACAACTATTACCAAGCAAAATGACCCATGTGGCTCTTTTTTTTTTCACTGTCGGGAGTTATGGAGTTCGAGATGAAATGTGAACAAAAGCCATAATATTATCTGCAGTGTCGTGTCTGATTTTGAAAGCATGTAGCTCTATATGTGACAATGCTTCCTCCAAATATTACATTGCTTTCATTACCCATGCAATTATCAATAATTGGTCACTTAATCCTTTGACTAATACGCTTTATTAATCAGCTACCTGTACTTCACTTTCTGTTTGTCATACCTCATCACGCAAATAGACAAAATATTCTGCTATATGTCTGATATGTCTATTGTCTAAGAATTTAGCATCACGCAAAACTAAATTGCTCATTTCACTTGAACAGCTTGATATAAAAAATTTTTTTCAGTCTTCTTTTTCATTGATTATTAACAAAGACAGATTATTACTTGCACATTTTGTGTTTGACTGTAGCTAATGAGGGGGAAAATCAATTAGTTTTCTTGGAAGGAAAAGGATCTACTAGACATTAACATCATGCAAGGATAGAAAATAAATATATTTTTGGCCCTAGCATCATGTAAATGAGTTATGTATATTACATTAAACTACCAAGTAATTAAACAATATTTACATATATTACATCCTTACAGTTGCAGTGCTCTATTATATGAGGAAGTTATAATGCAGCAATATATGGTCAACTTTCCTATAAGCAATTGTCAATAATCATATCAATACACTTTCTGTCATTCTCAATCTATCCTAAATGTGTTGCCCTAATCTATCCTAAATGTCATACAACTACAGGCATGTCAACTCCCACACAATCCTTCATAATTAAGTAAAGGGCAAAAACACACCTCATCCCACGAGAATATTGTCAGGTAAACTACTGTCAATCTCTAAACTCTGCAAATAGAATGTGGTTGAGAAACAAGCTGATGACGGAAGAGTCTCTTCCTACTCATTTTCTGATTATATTTCAAGGACCGACTTTAGAACAGACAAGGGAATAGTGTTTAAGTGACAATAAGCTGAAAAAAAAAACGCATTTTCTATCAAAATTGGAATTTTTTGTTCAAGACAAAAATGTTTTCAAACAAATAACCGTGACCATATGTGCATGTGACACAATTCTAACTTTACATACGACTGCTACCATATTATGTGAATTGCTCCGATAAAACCTGACCAAGTTAACCATTTTGCAATAATTACAAGTGACAAGGGAGATTGGAAATCATTTTCAGAGTACCTGTGGCTTGCATTAGACAAGATAACACAGGGTCTCACTCAGAGCTCCAGGGAATTTATATTCCCAGGATTTTATGATTTCCCGGAGTAGCATTTTATTACAGAGTGAGGTGATTTTCATCTGATAAACTAGAATCACCATCATGGCCGACCAAGCAGATCTGGACATATCAATGATTATCACTTCTAGTTTAGATGTCAGAGTTGGAGGGGTTAAAGAAGATACAATGACAGAGAATGGTCCAATCAATGGGGACTTTGAAGAGTTGGCTGACTGTTGCACATTAATCACTATAGATGATGAGGTAGGTGAATAGAATATGTTTAAAGGTTGATAAATGAATCAAAAGTATCTGCGCACTATTCTGAGTGACTTTTTTTCATTAACAACCCATTTTCAACAAGAAAAAATGCTTTCACACCTAAGTGTTTTACATGATTTTACAATACATGATTTTTAAACTGATATTTCATAACTGTAGTATTCAGCTAATTTATAAACTTGCAATATTTTGGATAAAAACAAACAAATTTTCCAGGTTTACATAAATGGTACATTTTGAAATAAAGATCAACATAATAAATGAAATAAACCATATCTTCTTAAACTTAAACCAAAACAAAAGTGAACATCAAAGCAAAATTTATTCATTTATTCAAGTTTGCAGTCCTTAATTGTGCCGAAAGCACTATTTTTTTCAAACAAGTGCCAACAGCCACTACATATCAGAAAGCTGATAGACTTACACACATAATTCACATCTGGAAAACATACACCCTGCCTATAAAGCACATTTTGAATAAAGAATAGGCCTTTGCGGATGTAAATATTCAACGTGTGTATAGTCAATCAATGTGATAATCTTGCAATTCCCAAACCCTTTGGGCCAAACTGCTCAACTGTGAGCATTCTGACAACCTGATTAGAGGGGACTTCAATATTAGCTTTCTTCAGAATTACTTCCCATGTATATATACAAGTGTGAGCAGTCAGAAGTTGCACTGTGAGGCATCAAGCTGGGTTTTATGGATTGGGAGTTGATATGGGCCTTGTTTAACCTTTAATTTGCCAAGATGGTCAAGTGAAGTAAACAGCAGTAGCTTATAGGGATAGGATAAGGATAAATACAGAAAATGTACCGACTATATAGATGTATTGGATAGAACAGGCTGAAGGGGTCAGTTTCTAAGTGTGCATATGCCAGGCAGGGACATCATGGGTATCTTCAGCTGTCTCTGTACCAAGGTAATTATATATATGTGTACACATCTATACATTTATATAAATACACATACACATACAGACACATAAAAATGAAAAAGGATATATGTTTTTATTATATGTTTATATGATAATTGCACCTAATTTCCCTTTTTGTACTAATATCCGAAGGGGTGTGAAATTGAGTTTTATATAATGATATTACCATGATGTTAAATACCTCATTCACTTAACTGTATTACATTACAATCTTAAATATATAAAAAAGTACAGATGATAGTCATTACTTTTGTTCATTTATGTATGAACTTCTATCTTGAAAGTTATTTTTAAAAATATTATATATAAAAATATTATATACATTATAGTTATATTCAAAAATTATTTAAAAATAATTTCAATTAATTACAAAATAGAGACCACTGCATGTTTTTACTACAAGACAGCATAAAAAATTTTTCAATATCTAATACACTGCAAGCCATTTAAATGAAGCTGTGCTATAACCAAGATACGTACTACTATGAAGCTTCAATACGTATGGGGAATATTATTCATCGCTTATTCATGAGTACAATTTAGTGTAATTCTCCAAAATTGATGAAATTGCAATTCACAAGCTGGAGGATAGGAGGGTGATAGGATCCATTTATTTCATGTTTAATCAATCACTCAGAAAGGTCAGCTGATGTGTATTACCCAAGACATCCTGAGCCAGGGAGATAAATTTCTTCCCCAGAAACCTTCAAATATTTGTAACACCACCAGATTTCCCTTTGGAAATTTGCACTTAGTATCATCTTAAACATTTAAAGAATACATCTAATTTGCTGTTAAACAAATTGAAAAGACTACTAGTAAGGGAGCGATAATTGTCGTTTTCTTCTTTTCAGAAAAATTAGATTGGTGACTGATTTGTTATTTGATTTAAACATGTCATGTTTTAAATTCTAAAGTTGTAAGTAATATGGAATGAGATGAAAGTGTTCTTGGAAATATTTATTCATAAACATTTCAATAAGTGGAAAAGTATTAAATTGGCCACTAACTACAAAGCTTGAAGTACCAACCAAAATTCAGTTTAATGGGAAATTTTGCATAATAAATCTATCTCTATGGTTCAATCCCCAGTGGACCAATTATCCCACACTTAACCATTGTAATATACCAATAAAGGTTGTAGAAAAAAGTCCCATACAGTACCTTTTTACAAAACCTTTATTGATACTTTCATAAAAATTATTTATCAAACAAATTCATCTTGGATTATGCAGTTTTCTTAAATCTAACAATCTTTTCAAACATTTTACTTTTAAGTGTATTACCCACTTTTAACAAATCCTGCTGTCACTGGAGCAAGAGAGACTGAATATATAATTACAATTAAAATCTCCTTTTAGACACAGCTCCATCTTGATAATCAATTTATATTAAAACAGTCAGACAACATAATCTGACATTTGAAAACCCCAAAACTTATTATTAGTACTAAATAACAAGGCAGCAAAGCTGTCAAATGTACAGACAAAAAGCAGGAAATAACAAAATAGGCTACTGTCAATTCTGATGCAAAAGTACATTATGTTAAACTGCAAATTCAACATCAAATTTTAATTATGCTCAACAGGTAATACCAATGTAAGTAAAATGTGAAACAAGTATAAGGCTTCAGGCCCATGGGAGTTCAAGTTCACACTTTGAAAATGTAAAACTTCCAGAAAAAGAAGTCAATTAGACTGCTTTTCCAACTCAGACTGCATTTTAGTCCTGTATTTCTTTTTTGAAAGTTTGGCAATCATTAATAACATGGTTTTCCCATAATGGTCATCATGGCAGCAGCACCCAAAATTGTGTTTTCTTCTATTCTGATGCAATATTACATAATGGTTAACAGCATAATGACAATCAATTTTTAATAACAAAATATATGTATCATGGATTTTCAGAAAATGTGACTAGCCTGGGTCTTCAAGCCTGTGGAACTTCAAAGTCACACCTTGAAAATGCCAATATGTGAAAAATTAAATTTTCACAAAAAAACTGTTTAACTGGCAGATTGCATTGCCTACTGAAGCTGTATTTTAGTCCCATGTTTCTTTCCTGTAAGCACAGTAAGTGACATGGTTTTTCTTAAAAGGTAATCATGGGAGCAGTGCCCAAAATAGGTTTTTTCAAATTTTGATGCAATATTACATAATGTTTAACAGCATAATGACCATCAATTTTTAATAATGAAATATTAGTATCATGGATATTCAGAAAATGTGACTAGCAAAGGTCTTCAGGCCCATGGAACTTCAAAGTCACAACTTGAAAATGCCAAAATGTAAACAAGACAGCACTGTTCTGAAATGTTTTTTTCCCCATTTTTAACAATTTTTAACATAAAATAAAATTAACAGTTTACTGCCATTTTTATATGATCAACTAAGAAAATTGATGAGATGAGAAAAATATCAATAGAGCAGTGTTAAATGTCCAATTTCTTCCATTCTGAGATTCTGAACATAGTGAATGATTGAATCTGACAAACTGCAATGATATGAGTTTATTTCCATTTTTGAAACTTTATTACACAATACACGATAACATGTTTACCATCATTTTTACAAAATCAACTAACAATGTTGTAAAGATGCAGGAAATGTCAAACAAACACTTTCACGTATCTTATTAGTTTTAATAATGAGACTGTTAACATGCCTAAAAACTGAATCTGAGGAAATGTGAAAAAACAGCATACCTTCAAAAATAATGGCCCGATTATGCTGATTTACGAACTCAACCTGCATTTTAGTAAAATTGACCACTCCTGTGACTTTCATGACAATTGGCCCATCTGTTTTTCTTATATTGTGTTTACAGTGTGGCATATATGCTGAAAAGTGTAAGAAACAGCATAACTAGTAAAATAGTGGCCCGATCATGCCGATTTTTGAACTTGACCTGCGTTTTAGTAAGATTGATTACTCCTGTGAGTTTCATGACAACAGGTCTATCGGTTTTCCTTGAAATGTGTTAACAGTGTTGCATATATGCTGAAAAGTGAAAAAACAGCATAAATACTAAAATAGTGGCCCGATCATGCCGATTTTCGAACTTGATCTGCGTTTTAGTAAGACTAATTACTCCTGTGAGTTTCATGACAACAGGCCTATCGGTTTTCCTTGAAATGTGTTAACAGTGTTGCATATATGCTAAAAAGTGAAAAAACAGCATAAATTCTACAATAATGGCCTGATCATGCTGATTTTCGAACTTGACCTGCGTTTTATGAATATTAGTCAGCTCTGTAAATATAAAGCCAAAAAGTAAAACTGTCTTCCACTTATGGTGTTAACGCTGAAAGTGCACGGCGACGGCGACATGATCGGCGACGGCGACGGCGACGACAGACGCAGGTGATGGCAATATGTACAGACACATCTGTGTCTGTACATAAAAAGAATGCCATGTAATATTCCACGATGACATTTGCAGTCAAAGACATGTTTTAAACCTAAGCCCATTCATATTTCATGTTTTCCAGTTCTCCCATTAATATATCGACTCTACTCTGGCAACTCATTTCCTTCCCATTAAGGCATCCCTATTAAAATCCAGCTTAATTAGGAGCACACTTACAATTAATGAAGTTTTAAATAGAATTTGCTACTACAAAGTACTTTGTTCAATATACTGACATTTTACTGCCCATCAATGGATTTTTGATAGCCTCAGAGAGCTCTTCCATCTCTCCGATTAAGAAGTGTACACAGTAAACAAATACCTTATGCTGAACGATATATCTGCATGGCTTTACTGTTACATAAACAAAATGCGTTGTGAGAAAACAAATCCAGCTGTCACTGGAGCAAGAAAGGCTGAATATATAATAGACAGCCATGAAGGAAGCACCCTGTGCTAATTTTTTCACCAAGGGTAACAAAATTCCAGTGTATTTACAGTGCAAGAAAATGTATAATTTTCAATTTGTAAATGATTTTATATTGATTTTCATCAAAGAGATCTAGGTTTAAAATATTACAGTAGACTATTCCAAAAACAATCTCTTCTCTTTTTATCTTACAAAATCATTTTAATGACCTGTTTAAGAGTTGGACTGATGGTGATTCTCCCGTTAAAACTAAAAAAAGGCAAATGAGAATACAGACCTTCAAAACATCCCAAACATCCAGTCTGCATGTAATTCTATTGATCTGGGAATGTTTATCTCCTCACATGCTATATCACATTAGCACTCTTGGGAATCTACACCAGTATTTTATATAGCAGTAGGAAACACATTCCGAAAGAATATTGAACCCTGTATTTTATGCATGACATACTGTCAAACTGTGAGTGAGAAAGTAATACATTGGAGGTGCAAATTGGTCAGCAGTGAAGATGAAAGCCTTCTTTTCAAAAAGAAAGCATATTCAGATTGAAAATTTTAATCAAAAGCAACATTTGTCAAAAAATACCTTTTCTTTGTTATTGCTGACATAGTTTCTTCCACCTTCACCATCAAATTCAATTATAATTTCAATAGGTTTTAAACAATTTGATGCAAAGTATACAACAGCAAGGCAATACACAATGAGGTATGACTTAAACAGCAAATACGGTTATATGACTCGATCTTTTTAATGAGGGAAAATTGTGAATGCTACGGATACTGTATTTTTTAGCTCATAATTTCTTAAAATAAGAGCATTCCTATTAAGTGGTTGCAACAAAATTAAAAAGCAGACTACCTTATAGTTCTATTCTATGCATTAAAAGCACCACAAATGCTATACAAAAATATAGTTTTTATGATTTTAAAATGATGTATCTAAAAGTTTAATAATTTTTGCCCAATAAAAAGATCAAGTCATTATCGTATAACAGAGTGAAACAGAATCAGAGATACACAACCCCTTACCTGTCTCTCCAGGGCAAATCTCTTCAGCATCTTATCTTCAAGGGTCATTTTTGTATCATGTTCACCAAACCTTTTGTCTATAAACTTGTTGGCTTTGCCCCTGTTTTGGTATTCTATTAAAAGTGTTTCTTTTCTCTGAAATGTATTAAAATAATAGTGCATGGGGGAGGCATTCAACTGAATTAAAGAGTGGCATGTTCAACACAGCTTTTAGATAAAATGATTTTAGAGGAGAATATGTGAATGTTTTATCAGTCTTTCAGTAAAAATATACATATTACAGTACTTACATATTACAGTATGCATATATATTACAGTAGTTTCTTTTTTAAAAGTCTTTTTTGGTTCAATTTATTTATCACAAATGATTTGCCTCCTCTCAATTAGTTATTTACAAAGGATGGATTAGAATTTCCATAATCACACACATCAACTGCAACATATTTATAAGCTTCAATGTTAATTTAAGAGAACTGACATGGACTCAGTTTTCAATAAACGTGATGATGAGTAATACAAGGTATCAAGTTAAGTGGTCAACATACCTTTTTAATTGCCCTGGACCTAGCCACTCCTGGTCTTCCCTTATCATACTTAGCAATCTTTTTCCCCAGAATATCATGCTTCTGTCGATTGACTTTGATCTCAAATGGGTTGGTTTTCTTTTCATCGCTCTTTTTGGTATTGCGCACCTTGTCAGAAATTCCACCTTTCCTTTTTTTGCCCATATCTTTCAGAAATGTAGAAAATGCGCATGTTAACAAAACAAAATATGTTTAGCACATACGACTACATTAGTCACGTTTTCAAGGAATAAAAATGTTACCAATTCTGTATTCTTTTTTATACTGATATTTAAACTATTGGAACAGAAACAAGAAAGTGTATTTATACTAGACATATTGTGACAATCACAACACTGGAACATTCCCTTTTTGGTACAATGACAATCAAACTTTCATCATTTACACACATCTTAATACCAAGAAATATCATGTGACACCTGTCTCAGTATATATATATATATATATATCGTATCATAGCTTGTTAAACCTAGGCTTGCATCAGTATCATACATGTATGCCAGTAAGATATGATACTTGACTTATTAATTATATCTTTACTGTGCCTACTGAAGTAATGCAATAACTTGAATGTATATTATGCATTTCATGATTCAGTCATTTTCTGACAGCACATCCTCAATGTCCAATATATCTCCAAACACACACTAATTGTGCACTGACGTGGTTGGTGATTTCCAATAGAAAAAAAACATTTCATATTACTGAAGTGAATACGTCATATGAAGTGTCTAAACTGGGGGCGTCTCGATAGTCCGAAGGTTCATTGGTCCGAAGGTTCATTGGTCCGAAAAGTGGTAACATTTTCATCGATTTTTTAATCAAGGGTTCATTGGTCCGAGGGTTCTATAGTGAATATTCGGACCAATGAACCTTCGGACTATTGAACCTTCGGACTATTGCTACGCCCCCGTCTAAACCAATGTATTGATATTAGCCCAATTACCAGCCTCTAGCATCATCTGTATTTTTGAGTCACTGGTATGCTGTAAGGCTGAGTAAATGCAGAAAACGTGAAAAGAAATGCTAAAGACCGATGAATTGGACTGACATACATGTATACTCAGTATAAATTTCATTTTAAATATTGTATGCACGTTTCTCATTTGATGAACAAGCATCTTTCCTTTTTCACCTTACATAAACGCGCACACCTATATCAGCATGATAATAAAAAGAATACTGTTTGATTAATTTGTTACATACATATTGATCTCAGAATAAATTATCAGAACAGGCTGAGTTCATCTGATTGCAAATAACTTTTTCTATACACCATGTAAACAACGCATTTCTCTACTGTTATCTAAAAAAAATAAAGACATATCTCTATATCTGTGCATTTAAACCATACGTAAACAAGTATAGATTATGGTCAACTTACTGGTTTTGCGAATGAATGCTCATTTACGAAGACAATTCGAATTTTCAACAAGGCACGTGTATTTTTCACGTTTTCATGGAGGCTGCCATTTTGGACAATTCTCGCGAGAGGTGTAAACAACTTAGCATAATTGACGTCGGAAAAGTAATAACTCTCATTAACACAGACATAAATATTTGTATCAAAGTTTTCCATTAGCTAAACAAGAACGCTTTGGACCAAATGCATATATAACTGAGTTGGAAATGAGCCAATAATGATTTATGATCATTGCAGTCACATGATACACCAGACGAGAATTACGAATTGAAAATGGCGACCAAAACAAGGGTGGTGCTTTTAGCCTGTGGATCATTCAATCCCATAACCAACATGCATCTAAGAATGTTTGGTAAGTAGAAAAAGAGATAAATGTTTATAACTAATTATTTTATAATTATGTATGAAAAGGGGTATATCAAAATCAATCTGAAAAGCCGATTTGTACTTTGTTAGGAAATGTCTGTTCTACGTTTCATTTCGAAAACCTGTAGATCCTTTAAGTGATTGTCACTTTCGATTTAAGAAGTATGAACAATGTAGTCTGAGTATGTTATTGCAGATGTAATAAAATTTTGTTTTTAACTTTCGTAAAAATTGCATTCATCAAAACGAATATAACAGGTGTGCTGTATGCACGTAGCACTGTTTAATTTATATACAAAATTTTATGTATTTGCAAATAATAATAGTAGTATATTTAAATGGTTTGTATCATACTTTATTTTGAGTGGTGGCTTCTGATCTGTTCCTACTGTTTAGTAACTGTTTGTGTGTCCATTTGTAGCTGTCAGAGCACATTCAAGTCATGATATATCAAAGCATAAAACAGGTTCCCTATTTTATGTAACATGGCTTGTCGGTTGTTGATCAGATTAACTCTAACTTGAAGCCTGGTTTCTGCTCAACTAAAGATGTAAAGCAGGAAGAGGCCAGATACATGTGCCACTTGAATCCTTCTATTATTTTGTAAGTGTACATCCAGTTGGTGGGAGTTTATGGTAGCATTGACCCATTCCAGACACTATACGACATAGTATCTTTCACAGAATAATAAAAAAAGTAATAATGATAATAATGGTTATAGTAGATTTGAATTTAATTTTAGAAATAGCCAAGGATAGTTTACACAAGACTGGGCGGTTTGAAGTGATAGAGGGCATAGTGTCACCTGTGAGTGATGGTTACAAAAAGAAGGTAAGATCACTAACCAGTGCCATGAGCATTATCAATGCTTCTTTAAAATAATCATATCTTCATTTGTTATGTACCATTCCACATTTGCCCAGAAGACAGCCGCTTATTAGTTTTTGATAGATTTTTCAAATAACTCAACCAGATGGTACAGTCTTTCAAATCTGATGAGGTGAAGCACAGCAAACTTAGTTTCTGATGTATTCGCATTTTCTACCCTGAGCGTCAGAGCAACGTAAAAGCTAGCTTGCTAAATATACCTTGTGGTGGAGTCGCTTTTACTAACTCTGAAGACCAGCGGCCATGAAAGTTTTCCATCAATCAAATAGAACTGCTCAGCAGTGAAAATGCAGTTGAATGTCATCAGACCAAAATAAAACGTAAAACAAATTTAATTCTGCTTTATTTAATTTTATTTGCTGTATTTAAGATGTAAAGTGAAAAAATAAATAATATTCTTCGGAAAGAAAAGATATATTCAATGTTTTTGTATTTTTTGCTTATCAAAGAACATTTAGTCCTGAGATATACACGTGCACAATACATGTGATTGCCGTGTGCCAAATTTGACAGCTACACTGTATGCCCGATACCACTATAAGGGCTGCGCAATGGCTACACGAAAATAAGTTTTTACAGCAGAATGTTGCTTGTATTGTGGCACTGACCTTCGACTGCAAGATATTTTCAATTCAAACTTCTAACTCCGCGTCAGGCACTTTAATTGCTTCTTGTCTCGCCGGCACGAGACTTCAGCGCAAGGCGGGAAAGGCAGCTCCAGGCGGTCAAACCTGTGACGTACGTGACTTATGACTTCCAAATATGGATTCAGGCGGACACAGCTGTGACGTGTGACTTCCAAATATGGAAGCGCCCCAGGCAGAATTTTGAAGAAGAACGCCCCCGAGTTGCCACTGTTCGCTAGAGCCTGGTATTGCTACTATAGGTTATATATGAAATCAAGATCGAGCTGGCAATACCGGAATCTAGAACCTAGGGTAGCATTTTCATGATGGTGACTGAAGTTTTTATCTTTCTAGAAATCTTGCATCTTACCTCTCATATTCATTGTGTAATCCATGTTTTTATTTCCCCTCTATTGTATAGGACCTCGAACCAGCCAAACACAGGTGTGAAATGGTACGGAGATCTCTCAAGACATCTTCTTGGATAAGGTAAGTTAATATTTAGATATATCACTCTGTTATGAAATAAAGTTTCTCTCTGCAAGCATAAAATATGTATGGATTATCATTTCATATCTATGATAACATGCAAGTCGGGGCATGATTCTATGGTGACATTAATTTGGTGACATTCATTGAATGTAATTACATTTCTCATATACCAGATAGCATTAGAATTTAGGCAAAATTTCATGAAATTTGGTGACATTCAACAAAATTATTATAATTTTATTAAGGATAAATGATTGGAAATCAGTTGTGATGCTTGGTATGAATTGGTCAAATCTGACAAGATGTATACTACGTTTGGAACATTACTTTCAATTCCTAATACCCACAGCTACTAAACTCTTTTCAGACTTGATACTTGGGAAAGTGATCAGGATACTTGGACAGAGACAGCAAGAATTTTAGCTCATCATAAAGCACAACAAGACTCTATATATAATGCCAATGAACTTAGACCCACAAGAAACTCAGAGCTACCAGCTAAGAAGAAACGAAAAACAAATGCTGGAACAACTCATGGTGAGTCTTGAAAAATCGTATGAAATAACTAGCTGAAGAGCAAATTTGTTGGGAATCGTTACTCTATGGTTTTTCCAAGAATAAAATGTTTGTACCCTTATTTTTAATCACCTTCTATAGAAGAAAGATAATGGTAGCATTTATCTTGAATGCACTTAGAGGGCGTAGCTCTTTGATTGAAGTGGGATACTCATTAGAGTAGGTAAATAGAAAAATCAATAAATTCTTATTCAGTATAGTTAAATGTAACCCCAATGCATTGCATCCTGGCTAAAATATTCAATGCTGTCAGTGGACTCTAGCATATTAAAATACTTATCTAGCAGATGGATCTTGATAAGAAACTCTTTATTCGAACCAAATGTTTTAAATTCATCTTACACAATGGGTAGAGTATCATAGATTTGTCCACAAGGGTTTTTATTGCTTACATGGTAAAAAGCATTATTTAATTTATATGTTGCCAGTGTTAGCCTGTCTAGCCAAGTCCTTTGGGATCTCATTGATTTCTAGAGCTCTGACTATGCCTGATAATTACAGTTAAGTATCAGTATCTCCCACTGGGCTCTGCATTTAAATCTAACTGGTCGTAAATGTCAACTGAAATATAAATTCAGCATTGTTAAGTATGTTTAAAATGTGATGTCAAAAGTTGCAACTGTAACCACAGAAAGTCTACGACTCATCAAGGACATGTGTTTTAAAAATTAATTTATTTACCTCCCTATCAGTAGATTGCATTGGAATTGGAGTTAATTAATGAGTCAGACAGCCTATCCTGAACTTATGTCGAGGTTGCACCACAAAAAAATACTGGAAAATTTTGAAGGTCATTGATCTTATCTTTCCTCATGTTAACTGCTGTAGCAAGTAGGGTATTTTTAAACTTTGTAAAAACCTTAGCACAAGAATGTTTGTGTCACATTTGTGAAGTTCAGTCAGCTACTAAATCAATGTTGGCATTTAGAAAAGATGGAAAGGAAAAAAATGCCACATTATGTTTAACACCTGGTACCCAACTTAGGCTCAGATCTAATACTAAACATTTAAGTCCATTTCCCTATTTGAAAAAAATCAAGTGCTCATTGAGGGTTTTGATGATGCTGAACATTTTCATTAGCAGCTGTAACAAATAATTATTTTCAAGTAGCTGCCTTTGAATTTTCAAACAGAATCGAAATGAAGCTAACATCAAAGTATTGAATCAACACACAAATGCCTTTAGCAGTAAAACTTATTGTGCAGCCTCAACATTTAATTGCAAATGGTCAGTAATCTTTGGTATGTCCAGGAGTAAAAGCCAAGAGGTAAAATTACTAGTAAGTGTATGGTCAGTTGCCATATACATCATATATTTGCAATTGATCCAAGAATCCCAGTCAATAATGTTGAATATGCTCTTGGGCAGAAAGTGGAAGTAAATATTTGTTTTGATGTATACTGACACAAGTGAGTAGGAGGATGAGTGCTTTTAACTTGCCTTTCAAATATTTTTCAAATATTGACTGAATTTGTTAAGAATGCAGTGACATTAAAATATTGTAAAATTCTTTGGAGTTTTATAGATAAATTAAACGTATGTGTCAATTATCAAAGAAAATCCAGTTAAAGGCACAGTTCAAACTGAATGCAGCTCTCCTTTTTGTTCTTAAATCAGAGACATTCATGTAGCATTTAAGTGGCATTATTGATAAATATCTATCTTAAATATATGTTGTCCATCTGTTTCCAGTGTCCTGCAACATGCTCCACAACCAAGCTGACGGCCAAGGCCCTGTCCAAGTGAAGCTTCTTTGTGGAGGTGACCTGCTGGAGTCTTTTGCTGTGCCAGGACTCTGGAAGCCTGCTGATGTAAGTCATCCATTATAGGATTATTTCGAAGTACACTTGTTGTACTTTAGTTTCAATTTTTATTTTATTTTACTGAACATTCAAGTTATTTTCTCCACAGGTGATGTTCTCCACAAATCAATTGTTCTCCACAAATCAATTGCTTTATTCCAAAACTGAGGCATAATGGAGCGTCTGATATTTCTTATATTTAGTTGCTTTATTTATACTTTTTTGTTTGATTATTTAGTAGTTTTTTAGCCTTCTACTTTCTGTTATGCTCCTACTAAGAGGAACATTTTGTAATGTTTGCATTGTAAAATGCAAAATAGAAAGAAAAATAGAAGAAAAAACTGGCTATGTCAATTGTTGTAGATGTGTGATAAGGTATTGTTAATCAATTTTGCATATTTAAACTACTTTTTAGATTGAAGACATTGTAAGGAACTATGGCCTAGTGTGTATAACAAGAGAAGGATCAAATCCAAGCAGGTTTATTTATGAAAATGATGTGCTCTCCAAATTCCAGGTAAACATGCTTCTGGTGCAGATAAGTGCTTGTTTAGTATCTGTATTAAATCTATGATTCATTGATTTAAGTCCACTATGATGTTCTCCTTGGTTTAAGATCAACCTGTTTTAAGACTAAATTAAAGAAGCAGACTTGTCATTTGTCCCTGTGTAATTCCACTGACTGCGCAAGGGCTTCCGGAGACGAGATTTGGCAAGAATTTTAACACATTTAAGTGCCTGCTTATAGTTCAATGTGATATGAATGATGAGATGGTTCCACATATACAATGATCATTAATTTAATTTGTAATGAAATCTCCTTTCTTTTTTGTTTACTTTGATGCCTGTCCATTATAGAGTATAAATTGGCTTAAACAGTTTATTTTTTTTTTTTTTTGGTTTTAGTACAATATTCATATAGTCACAGAGTGGATCACCAATGATATCAGTGCCACAAAAATAAGGTAAGTAGATTTATTAGGATTTTTCTGACCTATTAGAAAATTTCAAACATCAAACAATTTCAGAAAAGTTATTAGACTTATTAGGAAATGTCAGATGACTCAAATATAACAATGTTTTTCATTATGTTTTAGAATTTATCTTTTTAGCATTACCAGAAAGAATGTTTCTTCTTCTGACAAACTCACTTTTTAGGACTTTTGCTTATTTTTCAGACACATGAAAAAAGAAAAATTATTGAGTTGTAATTAGAAATGCATTGTAGTTTAGATATTCCATAGCTCAAGTATTTAGATCTGGATAATATATATTTAATAACTAAAGCTAATAAGAGAAAATATGATGTCACACAGCATATCAAGCTGTTTCAAGGTAACTAGATGCCTCACAGATTGCACGAAAATTTCACTCTTTTTGTTTTGAAGTAAAACTAATTTTTTCATCATGATTTAAGCAAATATAACATTTTCTTCTGTCAGGAGGGCACTAAGGCGACAAGAGAGTGTTAAGTACCTAGTCCAGGATGCTGTAATAGACTATATCATGAAAAACAGCTTGTATGGTGTGGAAGTGGCTGACAAGTAAGGGCAGAGTATACTGTGTACAGACAGGTTGTGCATTGATGAAGTGATTGAATGGGTCTATAAAGCTATAAAAAAAACTTTATGCTCAGTTCCCATCTAAACTGGTTCAGTGATAATGATTTATGCCCCTTCCATCAATCATTTCAAATGGGTTGTTGTAATACTCATCTCTAAGTCTATTGATGTAAAAGGTGTTTTTTACACCTTAACATGGAAGTGCATTTACATGCCAATTATGTTAAAAACACATGACAGGAAAATTGTCAGCTTTACCAGTTGTTGCTGAAGTGTGTCAACCTCACCAAGAGTTTTTGTGGTTGTATGCATTTCTGTCAGATAGTGTTGGATATGGATATTAATAGCAGACCTAAAACATGTCAATCAGTGCTGTAATAAATAGTCTATTTATTAGTTCATTTTATGGCAAGTTTCTGACTAAGCCAAGTATTGATTTTTATAATGGTAGAACATTGCCCATGAACTAATGACTATGAACAAGGCAAACCTCTGTCAACAAAAGTTTTAGGTTAACGTAATAGTAATAACATGACTGTGGAGCTATTGTCTCAATCACTTCCATTTTAAAATGTTACAAGTATTATCGAGAGCAATGTCTGTGATAACTTGGTTTTTCATCAATGAATTCAAAAAATGAGCCCCAAAGTATGAATTGCCTCAACACTTAGCAGTGTGGTCAGTCTGTTTTTCTGGTGTTTGTTAGAATGCTGATGAATGCAATAATATGATCCTGCCTGGCAAATGCACACATTGGTGTTTTCTTACAATTTTGTGAAATTTTAATATTATGGTGTTTTAAGTTTCTTTTTTAGAAACCTTGAAATTGTCTTGTTCTTGATGTGCTTGGGGTTTTATAAGGACACTGGAAACAACCAAGCTGATTAAGAAACAAGTTGGCTTTTGTTGAAATGTACATGTACATGCAGAAGACTGACCCTTTTATCCAAAGATAGATTCTACTCAAAATGCTCTTGTAATGTGCAAACCGATTCTAACAAATAGTGCATTAAGTTCATACCATGTACAATTATTACCTATTAGTTTCCAGAAAATAAAGGAAAATGAATTATTTCACACCACTTTGAAATATATTCAGGGAGAAATATGTTAGATTTTATTTATTGATCTAAAGGCATACAGATTTGATTTTTGATAATGTGAATCTAATCAGAGCTTTTGTAAGCTATTGGGAGAATTTTCTGGTGTAAAATTCGTTGGGCAATTTGTAATCTGGCTTTCAGTGGTATACATTGCCTGTTGTTTTCAGTTATAATTTTGTTACTTTTAAAGCAATATATTATTCTATTTTGTAATAAAAATATAAGTTGAAAAATATTTTGTGATATTTGTGTTGAGTTTTGCATGGTTTGCTGGAATTGTTTAGCGGTTTTCACCCTGCATGTATGTGAGAAACCACAAGGAATGCCAGAATGGAACTTGATGATCCAATGTTTATTGATACATGGTTATTCTTCCCCAAAAAATTATTCATTGTGGTGACACTCAGTCCCATAATAAGGCATGTCAGTTGGTCCCTTAACAGCAAAAAAATTTAGAACTGAAGTATCATTTTGAAATAAAATATTTCAGCTTGTATCAGTTTGGCTATGATTAAATCATTTTGAAATTCACATCCTAAATAAGTTACAAAACAGGATCAGATGAAACAAATTGTATAGACATGTTTCTCTTTCATCAAAAAGTTGGTCAATACCTTGAAAACCATGCTTTGCATTATATCATTCCTGCTTATCCTCTTCCCCCTATCCCATACTTCAGATTTAATGGGTGCCAGCATCTCCACTTTCAAATCTACATATGAAAAGAGAAACTGGCACCTATCAGATCTGAAACTCGGTTTACATACCCTTGCTTGGAAGACAATTAACTGCTGTGACCCTCTGGTAGCATTTGTGTATTTGTCTTTTATGTACTGAATTGATTTTGAATTTTTGTGAAATGACATCATTGTACTGCACAGCAAACACTACACAGTATATTAGTATTAATCATTGTCTTTT
Source organism: Lingula anatina (assembly GCF_051362555.1). NCBI lineage: Eukaryota > Metazoa > Brachiopoda > Lingulata > Lingulida > Lingulidae > Lingula > Lingula anatina. Next base: position 21,246,835 of record NC_141767.1, read on the forward strand.
TCTCTCTTCTCCTGCACCCTGATGGTCTACAGTAAGTATATTGATAGCATGATTTCCTCTCCTAATACCAACCGCCCTGGTGTCTGTATTGAGTATCTGTCCCCAGAGCAGAACACACGCTACTCCAGTGGCTATAGCAGTGAGGATATCTCCCCCTCCAATAATGGGGGATCCAGAATATCCAGAGAAGACTACTCAAACATGAGCATTGGAGAAACAGAAGACAATGACAATGAAAAAAGTGAGGCCAAGTCAGCAGAGGAATATAATTATTTACAACCTCCAAAGGTTGTGAAACAGAAAGGAAATGTGAACATAAGTCATTTTCTGAGTGGTCTTGATTTTGTAGATGGGGAGACCAACCAGGGTTCAGAGACTAAACCCCAGGGGGAGACTGCCCCTGTGACCCCACCTCCTCCCCCACCCCCCAGGTCTCCTTTCCAGAGATTTAACCCATTTGATGTTGCCGGTGAGGAGTTTGTATTTCCAGATCCCCCTTCTGACTTGGGCCAAAGTATTAATGAAGATGATGACTCTCCTACTTACACAGCAAAATATGGGGAAGAAACCAAAGAACTGAATAATGGCCAAAACATTTCTGACAATCCTTCAGAACCCTTGCCTGGAAAGTATACGAGCTCTTCAAGTGATGAGACTACATGCAATGACCGATCAGCATCACCAAAAATCCATTCACCTAGGCGTAAACCCAAAGTGGTCACTTCAGCTGAAAGTAAAGGAGGTAGGTCTTCCCCCAAAACTGGCTCTCCTAGTCACAAGCACAAACCTGATGTCGCAGATTTGACCATTTCAAATGGGTCACCACTGCAAAATGCCCCCTCTCCTAAACACCTCCGAAACATGTCCCCCCGAAAAAACTCCACATATGAAAACAACCTGAAGAATACTGCTAGTCCCCCTCGATCACCCAAAAGACAGTCAAAAGATGCTTCAAACAGGGCCAGAAAGTTAAGAGTTTCTTTCAAGGAAGATCAACTTGATGTTCGTGCTAGGGAACCTTTGTTGTCACGCCCAGATACACCTGTGAATTATTGTGATGATAATTCTGCACACTCCTCCTCCGATGAGGAACCAAAAATTGTGCAGGGAACTGGTGGATGTGCAGATGTGGCACATATTCTGAGAAAAATGAAGAAATTGCAAATGGGATGTGGAGCAGAAACAGTTGTATGAAATATAGCAATTGACACAGGAACGCTATTGGGGAAGTTCAATAAAAGTTCAACCTAAATCATAACAAATTACTGTACACTTGGGCAAGATATTCAAAGATAAGATATTCAGCCCAATTGACAAACCTGTGCGATGTAAACATTGCCACAGACAAATATTGATAAGTAATTACTGAAAGTGAAAAATCATATGCTGATGTACATACTGCTTTTGCTAATAATTCGTATTGAATAAAACACGAAAAAATCATCCTTATATAACTGTGATGAGTTTTCTGTGTAATGATATGTCAAATTGTTAGACTTTTAAAATTAAATGCTATGACTATTATATATGTAACATTTATCCTCATGTTACTATTTTAATATTTATAATGTAAGTTTCAATATCATCTTATTGTGTTGGCGGCTTATCAGCTGACAGCCAATTTATATTTAAAATGTTGTACACAAGTCTAGTTCTTCCCATGCTGCTGTGATGAATTGTCAAGCAAAGGAGGTAATGTTATCATTATGGTTTATTTTTCAGACTTCCCATTAGTTCGTCTTGTGTAAATAGGTGAACTCGAGAACAAAATCGGGCCTACCCAACTACCAGACTCTGCACATAAGGATCCTGAATTAACCGGTATATCGGACCACACTACCCATTTTCAAGGTGTGTGTTAGATCGCATTTCAGTCAGAACACCGACAGGATGAGTCCGCGGTTGTCCTACAAAAATTGTTCTGGGGTATGATACTCTGAAATGCGATCTGACACACACCTTGAAAATGGGTAGTGTGTTCCGATATACCGGTTAATTCAGGATCCTTATGTGCCAAGTCTGGTAGTTGGGTGGGCCTGAAAATGGCACACTTGTTTTTTACATTCAAAAGCAATGTAGGCCAAATCATATACAGATGTAGAGCCAAGAGCCAAGTTTTTAAAATGTTAGTTCTTCATGGTCTATGTGATATATATATATATATATATATGAAGTCATAAAAACAATGAGCATATTCTCATGAAGAGGTCTTCTAACACAATGGCCAAATTGTTTACTAATATAGATGAGTACACAATGCTTAGAAGGTGTACTTCAGGGTAGGTTGTCAGAATAATACTCAAGGGGCATTTTTCAACCTGTTAGCAGAGATGCAGGGGGGTTTATTCATCAATAAGATTTTTTTTACTTTATTTACCTGACAAAATTTATACTCTTAGTGCCCTTCTGTAGTCCTGTTATGGCACTTTGTTGTAACAAAATAAAATAGGAATGAAGGAATAACATTATTTTAAAATAACGTTCTTCTTAGTGATGGCTGATTGGATCTAATGGCATATTCAGATGCAGGATTTAAACCTGAAATATATTGCATCAATTTTGCATATCAAGCAGTCAGTTGCATGATCTGTCCTTCAAAAATTTTGATCACTGAACGATGAACTTCTTATGAATTTTTATGAATTCTTATGAATTCTCATGAATCTGACTGCAAATAACTGATCCTTGTTGATTTTAAGTTTAAGTGACCCTTTATTGTGCTGTCAGTTATAAAAGACACAGCCATAGTGATATAATGTAAATTTATCATATAGTCTTACAAAATGAAAATACTCCTGGCAGCTTGACAAAATGGTGATAAATGTTCAATACTACATAACAGTGATATCAAGAGCAAAAACTTTGAAATAAGCTTTTTGTTAGATGATATAAAGCATGACTTTCCATTTTTTAAGTGAAATAACAGAAAACATAGAACAAGCTGTTTCACAGTAATGTTCACAGTTACTTATTGGCAAGCAATATGTAGCCATATGTAGTGAAGAATTGTGTCATTTTCTTGCAAAATAGCACACAGGGTAGTGCTAATTGAACAAATTCACATTGTAATAAGAACTGGTAATAAAAAGGTGCAGTTTAAAAAAGTCTTGGTTATTAATAATGCAGTTGTTTGCACTTCACATGCTGGTCCAATGACAAAAATGTGGAATTTGTAACCCTTGTCAACTCTTCAGCAAGTTGTCATGTGGCCCCATGTCTTTCCACAGGACAAGGAGACTTTCAGGGGAAGCTTGAGATGAGTCATATCACCACACAACCCTTCAGAAGATTCCATTATCCCTCTTATAACACCTGAATATTATACAAATAGAAAAGGATATGTAAAGGTTTTTCTTTTCAATGCTGAAACGTTTATCACCCCATGAATAATTAGTATAAATTATATAAATTTGTGGACTGTGTATAGTTTATGCTTTTGAAATTATAAGTGACACAAACCTTTGGTTTCTTCAATCTCTGAATCTGGTACCTCCAGCAGTAGCTCATCATGAATCTGGACAAGCAATCTGAAAACATCACATTAATGTGCATTAATTATAACAAACATTTTTGATCTAATTATATAAGATGAAATATATCTATCAAATTGGACAAGCACAGATTAATTTTACAATAACTCAATCAATTAATATGTCATAGATATTACCAAAAATTCAATCTTTGCATTAGAGAGACTTACTGAGCACTAAGGTGTGCCCTAGCAGATAAGGTATGTTCTACTTGTAACATGGCTGCCTTACACAAATCTGCTGCAGAGCCTTTTAAAAAAGAAAGAAGGGTAAATAAAAAGTTACTGAATGAATTATGAATTTCTGTTTGATTCTACTTTATCTGATTTTACAAAATAATACAGAGGCTTAACAGATGTAAAAAGTAATTTTAAAGAACTCTATAATGTGACAAAAAATAGAAATATATATTTTTGTCCTTGATCAGGCAATAGGTAAAAGCAGGACTTTGTTTCTGAAGAGACGATAAAAATCTGCCATTTTGAAGATGTTACCTTGTACACAGAAATTGACAGCCTGTCTTTCAGCCTGAGCTCTTAACATTGGCGAAGGGTGCTTGATGTTTGGGAACCATCTTCTTCGCTTGAATATGGTACATACATAACCTGTGAAGTAAACATAGCTGACATCCAAGTTGTGGCTCCAGTTAGCAGAGGGCAAAATTGAGTATGGGAGATTTGTTAAAATTGGAAAAGACCTACATCTACTTTACAAAAAGTGTTGTAATTCTTAAAACACTTGCCTCTTAAAGTAAATGTCATTAAATTATTGTAAGTATTTCAAATTAAAAGCATTTCTTAGAAATATGGAAAAAGATAAGACATAAATATGCTTTTATTTCTTAGTAAAAGGGATTATAATTGATCTACCATTAGTCCTACACTGCTCAATGCATTTTCTTGTAAACATGTTGACTCCTGGAAATTTTACTGCAACGACAAAACCAGATACGAAAATAGCCGACTTCCACAATAAATATTTGGATTGATAATGTGGTTTCATCATACATTGAACTGTAATTGTTCTTGTACAATACAAGTTATGGCTTCATACAAGTTTGACCATTATACATATTTATGAAACAAGTTTAAAGTGCTTCAGATACAGGTTCAGATAAATACAGAAATTAACACAATTTAAATTAAGTTACTAAAAGAAGCAATGAACTGAAATATTCACATAATTCTTAATTCATAAATGCCAGTTCAAAGTTCTTATCCTTTGCCATTACAAACCTAGAAAACTGGTCATGATGGCCTTGGCTTCATTTGGGCTCATCTTAAGGTAATCTGCCAAGGAATTTTTGCCTGGAAGATCAATCACACACCATAAGAGAAAGCATTTCGTTGAAAAAAATAGAGTGGGGGGGGGAAGGAAGTAGAGTGTGAAATTAAGACAGGAAAAGTTATAACTAATTGTTATAACCATTTATTACAGACTTCTTTCAATTGAAATTAATTCAGGATGTATTTCATGTTTCTATCAATGTTGATCCTGGACTTCGCTTTTTATTTTACATGGAATTGCAAAATTCATGCCTAAATATGTCAAACACTTACCTACTCCATACATGACTGAGTATACCACTCTTTTGGTCTGTTCTCGTTCCATCATACTGACATCATCTGCTGCCTTACACAACCTGCCAATATCAAAGATAAATGTTAAAATACAGCAAAATATGGTAACATTTATTTATGATAGCATTTCTAACTATATATCCTGTTTATGTAAGCATAACATTATATATTTCACATCACATCATTTACCATAATGCTGTAAGTTCCACAAAAATGTCACTTTCTCCATCCCTGTTGAAACACTCCAGTAGTACAGTGTCATCTGATAGATGAGCCAACAATCTCAACTCAATTTGAGAGAAATCTAAGAGTAAAAGAAAAACATGTTAATTAAATATTAAAATGTATTCAAAGCATCATTGAAAAATGGACCACTAACAATGTAATAGTATCTGTATTGAGATAAAAACTGAAATCATTATGGTCTTATGTTTGTAAAAATTTCTGTCTATTGTGTATTCTGAAAGGATGTGCATACCTCTTAATGAATAAACTGCCAAATCAATTAATATTTTATTGTATTTGCCTTGTTTCATACAGTGGACAAAACAGAAATATTTACCTGCTGCTAGAAATGACCATCCATCGCTACTGACAAATGGGTCTCTTGCAAACACCTGCTGTTCCTTCTCATCCTCTTTTTCGAAACAACAGAAGAGAGAATATTCTATAAATATGCCAGTAACACTTACATAACATTACAGAACCAATTTCAAATAAATAACCACTAACATAACACCATATAGTTCAGAAGGATGATTCTTGCTGCAAACCAAAATTCTTGATAGCACCAATAAATATCTGTGATTTGTATGTAAATTACCAGTAATATTAACTCCAGTCAGCACCACAGGAAGTTTTGGGATAGCTTGTATGTTAGGACTGGTAGAGGTAAGGCGTCCAGTGGCTGCAGCTGTCTGGTCCCAGTGAGTGCTGAGATAGCCATTTTCAACAAATGCCAGCATGCCATCAATATAGGTAGATTTTAACTTTTGGAGCTAAAAAATTATGAAACTGTTTTAAGTTTTATCATATAAGCATTGCCTATCACAATTTTAAAATGATTTTTTTCTAAAAAATAAAGATCTGAATTTTAAAATTTTCACAGATTATGCATTACCTTTTATTCCATAAATTTTACTACGCTTTTAACATCATGAACTACTACAGTGTTATATATTATTCAGTACTGCTTTGTTACTGGATAAATGCATAAGAAAAAAAACCTTACTGCTTCAGAGACAGATTCATCTAAAGGAAACATTACGATGAATGCCCACAAGTGTCAGGCACATAAATTACCTGACCATATCCACAGGAGATTGGTCAGATGAACACTAATACCAGCATAAGGAGGGGAATGAGTTGCTAGCATACAACCTAGAAATCAATGTATCTTATAAAGCAGTCACCATAATGAAGGTCTGATCATAATTGTAAAACAGGTATAGTGGCAATTTTAACATTAATCCAAATAATACACACACCTGTCTGTATTCTAACACTATCTTGGGTAAAGGATGCAAGTCTTTTAGTTGTGAAAGTACAGCTTCTGATGTTGACTTCTGTTGCCCTACCGATGTTTTAGCTATCTTTGCTTTCTTTGGAAGCTTGGCATCAAGTTTTAATTCCTCAAATAGCACCTGAAAGGATAAAAAAATGAAACCATTAGGATACTGCCCATAGAGGATATCAAAAGTAACTGTATAATAATGATAATAATAATAAAGACAACAACAATAATAATAATAATAATAAGCAGTGCATAGGTATTCTTTCTGTTACTACAATCATTATGATTAACTATGATTTTATATGATTATCTTCATATTCAAAGCAGTGCATTTTTGTTTGATTATGTTGGTATTACCTGTCTGAGCTGACTGTGGCTGTTAATGGAAAAAGAATGCCCTGCTGCAACATTAGCTGCCAGTTCTAATTTGGCTAGCTTTTTCTTAAAGAAAAAAAAGACAAACTTTTAACATTTTACATTTGTATGATATGAAGAAAATTTTCAAAAACAAAACTGATGTTATTAGCTTCATGTCAGCAACTGCATATGTAAAAGATGCCACCAAATGAACTGCATATAGAAAAAAAACTTGTGAACAAGTGTCTTTGTCCAAATTCCCACACATGATAAAATATCCAAGCTTGGCAACTTCTGAACTTGTAAGTGAAAAAAAAATATGGAATTTGTCTCAAGGGCAGCATAATTCAGCCTCAGTTTTGACCTTATTCCAACCTTTAAACCAACCAACCTTGAGCAGGTCCCCATACTTTAGAAAACAGCTAGTATCTACTTGGATCCTCCTAAGTTCCATCACAGCTAACATGGTGGTCAGTGGCATCTCTAACTTAGTATACAGGTCCCATAGATGCCTTGAAGACAGTTTCTGGTAAAGAACCTGCATCACAGGACCAAGGGAACGCAAATCCTCACATACTGGTTCAGTGGAATCACCTTCAGGAATGCTCTAAAACAGAATGCAGATACCTTTTAAACTGTAGCAGTGTATATATAATATAATAGATGTATTATGCACAATTCATTGGACAAACCTCTGTAATAAGTATATAAAACTAGAGGATCAGAGAGGCGATACCGCCTCCAGATATTGTACCACCAGCTGGAGTAAGCGCATTCGTATGGACCCCCCCCCCCTCCTAAAAGGGACACCATCACCAGTCTGGTGTTTGACAAGCTCTATAAGATGCAATCAACAAGAGTTCTCAAAATATGCAAAAAATATAACTAAAAATGATACAATCAAGCAGATTTTCAAATTGACTTGCATTTTCCTACCCTTGCTCACTACAGTTTTGGAGATAAAAGGGAACAAAAATTTGCAAAGTTCAGTTCATGGTGAAAAGTAGGTCAAAGGTCAATTTCAAGCTCACATCTAGATTGCAAGTAAATGACTTCCTATTCAACTTAAATAATAACTATTGACCTATCTCTGCCAGTTTTGGAGATATAAGGGACTAAATGTTACAATTCTGAGTTACAAAAATGTGCCACCACAAAGTACTTTTTAATACAGCATAACATGAAAACCGTATGAAATACAAAAAAACGGAGACCACTCTCAGTGTTGGGCTTTACATGCTCTACAAAATGCAAAAAAGAACGGGTCGCTAGCATTAACGGTTCCCGAATTAGAGACAGTTTTCATTTTCGGTATTTTATGGCCGCTACTCCTGTGAAAATGCACCAATTGACCCCAAATTCACAGAGATGAAAGATGACCCAAAGGGTAACACTTTCCAATATAATTATTGGTTAAGTCTGTGTAGTGTCTGAATAACAGTGCAAATAATATTTTTTTTCGTAAAAAATTTCATTTTTTTGAAAATTTTGGCCCGTTTGACCTTGAAATAAAGGTCAAAGGTCAAATCCAAGGGCATATTTGAAATCTACACATATGACTTTTGGAAAGCCGTCTGTAGAAAATTTTCCCATAATTCCTTCCGTAGGGTAGATAATTGACATTGAATTTTCAAAAATTTTGACAAGGGTGCATTTCAAGGAGCGTCACGCCCAGGTCAATGTACCGACTGGGACAAAAAAACCTGGGGGTTCAAGTTGAGGTTATATGTGACCTAAATCCAAGAGATGGGGACAGGGGTCCTTGCGGTCTAGGAGGAGAAGCGGTAACGGTGACTTGTATCCGGCGCCAGTACGCGGAGCCGGCGGAGCTTACGGAGCCGGCGGAGCCAACGGAGCCGGCGGAGCCGGCGGAGCCGGACGAGACGGGTCGGGACTAAAACCATGAGTACCGCCAGCGTACACGCTGGTGGTACTAATAACATACACAAGCACACACACCCTATATGTAATATACTAAAAGTAAGATTCAATGGGCTGCAGAATTTTTCTAATAGTCAAAATAATTAATTTCCCATAAAATACAAAAGAATCAAGAAAAGCAATATGTTTAAAGCAAATGGATAAAACAGATAATCTGAATGAAAATTAATGAAACAATACTTCATTGCAATGCAAATACTACTAACAATACATTCACAACAATCAACCTGCATGCATTACCAAGCCAGTGTCTTGTAGGCTCTTTAGCATCTGAGTAAAAGTACAAGGTGGTTGTTCTGGATCTAAAATCCAGCAGCATATTCTAGGATCAAACACCAGCCACTGAGAGATTACTGAAAGGTTGATAAAGGATAAAAACAAAAACAGCATATTGGCCATTAACACACTTTTTATGGATCAACTGTGCAATTGTCATGCAATTTTGATTTAAATAATATATATTTCTCACTTTATCAAATAGAGAAACGATTTAACTTTTGGATTAAATTGAGACCCAAACCTGTTTTAGGATCCAGATCCAGTTTACTGATCAGAGTGCTCATCAGTTCTTGAGAATCAAAACAGATCTTCCTACATTTAGCTGCCATCAAAGCACATATGGCAGACCTACAACATTATGTATATCAAATTGAAAATAAAATACAATCAAATTGACATAATAAATAAATAAATAAATAAATAAATAAATAAATAAATAAACTAACTAACTAACAAATAAATAAAATTTGTTTCAGATAGCCAATTATGGAAGAAAAAATAAAGAAGACTCATTTCATTAAGGGTTTTAAATATTCTTCTATACCTGGACCATTTGAAACACTCCTCATCTTCACTGCAGAGAGGAAAAGCCACATACATGTACAACAAAGAATTGGCCCTCTTTACACCAGCAATGCTAAGCTGGATGTTTTCTTTACTTTGATATGCCAACACCACTGAGACAGCCTAAGATGAAATAAATGAATTAATTAATACATGCACAATAGATCTTAATTTTATCTTATGCATATGGCATGTAAATAAAATGCATTTACAGTAATTTTAGCATACTGGTTATAATGTCAATTGCTAACTATAACAATTTTCAAGATTATGGTTTTACATAGATCAGTATATTTTTAAACTTTTCAAATATTTCAAAGCATTACCTCCTGGTCCTCTGGGGCGATGCCTCTTTTCTGTAAAAAAATAAATGTGCCTGTACCTCATGTATTTTGAAATTTCATTAATTTGAGCAATATTTATTTATTAAAAAAAGTCATATTAATTTGAAAGTGCAAATCTAATGAGCGTCAACAGTCATTTACTGGCGTAAAGCCTATCAAACAATCATATCTGTTAAGATTATGCTTTTCTGTTTTTAATTTCTTATCGTACTAACTGTGGATCAATCTATCCCTGAGGGGATTCTCGCTAAACTGCTATCAATTTAAGTGGCTTAGATGTCTGTCACGCCTACTGAGGCTGCTAGGGGGTAATTAATTGTTGTTTAGCAGCTTCAGTAGGTGTACCAGAGCATTTAATGGAATATGTAAGATTTTTTAAACTCTGGGGGTGGGATGGGGGGTGGGGGGGGGGCAACCAAAAACCATGTACCACATTCCTCATAGGAAAAGATTATGGGAGATGTTACTGACTCACAAATATGTCATGTTTACAACATACTGGTATGAGATGCTCTTTGACTGTTTCACAAACAAAAATATTCAATTTCACTAAATGTATCACTTTTTATCTAGAGAGAAGGGCACCTTTCTTGCTGTTGGTTCTCTCAACTGAGATGATCCATCTGCATATAATAATGTCATTGCAATTTCATCTGCAAGAAGTAGCTTTCCTTGCAATTGGTGCCTCTCATCAGAAGAAAGATTAGCTAATTGCTGGATCTTTTTATTCACCTTCATGGGGGTGTCTTCACAATTCTGAAACATAAGATTGCTAAATGCTATAAAGAGAAACCACCAAAATAAATAATTTTGCAATATAATATCTAAGATACAGAAAATAAGTATCATGAATATTAAGCACAGTCCACAATTCTATGCTAAAGGATAAATGCATAATGTATATTACATCTATTTTAAAAGACAATACAAACCATGTAACTAGTTTTGATCATTTCATACATTTCATTAAGCGTTTACTTTAGTAACTCACCTTGCTTTGATTATTGCAGGCAGTATCATTTTTATTTTTCTTGTAGGGTACCTTAAAGGATTTTCCAGTTTGGCTGGTTGGAATATTAACATCTTTTACCTTCAATACATCCCCTGTGCAGTAAATGCAGATATTACTGTTAATATCAAATTGACATCTCAGACATATTTTACCAAAAAAAAAAAAGTCTCATTACATGACAAATAAACGAATAATGTGTGAGGTGGAACTATTCTTTACAAAATGCATTTTATTCACTACATTTATCCAATTCAACATTAAAATCTTTGCAATTGCGGAGGAATTCACATGAAACATAAAAATCTCCCAACACTTACTTTTCATATCATCACATGTTTTTTCTAAAGGACTGGTATGAACTTTCTTGGATGAGGAACTAAATTATTAAAAGAACTAACTGTTAGAGAATATCAAAGAAGATTAAAACATGGCAGAGCAATGCTGGAGACAAATGATATTAGACCTATTAAATTTATGCCAACTTCAACTTCGTACTAGTCATTTTAACAACCTACTGACACATTTTAAAACTTTGACTTACTTTGGCATGTCTTTTTGCAGCAGCAGTCGCTTTGTAATTGATGAAATTGGGGTCTTTTTCATGATATCTTGATGGCAATGCACATCCTTTTTATACATATCAGTAATCTTTTTTTGCAACAGCCTTTTGGCAATGGATGAAGTGTGGGTCTTGTTGGCACTGTCCACCTTTTGCTGCTGTTGTAGATTTACTGGCATTGTGAAGGCAGGTGATTGATTTTCGTCATTCTTAAAATGTGTTAACTGATTGACCTCTGCATCATCAACTAGGCCATTTGGCTTAAGATAAGGACTGGTGTGTGTCTCTGACATATTGGTTAAACACATGGTGCTAGGATAACGGTCTTGTAATTTTTTTCTTGCTCTGTTAGGACAAGATTTTGATGTTTCAGGATATCTGTCAGATCTATTTCGTAGACATTCATGGTGAATGAAAGCTTCTGCTGTTGATGAATCAGGTAAGTCAGGAGTATTTGAATGATAAAGAGGCAGGCAATAAGTGAGTGATCTGTCAGTGTTGAATTGTGAAAATTCATTTGCACTATCAGTACCTTGAGTTGTGAACAAATCCTGTGATGTCAGTTGTGTTTCGCTAATAGCAGAGGAAGACTCCCCACTTAAATCTAGAGGTGGAGACATGACAGTTTCTTTGAGAAATGGATCCAGATTAGTTTCAACATATTGTGCAGATGTTGATGAGCCAGCTTGGCTTTGATAATTAATGTTACCCTTTCCACTGCTGGTGTTCTGGGAAGAATCGAACTCCTTGGCTTTGAAATAATCATTTATGACTGAGCCAAAATTATCATCAGTTTGTCTCAGCCAAACCTCTTGTCTTTTTGTACCAGTGCTATGTTCTTGTCCTGGTTGCCAATAATTTTGATAACTGGTATTTTCTTGTGATTGCACATAATTTGCTTGAGTGGCTCTACTTCCAGACATGATGTATCTGACATTTTCAAAGGAAGGCAGGTGATTTTGGACAGGTTCTCCTGCAAGGTGCCCTTGTTCCCTTTCCTGTTCTTGCCTGTCTGCACTGCCCTTGTCTCTGTGTGAGATATCACTTAGATTCAAATTAGAGTCATAGCTGGAGTGTGTATCAGTATTCAAACTTGGTATTGGTGTCCCAAATGTTTCAGAGTATATTGAACTGTAGTATTGATCTGGAACTATATACTCATGTCATCAAAAATAAAAACGAGCCCCTCTTCAACCTGAGAGGTAGAGGGATATCACTGTATTAAAAAAAAAAAAGATATCAAGAATGAAGAAAAAATTTTCAATAGAATGTATGATACTTGCATTTACTTTAGTTCTTATAATAATGCATAATGTTCATTTATACATGCCTTTTAATCTAGCCTAATAACAATTAATTTTTTAAAAAATTAGTTACTAATGCTTCTATTACTACAGTACAGTACATGTATTTCTATTACACTAGTCTGTGTACTGCTTGTAAGTTGTAAGAAGAAACTAATATTAAGTATAAGGCAAACACACGCTCGGCTGTCACCTTGATTGGATAGTAAACGATTGTCGTAAAATCGCTAAATGATATTAAAATCGGGTGCATAAACTAGAAAACCACCTAGGACAACCTAAGACTGCCACATTAATCCAATATGTTTGCATTGTATTGGATTAATGTGGCAGTCTTAGGTTGTCCTAGGTGGTTTTCTAGTTTATGCACCCGATTTTAATATCATTTAGCAATTTTACGACAATCGTTTACTATCCAATCAAGGTGACAGCCGAGCGTGGGCAAACATACAAACTTAGCATTTTTGGGGTACTTATGCAGTAACTTTGCCCATTTAAAATTTCTGAGAGCCAAGGTCACTTCAGGGGTGAAAATTGTAATTACGGTGGTCAAAACGCTTGATATATATATATAGTTTCTTGTGAAAAAATAAATATAATTGAAAGAAATTACGAAAGAATATTATTAGAATAGCAGAAACATTGCTAATATTCAAAACATAACATAATTTAAAAAAAACGTTGAAATCTTAAGGCTTAGAGCATGGGAGAAAGTATCCTTTTTTGTTTACCATGTGTAAAACGTTCTCGCTGGCATTCTCGGTTTGTTTTCGATCCATAATTATGTTCCTGTTCTTTCAACATACTCTGAAAGATGAGCTCTCCATCTTGACTCCAGTATTTTACCAACTTAGGATGAGGTGGCCTTTTTGCAGGCGTCAAAATACAATCAGATACAGACATACTGCATCCACTTTGTTCGTCTGCACATTGCGCATCCCGCACTGAGAAAAGTCGTATTTTCAATCTACCAATCAAATGAAGCATTTCATTTGCTGCATTAAAAGAAGGGGGAGGTAACTTACTGCAACTTTTCCACGGCTATCTACTCATATATATAGTATGCACATACAAAAACTCCCATTTCCGATTTTCTTTATGACATTCACACTTGCATAATTGCACACCTATGCCCATCCTTGTTCAGGAAAATTACTTGAAATCAACTCACATTGCCTTTTAATTTTATGCACGAGTGGTTTTTGTTTCGTTAAAACAGTTTCCTTTCGAAAATCATCAGTTTTTTTTTACTTAAGTTATTTATTCATCTATGCCTATTTTGACCTATTCATTTATTATTTTATCTTTTTTTATTTTATACATTATTTAGTACGCGCCCTATATTATTTTCATTAATGCATTTTTTTTTTTTACTTCAAACACATCTCGAATTGTGTTTTTGTCTTGTCAAAAATCCTTACAATACATTTTAAGGCGAAATTATTTGTTCTCGAATCGACTCTACCTATGTTACGGGTGCCCATCCTGCATAAGCAGAAGGAAGAAAATATATCAGTATATCAGTCTAACCATGCCCTTGCCTGGGTAGGCTATTTGTAAATTTCCTCACACGTCATGTTCAACAAAATATGCAGTCAAACACAAGGGCTTCGTTTAACTTACATCTGTATACAGGTACACGTTGGTGTACATTTGCATATGCAGATTGCAGATGAAGAATATTTTTGAGAATGTTCAAAAATCTTCAGCGTATAAGAGCGTTTGAGTCGTGCGTTATCTATACGCTACCCATACGTTAAGGATACGCTAGGCATAATTAGAAAAATTACGATAAGGTAGGCCTACAGTACATTTCTCATTCAATATACGATGACCGATACAGCTTATTTGCGTAGCGCTTTTAAGTAACGTAGTGGTCGAGAATGAGTTAGTTATTGAACGTATCTGTAACGATCAATTAGCGCAGTTAGCGTTTGGAAAACGGATCCAAACTATTTGTTATCTGTGGTATAAATATAGAGACATTTTCCAATTATCATCATAGCTTTGCCAGCTGGAGAAGATGGTGGTAGCTCTTTCACAACACCGACTGGATCTGGTCCAGTTGGCAGCCCACTGTTATTATAATTAAACCCAAACATGAACTATATTTAAATGTTGTTAAAACAATAATGAATATCAATACCATGTTCATTGAAGGTCAATATCATAACCTAAACCTCGCCACAGGGGCACTGCCACACTGTAGCGTATTGCACTATGAAATATGCAGATAAACACACTGGGTTCGTTGTTATTACGCTGTATACGTTTTGAATACGCATGCAGAAGTTGGTGTACTCTTACATACGCAGAAGGAGGAAAAGATTTTTGAGCATGTTCAAAACTTTGAAGCGTATACGAGCGTTTGAGTCGCACGTTACCCATACGTTAGGGATACGCTAGGCATACGACGAATAAGCTAGGCAGACGCTAAACATACGCAACAGCTACGCTTCTATCGCGTACAGTATGCATATGCAGCGTAATTTTGACGAACTAGCACCGTAGCGAACTTGTCTCTAACGAATAATTAACATATGTAAACGTATGTCTGCCGTATATTTACATATCCTTTCTGTTTATTTGCGTATGCCAAATGCATTTTGTGTTTACCTAAAGCATGATAAATGCATCCTCTCGTCAATTTGCACATTTTCATCACAACCCCCGAGATGGAGAGGATGGATGTAGATACCTTCTAAGACCAGTTGGATTTGATCCAGCTTGCACTTCATAATTATCAATAAAACAAAAGTACGCTACCCAAATATTACTCATACGCGTTTATCATACGCGTAAATACGGTACTCAAACGCTCATATACGCCTAAAAACGCACATATAGGTATGCGCTAATCAAACGCTAATATACTCTGCTTAAACGCTGATATACGGTACACATCCTTTACTCATACGGGTGATTTCATACGTTTAATCGATTTCACACACGATGCTCATACGTACCTCTCTTCACGCTAGTTGTGAAGCTTTAAAACTTCTATATAGGGTGGATACCGACAAAAAAACGAAGGACTTTGGTTACTAAGGTCAGAGACCAGCCTAGCCTAGGTAAAGAAGGTAGAAGAGATATAAGGATGAGATAAAATTTTAATTTCAAAGGTTCAGAAAAGTTTAAAGATAAAAATATATTAATAATTACTTAACGAAAGAACAGCTACTAATCGACACATCGCTATAAAAAAAAAAAAAAGAGAGTCGTAGTACAACCAACCTGTTATCTCCCATGTTACATGTTATAAAAGACTATATGTAGTGGCATCACATGTGAAAGACCCTGCAAAAGATCGTGGCAATCGTTTTTCTGCTACTTATTCACTTTTTCAGATAATTTTTTAAAAATTCTGGTCTTATAAAAATGACTGAAGCATATGTGTATAGAATATTTTATTGGAAAATTAAGTATCCTGCATTTTTAGTTTACTGCAACATACATTTCTAACACGTATATAAATAGTTTCACATATTTTACATTTAAGAGGCAGAGTAGGGTACTTTGGCATGAAATGAATAGCATTTATAAATTTTAATCAAGGTCTTTAACAAATCAACTGCAATGAAGTAACGAACTAAAAAATAGCCAATAAGCGTATTTTCAAGGTCACAATCTTCTTGACTACTGGTTGGTTTTGTTAATTAAGTAAGCAGAGTGAGCAATAAAGTCTTCCTTGCATTTTAACTTTGATAAAAATGCAGCTTTTTTAGAAAAGGTAGTCATTTTTTGAAAATGCATTATGACTTTAGTACAACTAGTCTTAAAGTAAAGGGGAATAGGGATCATCATCATCATCATCATTTAGAGCCTATAGTGTTCCACTGTTGGACAAACGCCTCAGGATAAGCACCATATTAACCCCATATCCCATATATGTCACTGCATCAGATATGTTGTCGTTTTCCCTTCCAAGTTAATAGTCACAATAAGAGATCGAGGGTCCCGTCTGTTTTTCTTGCAGGATACACTGCCTTCTAATCTCTGATTCTTTTCAACATTTACAGGTGTCTGTAGGAGAAAAACAGTTTGCTTCCAGTGTGTGGCAGTGTCACTGGGACTTGTGGAAAACATGACCTAAAATTTGAGAAAAAATGTACATATATAAATAAAAATTAATTTATATAAAGGATTACTTAATTACATAAATAAGCAGTCACTTCCACTCTCTAAATTCCCCCCCCCAAAAAATGGTGCTTTTCTAAATAATTGATGCATCATACAAGTCCTTAAAATGCACTGGAGGCCATCTTAAATTTTCAGTTTTTTTGCATGGGCAAATTATAGCTTAAAAATGATGAAAAATGCATTAAAATAATTATTCTAATCTTTCAAATGAACAAACATGTTTTCATATTTTACAAAGAAGCTCAGACAAAAGAAGAGCTGTTACTCTTTCAAAGACAACCTGAACATACATAAAAAACATCAGCACCAATACCTTATTTTGACAACCAGAGTTGAAAAAAATATCAAAATATCCCACTATAGCAGTCAATTCTCCGTCTGAAGTTGCTTCCAAAGAGAAAGGTGAAGAGAAGTCCAATTCCTTGACAGTACACTTTTCTATATCGATGTCCTGAAAAGTGCAATTGATGGTTATTACTGTCAAACAATCATAAGTAAAACTGAAACCTGGGCCTAATTAGAACTTTAGTTGTTAACATATGGCTTGCTTGATGAAGAGGATTTTTACTATTAAACACAACTTCTTGCAGACAAATTAACATTTCAATACAACTTCGATACAGCTGCTAACACTGTTTACAAATCTGTAATAAGCTAAATCCTCCCTTTCTAATCCAAAGAGTACTAAAAAGTATAATAAATTTGTCTCTCACAACAAAAGCATTATCATAAAGAGACATGCAGTTCAAGTTCATTGTGTGGTCACTATCTTTACCTTAACAACACATGCAGTAGTCAGAACACTATCTTTGTTGACAACCTCTACACTTGCTTCTCTCATCACAGCGACTTTCATGCAGCTCATTTTGAAACCATAGACATCATCCCAGTAAGCCACATGCTTCCTGTATAGACTCTCATCTCCAAGACCAGCTAGGGAGATATTACAATGACTTGGCAGAACTGCAATAAAATTAGTATTATACATTTAAAACCTTATTTACATATAGCAAGTAGTTATCAATAATAATGGATAAAAACAGTACTTAAGATAAAATATACATTTGAGCTTTCTGGTCTTAAATGGCAGCCATTCGATGACATCTGTGACTCAATCCAGAGTGAGGCAAACGATGTTTCTGTCGGCCTAAGAGGGCATCTTTTCTCCCCCTTTGGAACTGTGGTGGAGGGGATGATCATCAATTTAGTTTCAGACAAAAAAAGGGTCGGGGTTGGTGACTTTGTTTAAGCATCACAACATGTGCAGTTTCACTAACTCACCTGAACCACCAGGAGATAGCCACTTGTCCCTAGCATACAACACTGTATCTAGCATAGACTCAAATAATAAAAAATACCCCATCCATTCCGAGATTATAATGTCAACCTAAAAAAATAAGTACTTAGTTAAAACTAATCCTGTCTAAACTAGTTAGGCATATAATGAAGAAACATTATTGATCTTTAAAAAATGGCATGCCTTTTATCAAACAGAATAACAGACCAAAATTTAATTCATGAATTAAAATCATATTTCAAACAGTATGCCAATTTAATCTGTAAATAAGTAATTTTCAGTAGGAAAGTGTTTTTAAATGGGATCTTGCAAGATGACCAAATCAAATATCACCTCTTTCTCAGGAATGTCGACATCTTCCACTTTTCCCTTTATCAATGTTATTACATCTTCCATACCATTTTCTCTGAAAATAATAACATGAACTTAATACTTAAAATATCAAACCTTTTTTTTTTTTAATTATCACTGATAGGAAGTGATATAAGTAGGGACAAGTACTATAAAGATTTGTGACAATTTTAATGTCATGTCCCTAAATAACAAAATTTTAAGTAAATTCCATTAAGGTCAAAAGAGACATGATCCATCCATGATTCATTTGGTTCCCTTTCCAATATTACTTGTTAATCCAAATATGAGTGAGTATTTTTTTCACCTGACTATATCAATGGCTTGACAAATGATATCTGACTGGTCGATTCCTATTACACGCCTTGCCCCAGCCTTGGCTGCAAACATACTGAGAATCCCTGTGCCACATCCTATATCAAGTACCACTTTGCCTTTGAAGAGGTCTGTATTCTTGTACATACAGTCTCTATAACTCTCTGTTCTTACTTTATCCTGAAATGTTAAAAAAAAACATAAGACGTGGGGCAAAGATCCCACATTTTTAAATAACCTGAAACATCTTGCCATAGATTTCTTTGCTTGAGTTGCTAAAGTTTGTTTTGCTTTGGACCAAGACAGCTTTGGAGTAAACATAACACCCAAATACTTATAATGCGATACAGTCTCTAACTCCACGCTGTCAAAAAACCACTTCTCGTTATGTCTAAGGTAACCATCATTTCTGAAAACTATTACCTTGGTTTTATCAAGATTCACATTCATTTTCCAGCGTTTACAGAACAACGCTAAGTAATCTGAGAGTCTTTGCAGATTTCGCACAGTATCAGTCTTATGTTTTAAGATATTTGATTCAATGATAAAACCCATACTTACATATGGAGCAGAAATATGGGGTTATGAAATATCCGAATCAATAGAGAATGTTCAAGTTAAGTTTTGTAAAAGATTATTGATGGTATCGGATAATGCAAGCACACAAGCAGTTCTTGGGGAATGTGGTCGTTACCCTCTATACATAGATTATCATGTCAAATGTATTAAGTATTGGTTCAAGCTTTTGTGTATGGACGACGGTAGGCTACCGAAATCATGTTACAAGTTACTGTTTGATTTAGATAGTAGTGGGAGGAAAACATGGGCGAGTGACATCAAGCATCTTTTATATTCATATGGATTTGGAGTAGTATGGGAAAACCAAGGATGTGGAAATGTGGCACTTTTTATAGAACAGTTTAGACAACGATTAATGGATATAAGCAGGCAGAATTGGTATTCCTCAGTGCGCGAATCAGGCAAGCTAAGGACCTACAGCTCATTTAAACTAGATTTGGTATTTGAGGAATACTTATCTTTTGTGTCCATAGCAGAGCATAGAAGAGCCTACTGCAAGTTCAGAATATCAAATCACAATTTACAGGTTGAGAAGGGTCGGTATGCCAGTGTAGATGGGGAAAATAGAGTATGTGCTGCATGCCTTTCTGATGGCATAACAATTATTGAGAATGAGGAACACGTGCTAATTTCATGTAGTTTATATAACGGTCTGAGGGAACGCTATATTCCCGAGATTACAACATTGTCACTAGCGACTGCTCTGTCATCACATAATGTTGACTTTATAAAAAGACTTGCTGCCTTCATATATCATGCAGAGAAATTAAGAGATGTTCTTTTAGATAAGTAATTAGTGTCATTTATGATATATATCCCTGTGTAGTCAGCTCAGTATTATAAATAGAACTCAATTTATGTACTCTTGGCCTGCAGGCCTGAAATACAGTGAAAATAAACAGATTATGAAATGTTAAAGTAACTCCAATTATACTTTTGGAACAAGACAGTTTACAGGCGTGTTTAAACCACAGGTCTGTAACAAGGGGGTTGGGAAGCTTTGGAATAACCGCCCTTTTGCCAGGAAAATGTCTGCTCTAGGTAAAAATTTATCAAGATAAAGGAAGGTTTCAAGGTAAAAGGTCCACTTTTTCAGAAAAAGACACCCCCTTACAATTACTGGCAAATGACCTGAATCATTTAAGAAAAATGTCTCATTTTTGGCACTTATCACTGTGAAAAAGCGAAAGTGTACTTCTATGTAATCCAAGTAAATTTTCAATACTTTTTAAGGAGAAGTTCTTGCTTTTCTCTTAAATTTTGAATGGTGAAAAATATATATGAACGTATGGATAGTGATACCAGGTATTTACCTTAAGCATTTCCTCGTGAATACTAAAGTGTCCATATGAAGAAAAATAAGCCTCATCTTCATCTTCCTGTAAGCTTTCTATAGCATTCTGAGATACTGGGACTTCTGGTGCTGATATAAGAAATTCTTTTGCAGAGTTTCTGGATAGTAAGATGAAAACTTTTATTTAATATTTTGATATGTAAGACTGAAAACTTTTCTCTCATTATTTCTTTTGGTTGCTACCATAATCACAAAAAAATTATTTATATTCAGTTTTTTTGAAGGAGGGGAGGGGCATCTTCTTAAAATAAGCCATGAACTTCAACTTTTAATAAGAAAAAAGATATATTTACTCATTGAATAAAGTAAAACTCATTCACAATTACAGGTACCAGATCAGAGTGTACTCCTATAACTATCCTATAATTACTTTCTATCTTAACATTTGTTTCATAAACAACACTTATGGACTGGTTCCAAGCAGATGCTAGTTGGTTAAATTTGCTTGCAATAAATACTCAGGATAAAGATGAAGATAAAGTTTACCTCATTTTCTCTACTGTCTTTGCAGCCTGTTGCAGATCTATCTCCAGTTGTTCTACCTGGGCTTCTCTCCACCTTAATTTCTCCATTAAAAGCTTTGCTGAATTGCTGTCCTTCTCCCCTGAGATCTCTGGGAGTGAAGGCTCTTCCCAAGGACACTCACTGTCTTCTATATCTGTAGAATTGTTAAGAATTTGTTAAATATAATGAAGAATGAAATAAACTTAATACAGTTCAGTTTTTTACATATCATCTCTCTTACAAAGGGCAAACAAGACAACCACATGGTAAAGTGTTATATGGAGGTTATAAATTCAAACAGTGCCAGAATTCTACCATCATTTTTTTTCAAGACAACACTCTTAACATCCTGTTGCCACCGTAAATAAGTGTAGGCAAAGATGTACATGTGCAGCAAGAAGTGGAAGAGTCCAGTTAAGAAATGTCCTAGGGTCTTGAATCAGCAAAATATATTTTATTGCCAATGTCATTCCAAATACAGCTTCCCTTTAAAAAAGCTGAATTAGACACAAACTGATGGAGACACAATGTATCAATCAAAATATTCATGGCTTACCATACTGAAGTAACTGGTCTTCATCCAGCACTGGCTTCATATAGGCATCATCATTCCAGGAGGCCTGACCAGAAATATACATTGTGGTTATATCACCAGGAAGTGGTTTCTGAAAAAGTTGATACTTAATTAACATTATTTGTTTTGGGTAATAAATGAAAGCAACAGTTTTTCATGGCAGTGTTGCTCAAACATTTCTATAACACAGACTTTTGGGTTAATTAGTTCTAACTGTATACTAGTTAGGCTATGATTTCATATCTGCTAAGTTTATAAATACTGAAATATTTTCACCGTTACAAACTCCTCAATTTTTGCATCTCAACCTAGAGAAAATTTTACTAGTGCATAGTTGAAACACATAAATTTGATATATATCTTCCAAGCTTTGAAAAGAACACAAAAATAAATAAATAAATAAATAAATAAATAAATAAATAAATAAATAAATAAATAGAATATCAATCAATCTTACATGTGATCTTATAAAGTTGACCAATTTTATGTAACTGAAGCAGTCAAGATTCAGGGTATTTCTAAGTTGAAATATATCAAACATATGACATGTTTTGCAGTGTTCAAAGACACTTTCTGCTGCTGGAAATGTCTGCTGGCAAAATAGGCATAAAACTGGTACAGGTGACTCATCATCGCATTCCTCCCAAGCATCATCATCACCAAGGCCTTCTTCCCAATCCTCATCTTCATGGTCTCCGACTGCATAATATTCTTTTTCACTTGCCATTATGACTGGAAATTATTAGATGATTAAGATTTATGCAAATGATCATTTTATTTTTCCACAATAACTATTCAAACATCAACAATCATCTTAATCTCAACCTCCTTTCAAAGGCTAACAATCATTCCAATGCATGAGCAAATAATCCCTGCAACTTCTCTTCCAATTCCAAAGGCAAATATTAACCATCGTTTTTAATTTACAGGTACTGTAGAATGATCACTTTTTCATCAATATGACAATCTGATTCAAAGCTAACTGGATCCAAGACATTCAAAAAAGTATTAGACAAGTATGTACGCACCAGTAGGCTGCACCTATCCTACTAGCTCCGCAGACCAAGGCAGGGATATTTAATTTCTCTGTCAATCGGCCACAACACGGTACGTGTGCCACTGAACAACTGTGAAAGTTGGGTCCAGTCCCCTTTTGAGCCCGTTATTAACAAGTTCAAATAATCCCGTTCGGAACAGTTACAAGATCTTTAACAATTAAATGTCCAAGGTGTGTTAAATTCATCAAAATATCATCTCACAGACTTACAGCAAAAGATGAACATGTGCAGCTTCTAAAATTAGGTCAAGGTTGGCATTATTGTTGACCCAAAGCTGACGCAAATTTATACTTTTGTATACGGTGAAATAGGATAAGAGTTCTTCTGACTTTAGTATTATCATTTTCCTTTGATATTTCAAAATTTAAGCAATATGTGATCTAGAGAAGATGATTTGCTAAGCGTGTTTTATCTCAACCAAAACAAAGTTTTGGGCTTATGTTACAACATACAGTACACCAGGTAAGGGATTTCCACAACCCTGGGCATTTCCTACACATTTTCTACACAGTTTCGGTTCGGCACTCCTGTATTGCTACGGTGAGGCTCATGCTTTTTTTTCTCTCAAATATCCCAAGTTTCTTTAGATATTTAACGAATGATATTATTAGAAGTAAAGTTTAAATAGTAATAACTCAGTACGTTTAACTTTAAAACCAAATTTGTTTGTCTGAATGTGAATGACGCTTTGTTTACATCAATTTACATCAATACCAATACAGCTATGGTCAGCTCATAAGGCATGTCAGCATCCATCTTTCTATCTTTTGCTGCTGTGGATACGTCTAATATAAATAGTTATTACACTGTACTCATGTTGTTTTACAGAATGAGTGTCTATACTGGAAAGCATCATCTGTCCTGGGTTTGCAAGGTTCCTCTGTCATGCCTGCAGGGGAGGATCTTCCATGTAGAACTGGTACAACAAGAAAAGTTCAAAGTCACAGAGTATTTATCACCTGCTCCTTTTAGGTGGTGTACTCAAGAGTCACTAATCACAGTAGCTGCAGACCTTGGCGAAATTAAAAATACCTTTCTATTTCCTTTGCCACCTTTAGGTGCAAGTGATCGTTGTCTTGACAAATTGGTATGTATAGGAAGCAGAGATAATCTTTTGGTTATTCAGTATATGACTGTAAAATGTAAACATATCCAATTTTTGTTGGTTGACACTGCAGCAGGCACTTGTCGACCGTTTCAGGACATTGTGCATTATTTCAACAGAGACAATTGCAAGGGTGATGCTGTAGAATGTCATATCAACCCAGAGCAATCAACTGCACTTTTCAGGCTTCCCCAGGGCATTAGAACCCCAAAGCATTGGTCCAAAATATTATTGGCTGATCTTTGGAAACGTGACATCAGGACCAGTCCGAAACCAGGCGCTTTGAATGAGGTGACACCTGCACTTGTCATTACAGATCCAGATGAAGGCTGTTTAAGGGATAGAAGAAGGCAGATGCTAGCTTTTGATCCCAGATCAAGATCAAACTTACTTTTTGTGTTAGTAGATGAGTATGGTAATAAATTCAAACTGACTACTTACAATCTATCGGACCACAAAGTTATAAACTGCAGTACTATCAGTGTGGATATTGACAAACAGTCTCAATGGTTAACAAGTGATCTGAATTTTAGTCCAAGTGGAGAAGTTGCTGTTGTCACCACATGGTTGTTGTGTGCTGGGCATGGAGTTGATGTTTTTGTGTATATTATAAATCCAGACAGCCTGGAAGTTCTTACAAAAATTCCTGTCTTCCGGGGCTTGGAACTGAAGACCATGAATAGATCACTGCCATATTCAGTCATCATGTCAGCAAATGATCGGTCATTTTTTGTGCCAAAAACTATAAGTGTTTCTGCTAGCAAGGCTCATTTTAGGTGCATCTTGCTTCCAAATACTTTGTGCCTCAAAAGTTTGTGTCGGAAAGTGATATTGACTAATGTGCCAATAAATGCCATAAGACTACTGCCTTTGCCAGATAGCCTGATAACATATCTCATGTTCAAATATTTCTAAACAATTGTAAGCAAGTTGTCAAGTCAAATATTTGCTGCCTTGTGCTGCATGGATACAAATAAAGTTGTTGATGCATGTACCAGAAAACAAGATAATTTTTGTAATATTAGGGAACTGAAGCCCCCTTAATACTGAACAGCATCCTTTCTGCGTCCTTTGCGCAACCATGAAACTAGCACGCTGTGGTCATACAAAGGATACACAAGCATATCGCTTTGGTTGCAGAATGAATGCTGAATGATCGGTTAGTTGTCAGCATGTAAAGTATAATTTATTAACTTGCCAATGGGGCCGTACAGAATGCCATCCAGTGTAAAGGGGGCTTGCACATCTGCATTATAGTCATGACTTGATCTTTATGTGTAGGTTTCAAGACTGGTCTTAAATTTCCCCAGATTTTCCCAGATTTAGATGAAAAATGTGGAAATGATCCAGACCCCCCCCCCCTCCACTCCAACACACACATGTGCAAACACTCACATAGATGTTGGTCTCCTCATCACTTTTAGCACCTGGCTATATATGTACCAGCTAGCTGATAATATCACCAGTAAGCGGACTTTGCCATTAACGCTGGGGTTATCTCAAAATATTATCTCTCTAGAATGTGCATGACAGCATCATTTTAAAAATCCCCTTTAGCTCGTGACTGGAGGGAATTTGGTAAATATGATCATTTTGATATGAGAAAAATTTTGAATTTTACAGATCCTGTATTTTTAAGTCATTCCTATTGAGTGGCACTGGTAGCAACAAAATTAACATGCAGGTTACTCTGTTGTTCTATTCTATGCAGTAAAAGCACCCCAAATGCTCTATAGAAATATATGTTTTTGTGATCATAAAATTATGTAATTAGAAATTTTGATAATTTTTGCCCTTTGAAAAAACTGAGTAATTACTGTATTCACACGTTTTGAAGATGTGTCTTTCAGGTTAAATCAGAAGTAAGATGGCATTACCTAATAAGTTAGCATTTTTTGTGGTGTTGGTTGTTTTGATGGTTGCTGTTTATGTTGAAGATGTTCAGGGAAAGAAAGGACGAAAGAGGGCAGCAAATACAGGTTAGTTATCTTGAATCTGAGAAATGTACAAACTCTGGGATATATCTAGTTACTAAAATATTGGTCACCATAAACCGAATTTCATTGATCACAAAAATACAAGTTGGCATTTTAGAAAACAATTTAAATCGGTGTGATTGCTATGAAATTCAGCATTGTTAGGACTTGTTTCATGCTCGATATTGAAAGTGATGTAGTGCAATTACTGGTGTTTTAGTGATCTTAGCACAATTAAAATTCATTTCATAAGACAATAGGTTATTAGAGAAAACACCTGACTAAAATGTTATTTTTTGTTATCATAAATAAGCAATAAAGAACAATTTATCACTTTAATGAAAGTGTATTCAAATTTCAAGATGTGCAGTCCATAAGTAAACCCCAGAATACAATCAAAGAACAGAAAAATAAAAAAGTCCACCACATAAAGGGGCATAATGCAAAGAAAAATGAAATAGAAAATAAAAAGAATCAAGAAAAGGGAAGAGATAATCATCCTGGCATTAAAAAAGGTAGGTTTTTATAATATAGAGAATAGTCAATTCTGTTTATAGCCAACTTCTCATATTGCAAAATGTTATCCTGTTTTCCATTCCAATGTACCAAAATTTTCTAGTACATTATAACATTCAAGAAAAGTTTCCTTGCTTGTCTCTTTTACTTAGGTCTGTTCAACACAAAAAAGAAATAAGATATGTTGCCCAATGGCTAACTAATTTCTTTGATATAATTATAATTTTATTTATTAATTTTTTATCTTATTCCATTTTTTCTGTCTCAACATATTGTAGTGTATTAGCCTATGTATCGTTTACGCGTCACGCCAGGTGTCGCATGACACCTGGTACCATGTGACTTGACGCGGGAATCTTGAATGTAATAAAGCAGAACTCACAACAATGGCGACAAGGATGGTCACATTTTATTACGTTGAATGATAATTTTACGATTTTAAACAACATGGAGCCTCTATGCTCAAATGAAATTGACAATAGTGGTGAGGAAACACGGATTACACGAATGGAAAACGAAATTAGACACTTAAACTCAAAATTTGAAGGACTATGTGAAAATGTTTATAAAATGACAGAAGGATTGCAGAAATTTCAAACAGAATTTATCTCATATATGCGACGTGATAATCCATCCTTATTGGAAAATTCAGCTTCACCCTTTACTCATGCTCAGCAAGGACACATTGAGATAAATGATCCTCATGATGGCGATGCTCCTCCCGGCTCTGATACTTCAACGGAGTCTTCAACTCATGGTTTAGCTGAGCGAATAAGTTCAAATGCTGATTTTGTACCAGTCCCGGGGCAGCCAGTTGTCAGTGACCCAACCGTGCCAGCGTACCGTTATGGACGTCAGAATTCTGATCCGAGAGGGCCATATCGACAATTCCGTGAGGATGTACCCACATTCACTCCCACGCAAAGATCACAGCCAGTGGACACTCCCCTGTATACTGACGAAAACCGACAACCACCTCCAACAGGTAGGTCATTTCCCATATACAATGAGTCACACATTACCTGCCCCCAGCCGCCCACCCGTTTTCAATCATATGATGGAAGTACTAACTTCTATTCATATTACGTAAAATTATGTTGCGTTGCTGAGAGCAAGGGATGGGGAGTCAAAGAAATCTACGAAATTATGATCAATTCACTAGAAGGTAAAGCCCTTGACGAGTTTGTAAAACTACCACCTAACGAAAGGATGCACCTGTACAGTGTTGTAGATACCCTCATGAAATGTTTCGGAAAAACCGAAAATACATCCTTGGCGCGAACAGAACTGGCCGCTATAAAACAAAAAGAAAACGAAAGCTATGAGGAATTTGGCTCACGTGTGAGAATTTTAGCGTTGTCTGCCTACCGTGGTACTGGCCTATTTAATCAAATGGCCACTGAATCGTTTTTACGTGGGTGTTCAGACAAAGATTTAGTGGAAAAAGTGATGTGCATGAGACCTAGAACATTAGAAGAGGCGGTCGAAAATGCCCGTACGTGTGGCGCAAATATGCAAATTCTGGGGCTACGCAATGAAAATTGTAGTAAACAACTGCGCAAAGTTACTTTTAAGGAACCCCAGTCTCCATGTACAGATCATATTGAGCGTCAAAATCCACCTAATGTGAGTCGCGTTCAGTTTTCACCTCGTAGCTCGAGTCCTAATCGGAGAAAACCATTTCAGTCAAATGATGCAGAGCAGAGGTTGCAAAACATTGAATCCTCGTTGTTAGAATTGATTCAGTTATTCCGTCAGTCCGTGAACCAGACACAAAAGGGCAATGACACTCAGTTCAGTACACCCCCCAGGGGCATCACAAGGTGCTATAATTGCCATGAAATGGGTCACATAAGCACCAATTGTCCCCAGAAAAACAGTGATTCGTTAAACCGCAACAGGTCGCCTGTGCGGTCCAACAATCGACCTCAGCTGCAGTAGGACCAAATCTGATCCCACACACTGTTTATTGTAATGGCATGGCCAAAGGTGAAAGTTTAGTGGTCCCCATACATGTCAATGGAATCAAAACTAACGCTGTTATCGACACAGCAGCGCAAGTGACCATAGTTAGTGACAAGTTGTTATCAGAAATTACTGGAGAAATTACTTACGGCGGGTACCATGACATAAAAGGTATACCGCAGATTAACTTACGAGCAAGAGAAATAAAAGGCCTAAAATTAGCAATTGGTTCAGAAGTGTATGAATGGACAGTACTTGCTGCTCCTATCCCAGACAATGTTTTATTGGGTTTAGATTTCTTAAAAATGTTTCAGTGTAACATCTGTCTGGAAAACAATTTCATATCGTTGGCCAGACCAGATCCTTCAAATAGAAGACGAAACAAAGTTCATGCCTCTATAAGAAAAGGTAGTGACAATTATTTAGTGGCGAATCGTGTCATTTTATCAAAGAAACTTGCCGTTCCACCGCATTCTGAGAAGTTTGTTCAAGTCCCCTTTGTTGCGGAAAGGAACAAAACATTTTTACTCAACGCCCCTAAATATGATCAGAAGGGTCTTTCGGTGCCTTATGGGTTGATAAGCACCGATTATACGGATGATTGCCTCAGTTGTTCAATCGCTCTAAGGAATGAGACTGATAAGTCAATTACCTTAAAAGCAGGTCATGTGATGGGTGATTTGGAAGAGATTGAGCGTGTACTGGGATATCCTGAGAGTTTTGATAGTTCAAATGTGCACCAGTCTTTCTCGGTGTTGAAAGTTGATGTGAACTCTAACGATGTGAAGAATAATATTCCTGAACACGTGATTGATTTGTGGAAACGATCTAGTGAGGATTTGTCTGATGAGCAGTCTCTCAAATTAGGCAATCTTTTGACAAAATACGCCGATGTTTTTTCCAAATCTGAATTTGATATCGGCCATTTTACCAAAATTAAACATAGAATTGATACAAACGAAGCAAAGCCTATTAAACAAAGACTGAGACGCACACCTCTGGGTTTTGAACAAGAGGAAAAAGCTACATTAGATAAATTGTTAGCCGCTGATATTGTGCAACCCTCTTGTTCTGAATGGTCTTCCCCTCCTGTTTTAGTGAGAAAGAAAGACGGCACTTTGAGATATTGCATAGATTTTCGTGCTTTAAATAAAGTGACCGTCAAGGATGTGTATCCACTACCACAGATAGACGAATGCTTAGATGTTTTAGCGGGCACTCGATATTTCAGCACTCTTGATATGAACTGTGCTTATTATCAGGTTGAAGTTGAGGAAAGCTCCCGGCCTAAAACCGCTTTTATGACCAAGTACGGTTTGTTTGAGTTTAAACGACTACCGTTTGGTTTGACTAACAGCCCTGCTACTTTCATGCGAGCAGTCAATTCCGTTCTGCATGGTTTGACGTGGAGACAAGTACTCGCTTACTTGGATGATGTTGTTGTGCTTGGGAACAATTTTGATGATTCTATAGCCAATATTGCACTGGTGTTGGATAGATTCAAAGAAAATGGATTGAAATTAAAACCATCCAAGTGTTCATTACTCAAAAGGAGTGTTCTCTATTTGGGTAAATTGGTAGATGAGAATGGCATTGCTCCAAATCCTGACAGTATAAAAGCAGTTCAACGTTGGCCACGTCCAAAATGTAAGAAAGACGTGGAAAGATTTCTTGGTCTAGTTAATTACCATAGAAGTCACATAAAATGTTTTGCTGCTATGTCTGGTGTACTGTATGATTTGACCAAAAACAAAAGTGTTTTTAATTGGACTAATGAACACGAAGTTGCATTCAATGACTTGAAACAGGCTTTGGTCCATAGTCCCGTGCTGAGCTTTCCAGACAGTGATGGTTTATTTATTTTAGACACGGACGCCAGTGATACTTGTATTGGAGCTGAGCTCATACAGGTGCAAAATGACGCTGAAAAGGTCATTAGTTATGGCAGTTTTGCTCTCACTCCTAGTCAACGTCGTTATTGCACGACTAAAAAGGAGCTTTTAGCAGTAGTCCGATTTACTCGGCAGTACAGGCAC